>NC_069501.1:518692816-519002755 GCF_027579735.1 Bombina bombina | reverse complement strand
AAATAAATCTCTGTGTGTAATGCAAATAATTTAGATGATGAATATTTGTTAACAAAGATGTTAACAAAATACTTATCCTCCCATATATGGTTATAGGTAGGCTGACAATAATTAAACTTGAATAAATGACACGTTTAATCAATCCATGTATAACTATTGTTATTCCACAACAATCCAAACATATCTTAAAACATCAATGGCATATGTATTTCTCATGTGTATCTTTTAAATGTTAAAGATATACACCATAGCTATAGTTCAAGGGACAGTCAAGTCCGAAAAGATGAATCATGATTTGGTGACATTCCTAGATAGCAATCTAGACACATACTAGTTCCGAAAATATAAATACGTTTCTTAGTGATATGCCAAGATGTCACTGAGTCCTTGTATTGTCTGCGGTTTTTCTGCGATCTCGGATGCGCCATGTTGCTTAAGACGTCACCTGCCAGGCTGTCCAATGATTCCTTGTATTGACTGACGTTCTTACGTGATCAAGAATGTGCCTTTTATTGGATTGCGTTTTGACGCGATCAAGGATGCGCCTTTTTTTTTGGGCGTTCTTACGTGATCAATAATGTGCCTTTCATTGGATGGCGTTTTAACGCGATCAAGGATGCGCCTTTTTTTTTGGGCGTTCTTACGTGATCAATAATGTGCCTTTCATTGGATGGCGTTTTAACGCGATCAAGGATGCGCCTTTTTTTTTGGGCGTTCTTACGTGATCAATAATGTGCCTTTCATTGGATGGCGTTTTAACGCGATCAAGGATGCGCTTTTTTTTTTGCCTTCTTACGTGATCAAGAATGTGCCTTTCATTGGATGGCTTTCTTACGTGATCAAGGAAGCGCCATGTTAAGACGTCACATGCAAAGGTAAAAAAAACGTCTGATTGGATTACGTAGTCCCGCAATATTTGTGCACGTTAAAAACGTTTGTGACTGCAGCCAATTTTAAAAACCTTGCGAATATGTATTATTTGCATCATGTTACATTGTTGACCCGTAGCTGATAAAGACCAACAAATTCTCTTTTGCTGGATGTCTGGTTGAATAAACGAACGAAAGCAAAATGTTTTCATGCATATGATATTTCGAGGCAAGTGCAAATCTGTATAGTCCATGTTTAATATGTTTGTCAACAATGTTCCTTTTTCTGAAAAATGACTGTTGTGTTTAATGTTAAAGATATCTAATTAATAAATATGCGCTATTGTGTTTGAATAAAGTAATCAATATGCATTTATATTTATCATATGCTAAATATATGATGCCGACTTCTTCTAAATGTAATTTCGTTGTATATTTTATTAAAGGTTCATTAGACACTCACATTATAAATCAAAAGCTTTGATTTTGTCTCTAGTTAGATAGTCCATTGTTTAACCAATACGTTTATTTTTTCTTCTGTTCTACGAAAATGTAAGTAATTTTCAGACTCCTCGCAAAGCCTCTGAGTTTCATGTGAGTACCATCTCCAGCTTTCTCCAGTTTGTGTAAAGGGTCTTTTCATATGTTAATGATGGGGTATTGTCTTGTTTTACGGTTGTAATGGGGGTTCATCTATATTTTAAATATAGCTAACCCTATTTTATTTTCAAGTGTTTGAAGCTTTGTAATATTGATATCAGTATATGTTAATCTTGTTGTTTGTAGTAGTGTCTATTACATACAGTTCTGTTAAAAATATAGTATACTGTCCCTTGAATGCAAATGTTGTTTTTTGTATCATGTATGAGATCCACATTGTTTAATCTTCAAATATATTATTGTTAGCATATTTCCCCCCCCTCTCCTAAAAGGACTTTAAACCATATTCATTGTTCAAACAAATGTCTTTACAATAAAATATTAACACAATAATGTCTCTTAAAGAAAATAGACTTTATTTAACACGTCAATATAAATGTGATTTCAATATTTATTTTTTCACAAAGTACATGTAGATATACCAACAAGCTTCAAATATGTGTTAGCATATGTAATGTTGTTAAAGGGACAGTTTCGAAAACAAATAATGTTTTGCATTATTCTAAAAGTCAATTATGTAATATCAATGATATCAAATGTTTCTCAACAATTGAACATTTGTCTGTGTTTATTTAAATTTGCTAGCTAAACCTATGAGGTTGGTGTGCTCATTTCTTCGATCTTGAAGAGTGCTTGTAATCATTATACAATTTGAGCACTAGAGGGCATTTGGATAGCATTTGTATATGTAAAACCTTGTGCTCATACAGCATATTATTGACCATGTATTGATCATTGATATCTAAAATGTTGTTATGTCTGAACAACAAATAAGTGGTCATTTTTCATAGTCAGAGATACAAGGGTAAGCACATAAGTCACACGTATTTCTCCATGTTTTGTTGTTTCCAACTTTATAATGCGTAATACAGTGTTTTCTTTGTAATCAATAATTTTCTGACTGTCCATTTAAGCTGTGTTATTGGCATTCAAACAGTAATATGCCATCATGGATAATTGTAATGGTAATTTTGTTTGCGATTCGGGAAACAGTTTGGACATCACATCACAGAAACCAATCAATATCATGAACAAGGATAGGTATGTGATGATGTGGTTTTCACACACTTATAACCCACACTCTGCAAACAATCTCCCTCCATGGACCCGGTCCCATAGAAGTCAATTATATACAGAGTGTGGTCCACAAGTGTATGAAAACCACATCATCACATACCTATCCATTACACATTAAATTAAAATAACCAGAAAAGATGGAAAAAAATACTTACTTCCTCTTCCTTCCCCTCTTCCCACGGGGCTGAGGCTCTGGGAGAGGCAACTGCCGACTCCGAAGAGTTCTCCTTGGAGCTGTTGTGGGAAGAGTGGAAGGAAGAGTACTGGGACGACCAAGGTGAGGAGAAGATGGATGAGGAGGAGAAGATGGCTGAGGAGGAGAAGATGGATGAGGAGGAGTAGATGGATGAGGAGGAGTAGATGGGCCAGCAGGAGGAGTAGATGGGCCGGCAGGAGTAGATGGGCCGGCAGGAGTAGATGGGCCGGCAGGAGGAGATGGCCCAGCAGCAAGAGGCCCAGCAACAAGAGGCGGACCAGGAGGTAGACCAGCATGCGCCTCCCGGAAAAAAGTGAACATTTCTTGGTGAAGCTGAAATATTCTGGTTTGTCCTTCTTCAATTCGATTCAGTATGGTGATGATTTGATTTTGTCCTTGAATAATTTGATTTTGGCCATCAAGTAATCTGTTGCATCCTTCAATATTTTCTATCCGGGAGGTACGCATCTTGTCTATGTAGTCCAGTAGAACCCGCACCTCCGCTATTTCCTCTTGTTGGGCTTGCTGTTGTACCCGTGCACGGCGGGGTGCCCGTGCACGGCGGTGTGCGGGTTCTTGAGGTGCCTCAGGTTCCACAGGATCCTCCTGTGCTTCCGGGGCCTCTTGATCATCTCCCGTGCGCTCTTCGTCACGGGGGGCCTCTTCCCTCCGAAGTGGAAATTCCTCCCCACCACTCTCATCCCGGGGAGATGCATGAGGCTGTGTTTCCTGTGCTGCCTCCTCCCCAGACTCTGTATATTAAAAAAACAAAAAAAACAAAAATGTATATATTAGCATATTAGAAAATCAAGCTTTAAATGACTTAGCTTACGATACAATTACAAATGCAGAATCATTAATCCACTTAGAAACCTAACAAACAATCAATACGATTTCAGCTTTTTCATAAACCGTGTTTGTGATATCTGTGGTCAATGTGAATGTTTTAGCGTTTGTTTTCAGTCTGTTTAAATGCACACCTAACCTATAGCCTAGATACTGATGTAACCGCAAAGTAATTGAATGCGTGTAAACAACGTTATAGCATTAATCGGATCCTTAACACATGAAACCCAATGTTTTATCTTTCATGATTTAGAAGCATACATTTTTTATCAACTTTCGAATGTACTTTTATTATCTAATTCGCTTAATTCTCTGGATATTCTTTGCTGAAAAGCATATCTAAATATGCTTAGAAGATGCTGATTGTTAGCTGAATATAGCTGCCTCCTGTGATTGTTTCACCGTGTGCATGGCTATTTCTTCATTAAAATATATCTCAAGAAGGATTCAAATTAGGTAATTTAAGTACATTTGAATGTTTTGTCAAATTGTATTCGCTACCTCAATCATGAAAGTAAATGTTTGCGTATAGTGTCCATTGAAATACATTCGTATATGAAATTATTGTTCAATGAGCTTACCGTCAGATGAGAGTGGCAGGTTCCCGGTATCAATTCCTCCGATACCGACTACTTCCACCTCGGAGATGCTGGGCCGCAACATTTCCTCCCATCGGCAGTACTCGATCTCAAGGGCAGGTCCGCCACCGGTTCCTGCGGCATGTCGTGCCTCCAGACCTAACTTTTTTTTGAGTTCCAGTTTACAGTCCCGGTAGCGATGTTTGATAGAATCCATATCTCGGTTCCGGCCACCCACTGCATTGACTGCATTCCTGATCTCATTCCAGAGCCTCCTCCTGTCAGTCGGGGTTGTCTTTTGGTGCTGCAGCCTCCTATGCCTGGCCATATAGGCCTCTACGAGGGCCTCCTTCTCCTCCATCGTAAACCTCGCCTCCCTAGTCGCCTTGGCCTTCCCCTGTGATGATGCCCTCTGTTTCCCGGACTGTGAAGCCCTACTCTGACCGCCACTGGGCCCAGCCACTTGGTCATCTTGAACCAAGTGGCTGGGTCCACCCACCGCTTCCACCCCCGCTTCCTGCCCCCCTTCCTGCCCCCCTTCCTGCCCTGTTCCTCTCCCCCTCCCTCTACTCCCCCCTCTACCTGTCCCCTGCCTGGCCTCCATCTCTTCCCTAAACTAAACCCCAAATAATCAAACAAAAAGTGAGTGTGATGAAATGAAAGGGGGTCAAAATAAAGAACTAAAAAGACAAAAAAGGTGCTTAAAGTGTGAGAGGGATGTAAAAAAACAAAGAGGGTAAGGAGTATTTAAATAAACGAAAAGAAGAAGAAGACTAAAAGGAGGATATGTAAACTAAATGTAACTAGGGGATGGGTATGGGGTATGGGATAAGAGTAAATGGGATGAAAGGGAATGGGACTACAAGGAATGGGGTATGGAGTGTAGTATGAGGGGGTAGGGGGTATGGAGTGTATGTAGTGTTATTGATAAGTGTATGTATGTATTGAATGTGTTTGCGTGTAAATGTGTTAAGTGTACAGAAAAATCACTCGCTCGCTAACTCACACTACTACTAATTCTCACTAACAAACACTCCCACTAACTCTCACTAACTACCAGTAACTTACGCTCCCACTAACAACTCTCACTAATAACTCCCACTAACTCACTCACGCTCCCACTAACAGACTCTCTCCCACTCCCACTAACTCCCACTAACTCACTCACTCTCTCACGCTAACACTAACTCACTCTCAAAAATTCTCAAACTCTCTAATCTTAAACCTCCAATCTCCAAAGACCCACCAGCAACACAGTCAAAGAAGCCCTGCTTGTGTGGTGCTTATATACCCTGTGTAAATGTTTAATGATGTACCAATTTCCGTTGTAAATAGTGTTCAGGTGTGCTTTATTAGCAATTAATATTATTGCAATGTGTATTAAGTGTGTGAATTTGCGCATGCTCATTTAGAGTTGGTATTTGTGGAATGTGTAGAATGCGATGATGTCATAGTGGTCGTTTTCTCTTTCATTGTCCAATAGTATTCTTTTTAAATGTGAATTTACGATGGTGTGTTCTTCGTGAAGTGTTGTATATGTATGTTTGTCATAATATATAGTGATATTGAATACGATCTTTTTTCTAGTGTATGTATATCTTTTTTAATCCTTGTTGTTATTTTGCGATTTTCCGCATCTTAAAGTATATGCGTATTCCCCGTATAAAATTTTATTACAAATTCCCCCGCTTGTGAATGTGTAATGCTTGTGTGCTTTGTTGATTAATTGTTGTTGTGACATTTGCGGCGTGTTATTGTTGTGCATGATGTGGTATGCGTCATATGACCGAGCTGTGCGTATTCTCGCGAGATCGAGTGTTAGGGGAAAAAAATCAATTTTTTGCCTTTCCCATTGATCTCTATGGGAGACTGTCTAACGTGGGCAGGATTACGCGTGTGACATACACGCGTTAAGAGCATCGTTAGATGGTCTTATTTGAACTCTAAATACCAGAGTCAAACAATGCCGTGCGTTAGACATAAAACACGCGTGGCGTTAACAACCCATCTACCGCCGAACTCCAAATCTAGGCCTATATATGTGAAGAATACAGTATTCTTATTTTCAATATTATACATAATAAAAAAAAAAAAAGCAGAATCCAAATAAATTATAACATATGCCCATCAATTGATGAGAATGAAATAACACAAAAAAATAATTTAAGCTACAGTAAACAACACAACTGATTGAAAATAAGAGTACAGGATATATTTATCATGAATTTAATTGAGGAAACAATTAACTCATGGGACTACCAAAGGATTAATAGTTTTTAATTGATTTGCTAATAATGTAAAGATTTTAAACATGGCATGATTTGTATTAATGATATCCAATCCTCATTTAATATATTACAGATCTGGATGTTGGTGCTGGATCCTCAAGCCAGGGCTTGTCACAGTATGGTATGTCTCATTTTAATTGACATTTGTCTTAGAAACATGGACAGAACATTACATACTAAATCCACATTGTTCAATATTTATATGTATCTGCAAAATGGATTTTTTAAATATTTGAAAATAAGAAGTAAGTAAGTAAGTAAGTAAGACTACTCTGATTTTGTTTGGAATTTAAGATATCCCATCTATTCTGGATGTCTTAATTTTGATGTAAGATTCTTTGAATGTCCAATTTATATTCTTCCCTTGTGTATTGCTTAATCTTATTTGTATACATTTTTAAAAAATACACACACTTTTGCATATGTTTTGATTTTAAAAATATAGATTCCATTTTTGAAATTGATCACGTCATTTAATGGACATGCCAACTAAATTTTACATAGAATGATTTTTAAACGTGATTTTATTGTTTTGTTTAAACATTTTATGAGCTACATTGCTTCAGTCTATTGTTTTAGTTCTTCTAAAAAAAAATGGATTTTGGTTTAGGTTAAACAATGCATTACTGGTATTATCCGGCTGTTTTTTTATGCATAAATTGGCATTTTGTCAAAAGTTAAAATCATGTGTTCAGATAACAGTAGTACATAGTTTCAAAAAGTATACAATTACACATTTAGAGCTTCATGTCCCTTTAATAGATGAAAATTAAATAATTCTTAGGATATCCTTAAATAACATATTAGATTCGAATTGCATGCTCAATCCCATTCATTACATCAACATATGGAGTAGAGAATTCATTAACACCAACATTGTCAAATCAATATATTTTTATATTAAAGGGACACTGAGGTAAAATTATTAATGTTGTCATTCAGATAGAGCATGCAATATTAATCAACATTTAAATATAATACTATAATCATATGTGAAATATTCTATTGCTAAATGTATTTTAAAATCAAGAATCTACGTTTATCTGCAGCTCAATTTTGGTTGACCAACCTGGGTTTTTATTGATGATTGGTGGATACCTTCAACAAACAATATTTATTGAATCCAATATTGCTTATCTGCCTTTAAGATTAAAATGTAGCAACATTCAAATTATAATAGGAGTCAATGTTAAATCATTTGGAACAGTTTGAACAGTGAAATCAATGATTGAAATAAATCATGTCAGTGTCCCTTTAATAAACAATAGATTCATTAATCTTTACATTCTTTGGATTAGACATTATTGATATATAATTCACATATTCCCTGTTGGAGTTACTTTATAGATATAAGCATACTCTAACAGCACCATGATTACATATTTGTACTAATCAATTTGGTTTGGTATTGTGATCAATATGTGTTGTGTCCTAAACAAGATTACTGTACATTGCACAAATGGCTCGATGTGCCACATGTCTTTGTTTATATTTGTCAACAGCTGTTATTCAAAATGTGGTTTGTGTGTATTCTTTTAAGAACATTGATCAATGGGTATATTTGCAATAGCATTGTATGAGATGAGTTTGATGTCTAATATAGTCAGAAATTAAACATATGTTCAATACATAATTTTTTGCAATAGCATCGTATGAGATGAGTTTGATGTCTAATATAGTCTGAAATTAAACATATGTTCAATACATCATTTTTAACAGAATCCCCTTGATTCAATCAAGCATTTTTTTGGCTAATGACTGCTCTATTCTTCACATTTTCAAGTTGATTATTCTTAAAAATCGCTACAGATGTGATTTAGTGCTATCCCAAATGTGTTCAGTAATATATATCTATATCATTCATAGAGAGAGTTGGTGTGGGGAGCCCAGAGGAATCCAGCACTGACACAGAGCTGCCTTTGCAGTCTTCTGGTAAGTCCATTGACTCATTTATATGTCATTGAAGGTGTATTGGTAATCAATATTATGAGCATGATTCTGATGAAGCATAACATTTGAAACAAACATATAATTGACTCCTCTGATTATATATTAATTTTCTTGGAATATTGAAAGATTAATAATTAAAAATTTCTTAGTCTACACCTTTGTTATTCAGAAGATGTATAGCATATGTTTGTTTCCATGTTCATTTTTGACAACAGTCATCAAGTGATACACACATGAGAAATCTTAAATGTTCTATGTACTATGCTTTTATTATTTTAAAATTAATACAAACAATAAATCGAAAATCTGAATCATTGAGAATAACAAATCTAATGTCATTTGTATGCTCCATCAAAATTATGTAAATCATAACTTTGGGTGTGTATATCTTTAATGCAACATTGATGTGTGTCTTTGAGCAACAGTAACATATGTTATAATATCTGATCTTAACGTGTACACAACATGTTATGTTTTACAGAGATTGATTTAACATGTGGGACGGAGGAGGAAGAGGCTCCCTTGAAGTCTGATGGTATGTGAAATATATCTATCATGTTTCCAACATGTTGCTTTATTGGAAATCATTTTATTGAAGACATTCAAAGTCTACAGCTTTTGCACTTTAAAAAGGAATATTATTTGTCTGTTCAAATACACTACTGCCCCCTTTCTATATCAGGCACCATGAAAATATGCTTGGATGTTTTTTTTTATTTTTTTTATTTCTAATTCATGTCATCATTATGTCACATGCATATTCCAGGCCAAACCACAATAATAATGTTATAATTGTACAGACAGTCATTGATATTCATCTGAGTGCCTATATGCATACCATATCCTCATGTCATAATTGTTTGGAAATTCAAACACACTTCTAAGTATATTGAAAACATAATCAATTTGAAATGCGTTGATTTGATTTCATGATGTATGAGATGTTAATATATTTGTATTATTTATTTCAGATGGATCCTCCACCTCTGGTCATCTGTTTTCCGCCCCTGCCCAGTCCCCTGCCCAGTCACAGACCCCTGCCCAGTCCCCTGCCCAGGCCCAGGCCCAGACCCCTGCCCAGGCCCAGACCCCTGCCCAGCCCCCTGCCGGCCCTTCCCATTTTTCCTATCCTGTCCCTCCCAAAAAACGCCCCTTCGTCCCCCTTCGCCGCTCTCCCCATATTTTGGCCCGTACAGCTACCCCAGCTGCCCAAACCCCAACTCACCACTCCCCAGCTGTACGGCCTACCCCGGAGCAGCAGCTCATCCCTCCCAAACCCAATCCCATCCCTCCCCAACCCGATCCCATCCCTCCCCCCTGTCTAAACCTTCATTGTCCTGGGTGTCGGATTGTCCTTCCCAGGCACAGCTGTAAGTATCATTCAAAATCCACATTATAGGATACTTAAAGGTACACTGAAGGCAAATTGTTTCTATTGTGATTCAAATAGAGCATGCAATGTTAATCAAATTTAAAATTTACTACTCTTATGAATTATTCTTCATTCTCTTGCTATCTTTATTGAAACAAAGAAATGCCTAGAATTAATTTTAAATCGAAAATAATTCTGGACATCATTTCTTTATTGTTGGATGAATGTATCCATCAAACAGCAGGGACAACCAAAGTTGATAAACAAATATGGCCTGCCCTATAAACCTACATTCTTGCATTCAAAATCTAGCTAGAGAATTCTAACATTTAAAGAATATGTGTAATTTTTTAATATTTGTAATGTCATGCTCTATCTGAATCAGTCAATTAAATATTTAGGTTCAGTGTCCCTTTAATTTGATATCACTACATATACCAATCACCACTACTTGGATCCAACAATTTATGTACAAATGTTGATACATTATCTCTTGTCTAACCCAGTGGGAATGTAATTTCTTCAGGTATGTTTACACAGCTTGTCCTCAACGCCAAAATGTTTAAGGATAGGTGTGCCTACCACAGTATAATTAAAATATTTAAATTGCTAATGTAAGTACAATGTAAATCCTTTAACAAGATTTTATACACTCAAGCTGTATAAGTGGATCATCGAAAACCAATTAAAGGGGACAACATGTTTGAGTAAACTGTCCCTTTAATGATTTCGGTCTGTTTGAATAACATATTTAATGTGTAAAGAATCAATTTCAACAAATTGATGTAAAGAATGATTTGTCTTTATGATGACAATGTATCTTTGCTTATTTTTTCTTCTGTTGTGTAATTATCCTTAATATTTTATTTATTCTTTATTTTAGGCTGTGACTCAACATGGCTCATGCTAGAAGGTATAGCACGTGTAGAGCAGGCCATGTTGAGGAACGCAGCTGTCCTGAGAGGGATGAACGACACCATGCAGGCCCAGCTCCAGGTTCAGCATTTGACTCTGCGGCAGATCATGCGATTAAATTCAATGCCTGAATCTGGAGCTGGACATGCACAGGACGATGAAGGGGATGACCAGTAAGTGGAGGATCTGGAGATGCTCCAAGGGTGCAGATAAGAATCCTCCGTCCACATGTTGATGTTTTTGTTATGGTTGCCATTTGGCCTTTTTTTCTGTTTATTGTTGTGCCTGTTGCACTCTTTTACCTTGTCATATGGCTCCAATGGGGCTATGCTGGCCCTTGGCAACTCTCTTCATGGACTGTGATGCACTCTGTTACCTTGTCATATATCTACAATGGGGCTATGCTGGCCCTTGGCAACTCTCTTCATGGACTGTGATGCACTGTTACCTTGTCATATGGCTCCAATGGGGCTATGCTGGCCCTTGGCAACTCTCTTCATGGACTGTGATGCACTCTGTTACCTTGTCATATATCTACAATGGGGCTATGCTGGCCCTTGGCAACTCTCTTCATGGACTGTGATGCACTGTTACCTTGTCATATGTCTCCAATGGGGCTATGCTGGCCCTTGGCAACTCTCTTCATGGACTGTGATGCACTCTGTTACCTTGTCATATGGCTCCAATGGGGCTATGCTGGCCCTTGGCAACTCTCTTCATGGACTGTGATGCACTCTGTTACCTTGTCATATGGCTCCAATGGGGCTATGCTGGCCCTTGGCAAGTCTCTTCATGGACTGTGATGCACTCTGTTACCTTGTCATATGGCTCCAATGGGGCTATGCTGGCCCTTGGCAACTCTCTTCATGGACTGTGATGCACTCTGTTACCTTGTCATATGTCTCCAATGGGGCTATGCTGGCCCTTGGCAAGTCTCTTCATGGACTGTGATGCACTCTGTTACCTTGTCATATGGCTCCAATTTTCCTGATCTTTACCAGATTATTTATAAACGTTGTTGATGTTTTCTGACATACTAATAAAAGACATGTCATTGCACGATTCTTTGTCCTCCTTATTCATGTCATTGATTGAAATCTCTAGTTTATCTTGTTGATCCTTAAAGGGACCTACCAAAAATAATGGTGTTTCCTGAATCATATATGTAATACAATTGTAAATGACTTTAAGATTAACATCTCCAATGTAATTTTTATTTTTGTCTTTATATTTTTTTCTAAAAGCTTTATCATTGCATGATTATGATTAGCATAGTAATTATTTTATATATGTATATATAGATTGTTATATATGTATATTTCAAATTTCACATCCATGTGTGTATTTATAAACTCTGCATGAATTGATGCACCTTTAACAAATGATCTGAGGATTGATACAATGATATAATCCCTGTAAAGTGTTCATTTTATTGAAACAGTATTGTCTCTGTGTATCCTCTTTTAAAAAATAAAAATCATGTCCCTTTAAGTGATGGTGAGCACAATTGTTAATGAATGTATTTCCATTTCTAAAGCGTTTTTGTCCTTTTTACATGAACAAGGACATATAATCTTATTAATAAACAATCTTATTGTAATGTTGACAGCACATGTATTTCATTTTCTATTCTATCTTATTGTAAAAGTGTAACCAAATCAATCTCTGTGTGTAATGCGCATATTTTAGATGAGGAATATGTTTTTCAAAATATTGTTAAAAAATACTTCTCCTCCCATATATGGCTATAGGTAGGCTGACCATATTTCAACTTGAATAAATGACACGGTTGATCAATACATGTGTCATTATTGTTATTCCAAAACAATCTAAACATATCTTAAAACATCAATGGCATATGTATTTCTCATGTGTATATTTTAAATGTTAAAGATATACACCATAGCTATAGTTAAAGGGACAGTCAAGTCCGAAAAGATGATTCATGATTTCGTGACATTCCTAGATAGCAATCTAGACACATACTAGTTACAAAAATATAAATACGTTTCTTAGTGATATGCCAAGCTGTCAACTGAGTCCTAGTATTGGCTGCGTTTTTTCAGCGATCGCGGATGCGCCATGTTGCTTAAGACGTCACCTGCCAGGCTGTCCAATGATTCCTTGTATTGACTGACGTTTTTACGCGATCAAGGATGCACCTTTTATTGGATGGCGTTTTTACGCGATCAAGGATGCGCCTTTTTTTTGTTTGCGTTCTTACGTGATCAAGAATGTGTCTTTTATTGGATTGCGTTCTTACGTGATCAAGGAAGCGCCATGTTAATTAAGACGTCACATGCAAAGGTAAAAAAACGTCTGATTGTATTACGTAGTCCCGCAATATTTGTTTGTGCACGTTAAACATGTTTGTGAATGAAGCCAAGTTTAAAAACATTGCGAATATGGATTGTTTGCATCATGTTACATTGTTGACCCATAGCTGATAAAGACCACCACATTCTCTTTTGCTGGATGTCTGGTTGAATAAACGAACGAAAGCAAAATGTTTTCATGCATATGATATTTCGAGGCAAGTGCAAATCTCTATAGTCCATGTTGTTTAATATGTTTGTCAACAATATGTTCCTTTTTCTGAAAAATGACTGTTGTGTTTAATGTTAAAGATATCTAATTCATAAATATGCGCTATTGTGTTAGAATAAAGTAATCAATATGCATTTATCTTTATCATATGCTAAATATATGATGCCGACTTCTTCTAAATGTAATTTCGTCTTATATTTTATTAAAGGTTCATTAGACACTCACATTATAAATCAAAATATTTTATTTTTGTCTCTAGTTAGATAGTCCATTGTTTAACCCCTTAATGACCACAGCACTTTTCCATTTTCTGTCCGTTTGGGACCAAGGCTATTTTTACATTTTTGTGGTGTTTGTGTTTAGCTGTAATTTTACTCTTACTCATTTACTGTACCCACACATATTATATACCGTTTTTCTCGCCATTAAATGGACTTTCTAAAGATACCATTATTTTCATCATATCTTATAATTTACTATAAAAAAAAATGATAAAATATGAGGAAAAATGGAAAAAAAACACACTTTTTCTAACTTTGACCCCCAAAATCTGTTACATATCTAAAACCACCAAAAAACACCCATGCTAAATAGTTTCTAAATTTTGTCCTGAGTTTAGAAATACCCAATGTTTACATGTTCTTTGCTTTTTTTGCAAGTTATAGGGCCATAAATACAAGTAGCACTTTGCTATTTCCAAACCATTTTTTTCCAAAATTAGCGCTAGTTACATTAGAACACTGATATCTTTCAGGAATCCCTGAATATCCCTTGACATGTATATATTTTTTTTTAGTAGACATCCCAAAGTATTGATCTAGGCCAATTTTGGTATATTTCATACCACCATTTCACCGCCAAATCCGATCAAATACAAAAAATCGTTCACTTTTTCACAAATTTTTTCACAAACTTTCGATTTCTCACTGAAATTATTTACAAACAACTTGTGCAATTATGGCATAAATGGTTGTAAATTCTTCTCTGGGATCCCCTTTGTTCAGAAATAGCACACATATATGGCTTTGGCGTTGCTTTTTGGTAATTAGAAGGCCGCTAAATGCCACTGCGCACCACAAGTGTATCATGCCCAGCAGTTAAGGGGTTAATTAGGGAGCTTTTAGGGAGCTTGTAGGGTTAATTTTAGCTTTAGTGTAGTGTAGTAGACAACCCCAAGTATTGATCTAGGCACATTTTGGTATATTTCATGCCACCATTTCACCGCCAAATGCGATCAAATTAAAAAAAAACGTAAAATTTTTCACAATTTTAGGTTTCTCACTGAAATCATTTACAAACAGCTTGTGCAATTATGGCACAAATGGTTGTAAATGCTTGTCTGGGATCCCCTTTGTTCAGAAATAGCAGACATATATGACTTTGGCGTTGCTTTCTGGTAATTAGAAGGCCACTAAATCCTGTTGCGCCTCACACGTGTATTATGGCTAGCAGTGAAAGGGTTAATTAGGGAGTTTGTAGTGAGCTTGCAGGGTTAATTTTAGCTTTAGTGTAGAGATCAGCCTCCCATCTGACACATCCCACCCCCTGATCCCTCCCAAACAGCTCCCTTCCCTCCCCCACCCCACAATTGTCCCCGCCATCTTAAGTATTGGCAGAAAGTCTGCCAGTACTAAAATAAAAGGGTTTTAAAAAAAAATGATTTTTTTTTAGCATATTTACATATGCTACTGTGTAGGATCCCCCCCTTAGCCCCCAACCTCCCTGATCCCCCCCAAAACCGCTCTCTAACCCTCCCCTCTGCCTTATTGGGGGCCATCTTGGGTACTGGCAGCTGTCTGCCAGTACCCAGTTTACAATAAAAAGTGCTTTTTTTTTGTTTGGTTTTTTTTTTCTGTAGTGTAGCTTCCCCCCCCCACACACACAGACAAACCCCCACCACCTTGCTGATCGTTTTTTTTTTTTTTATTTTGACATTTTTTTTTATATTTTTTATTTCCACATTTTCTGTAGTGTAGCGGTTCCCACCCGCTCCCTCCCCGTGCACGCGCCCGCCCCCACCCTCCCGTGCACGCGCGCGCGCCCGTGCGCGCCCCCAGCCACCCCCGCCCACGATCCCGCCCCCCTTCACATCAACAGGGCCATCGATGGCCGCCACCCCGCCTCCCGGTCCGGCTCCCACCCACCAACGCAGGGAGCCACCGATCTCCGGTGCAGAGAGGGCCACAGAGTGGCTCTCTCTGCACCGGATGACTTAAAAAGGTTATTGCAGGATGCCTCCATATCGAGGCATCACTGCAATAACCGGAAAGCATCTGGAAGCGAGCAGGATCGCTTCCAGCTGCTTTCCACACTGAGGACGTGCAGGGTACGTTCTCAGGCATTAACTGCCTTTTTTCTGAGGACGTACCCTGCACGTCCTCAGTCGTTAAGGGGTTAACAAATACACGTTTCATTTTGCTTCTGTTCAAATAAAATGTAAGTAATTTTCAGACTCCTCGCCAAGCCTCTAAGTTTCATGTGAGTACCATCTCCAGCTTTCTCCTGTTTGTGTAAAGGGTCTTTTCATATGTTAATGATGGGGTATTGTCTTGTTTTACGGTTGTAATGGGGGTTCATCTATATTTTCAATAGAGCTAACCCGATTTTCTTTGAAAGTGTTTAAAGCTTTGTAATATTGATATCAGTATATGTTAATCTTGTTGTTTCTAGTAGTGTCTATTATATACAGTTCTGTTAAAAATATAGTATACTGTCCCTTTAATGCAAATGTTTATTTTTGTATCATGTATGAGTTCCACATTGGTTAATCTCCAAATATATTATTGTTAGCATATTTTCACCCCCCACTCCTAAAAGGACTTTAAACCATATTCATTGTTAAAACAAATGTCTTTATAAGAAAAAATTAACACAATAATGTCTCTTTAAGAAAATAGACTTTATTTAACACGTCAATATAAATCTGTTTTCAATATTTATTGTTTGAACAAGTACATGTAGATATACCAACAATCTGCAAATATATGTTAGCATATGTAATTTTGTTAAAGGGACAGTTTAGTAAACAAATCATGTTTTGCATTATTATAAAAGTCAATTTTGTAATATCAATGATATCAAAGGTTTCTCACCAATTAATCATTTGTCTGTGTTTATTTTAATTTGCTAGCTAAACCTATGAGGTTCGTGTGCTCATTTCTTAGAGCTTGAAGAGTGCATGTAATCATTATGCAATTTGACCACTAGAGGGCATTTGCATAGCATTTGTATATCTAAAACCTTGTGCTCATACAGCATATTATTTACCATGTATTGATCATTGATGTCTAAAATGTTGTTATGTCTGAACAACAAATAAGTGGTCATTTTTCATAGTCATAGATACAAGGGTAAGCACATAAGTCACACGTATTTCTCCATGTTTTGTTGTTTCCAACTTGATAATGCGTAATACAGTGTTTTCTTTGTAATCAATAATTTTCTGACTGTCCCTTTAAGCTGTGTTATTGGCATTCAAACAGTAATATGCCATCATGGATAATTGTAATGGTAATTTTGTTTGCGATTCAGGAAACAGTTTGGACATCACATCACAGAAACCAATCAATATCATGAACAAGGATAGGTATGTGATGTGGTTTTCACACACTTATAACCCACACTCTGCAAACAATCTGCCTCCATGGACCCGGTCCCATAGAAGTAGATTATATACAGAGTGTGGTCCACAAGTGTATGAAAACCACATCATTACATACCTATTGTCATGAACCAAGCCTCCAGACGAAAAAGAAAAAGAAAAGGTCTGGGAGGCATTCTGCTAAGAAGGGCTGTGTGGGGATTTGAACCTTTGACTCTGTGGTTGCTATTTCTGTTTGCTTACATGTTGAGCCACAGCCAGTTCTAGCAATAGCATGGATCTGAAAAGATCTGATAAATAACTATTTGCCTTACTTGTTATTACACCTGTGCAACACACAGGTGTTCTCAATTCTGGAATTAATCAGAACCAACCCTGTGCAAAACCTCCCTATTTAAGGATGGCTTTTAGTCTGCATTTTTGTCTTCACATTGGATCTGTTTTGTCAAGTCAGAACCTGTTTCCTGTATTTCTTTGGAGAAAGATTTCCTTTGCACCTGTTTACAAGGTATTACCAGGAGAAAGCCTTTACCTTTAAACCTGTTACCAATCTACAAGTTTGTTTCCTGCTTTATGCAATTCCTGCACTTGGCCATTGCCAGGAGAAAGATTTCCTTTGCACCTGTTTACAAGGTATTACCAGGAGAAAGCCTTTACCTTTAAACCTGTTACCAATCTTCAAGTTTGTTTCCTGCCTTGTGCATTTCCTGCACTCAGCAATTACAAGGAGAGATACTTTACCTTTAAACCTGTTACCAGTTTGCAAGTTGTTTCCTGCATTGTGCAATTCCTGCACTCAGCAATTACAAGGAGAGAGACTTTACCTTTAAACCTGTTACCAGTTTGCAAGTTGTTTCCTGCATTGTACAATTCCTGCACTCAGCAATTACAAGGAGAGAGACTTTACCTTTAAACCTGCTACCTGTTTACAAGTTGTTTTCTGCCTTGTGCAAATCTTACATTTCAGTTATTACCAAGAGAAAGACTTTCCTTTTTGAATCTGCATCTCTGCTTACTAGTTTTCTTTATTTTCACTCCTGCTGTATGTGGTCTTAACATACCTGAGTAGCATATTTAAATATTCTGCAAGTATTTGCTTAAACAAAGTATTTTGTTGTTAAAATAAATTTGTTTTCATTTTCAATCAGTATGGCTTCTACTAATCTTCCTTTAAAGCAACTGTTCCAGACAATGAGGCTCTCACATGATATCCTGAGACAGAACATGACAGAATGTGAAGACCATAAAAGAGAGCCCTCTGGGATTATTGCTGTATTGGATTCAGTGTTAAAGTTTATTAAGGACATACTCATTAACTTTATGGAGCTGGTGGAAATGTTATCTCTCCCAACCGAAACCTTGTCTAAAGTTACCTCCCAAACAAGGAAAGGTTTTAAAGAACCCTTAACAGAAGAGGAGAAAATTCGGCGAAGACAGCTTAACCTCTGTTTCTATTGTGGGGGAACTGGTCACCACATCACAGGGTGTCCAGTAAGACCCCCTAGAGGATCAAGTCGAGATATAGCCAAGTTTAAAATGGACTCTGATGTTAAGGGAACAAATTATTCTTCCACTAGCAAACTTAAAGATACTCCTGGAGAGGATCCCGCTACTGAGAATACATCAATTCTACAAACAACCGTTTCTAACACGCTTCAAGAAATGGTACCTGATTTGAAACAGATGGTCATTGGGAGTACAACTCCAACTACATCCATTACCCATACCACTGCATCTGTTTCTGCATCAACCACATTGGGGAACTCTGCAAAAATACCTCCTGGAAATCCTGCACATTACCTTGTTTCTGCCCTGGCTGGAGATCCAGCTAACAAATGTCACTCATCAGACATAAAAGTGACAAACCTTCCAGCTAAATCAGTCTCTGCCAATTCTAAAGATCCACACCTCCTTGTACCACCTTCACCCAGCTACTCATTGACTGAGAAAGAATTGGATGAGATGGTTGAATTGGATATAAATGACACAGAAAATGAATTCCTGGACTCTGAAGGAGAGGTCATACCTTACCCAGAGGTACTCTACCCATCAGGCAGATATGACCCAGATAACGAATTCCCTGACTCTGAAGGAGAGGTCTTTTCCTACCCGGAGGTACCCTGCCCATCAGCCAGTCCATTGCAAGCTGCTGGGTATAATCAGGAGCCTCTAAATCAAAACTGTCTTGGTTTTTCAGCTCTTGTTATGCCTACAGGGATATCTTCTAAGGTTCCCCAATCTCAGGCAGCTGTTCCAAGCAAAGAATCCATTCCATCTGATTGTATTAGGGCTTCAAATGGAACACTTGTTCGTAAATCCCACCTTCAGATGTTTGAACAGGCTTTGAGCGCCCAGAGTGCGCTCTTTGGAGGGGGCATCTGTCATGAACCAAGCCTCCAGACGAAAAAGAAAAGGTCTGGGAGGCATTCTGCTAAGAAGGGCTGTGTGGGGATTTGAACCTGTGACTCTGTGGTTGCTATTTCTGTTTGCTTACATGTTGAGCCACAGCCAGTTCTAGCAATAGCATGGATCTGAAAAGATCTGATAAATAACTATTTGCCTTACTTGTTATTACACCTGTGCAACACACAGGTGTTCTCAATTCTGGAATTAATCAGAACCAACCCTGTGCAAAATCTCCCTATTTAAGGATGGCTTTTAGTCTGCATTTTTGTCTTCACATTGGATCTGTTTTGTCAAGTCAGAACCTGTTTCCTGTATTTCTTTGGAGAAAGATTTCCTTTGCACCTGTTTACAAGGTATTACCAGGAGAAAGCCTTTACCTTTAAACCTGTTACCAATCTACAAGTTTGTTTCCTGCTTTATGCAATTCCTGCACTTGGCCATTGCCAGGAGAAAGATTTCCTTTGCACCTGTTTACAAGGTATTACCAGGAGAAAGCCTTTACCTTTAAACCTGTTACCAATCTTCAAGTTTGTTTCCTGCCTTGTGCATTTCCTGCACTCAGCAATTACAAGGAGAGATACTTTACCTTTAAACCTGTTACCAGTTTGCAAGTTGTTTCCTGCATTGTGCAATTCCTGCACTCAGCAATTACAAGGAGAGAGACTTTACCTTTAAACCTGTTACCAGTTTGCAAGTTGTTTCCTGCATTGTGCAATTCCTGCACTCAGCAATTACAAGGAGAGAGACTTTACCTTTAAACCTGCTACCTGTTTACAAGTTGTTTTCTGCCTTGTGCAAATCTTACATTTCAGTTATTACCAAGAGAAAGACTTTCCTTTTTGAATCTGCATCTCTGCTTACTAGTTTTCTTTATTTTCACTCCTGCTGTATGTGGTCTTAACATACCTGAGTAGCATATTTAAATATTCTGCAAGTATTTGCTTAAACAAAGTATTTTGTTGTTAAAATAAATTTGTTTTCATTTTCAATCAGTATGGCTTCTACTAATCTTCCTTTAAAGCAACTGTTCCAGACAATGAGGCTCTCACATGATATCCTGAGACAGAACATGACACCTATCCATTACACATTAAATAAAAATAACATTAAACATGAAAACAAATACTTACTTCCTCTTCCTTCCCCTCTTCCCACGGGGCTGAGGCTCTGGGAGGGTCAACTGCCGACTCTGACGAGTTCTCATTGGATATATTGTGGGAAGAGTGGAAAGAAGAGTACTGGGATGACCAAGGTGAGGAGGAGGAGATGGCCCAGCAGGAGGAGATGGCCCAGCAGGAGGAGATGGCCCGGCAGGAGAAGATGGCCCGGCAGGAGAAGATGGCCCGGCAGGAGAAGATGGCCCGGCAGGAGAAGATGGCCCGGCAGGAGAAGATGGCCCGGCAGGAGAAGATGGCCCAGCAGCAGGAGGCCCAGCAGCAGGAGGCCCAGCAGCAGGAGGCGGACCAGGAGGCTGACCAGCATGCGCCTCCCGGAAAAAATTAAACATCTCTTGGTGTAGATTAAAGGTTCTGTTTTGCCCTTCTTCTATTCGAGTAAGTATGTTTATTATTTGGTTTTGGCCTTCAATTATTTTGTTTTGTCCTTCAAGAATTCTAGTTCGGCCTTCTATATTTTGTATCCGGGAGTTACGCATCTGGTCAACGTAGTCTAGTAGAACCCGCACCTCCGCTATTTCCTCTTGTTGTGCTTGGCGGGGTGCCCGTGCACGGCGGGGTGCCCGTGCACGGCGGGGTGCGGGTCCTTGAGGGGCCTCTGGTTCCGCGGCCTCCTCCTCTGCTTCGGGGGCCTCTTCATCTGCTTCCGTGGCCTCTTCGTCACGGGGGGCCTCTTCCCTCCGAGGTGGAAATTCCTCCCCACCACTCTCATCCCGGGGAAAAGGAGGAGCCTGTATTTGCTGTGCTGCCTCCTCCCCAGACTCTGTATATTTGAAAAAGAAAGAAATGTATATATTAGCATATTTCCAAATAAAGCTTTAAATGACTTAGCTTACGATACAATTACAAATGCAGACTCATTAATCCACTTTGAAATCTAACAATCAATACGATTTCCGCATTTTCTAAACCGTGTTTGTGATATGTCTGTTCAATCTGAATGTTTTAGCGTTTGTTTTCACTCTGTTTAAATGCACACCTAACCTATAGCCTAGATACTGATGTAACCGCAAAGTAATTGTGAATGCGTGTAAACAACGTTATAGCATTAATCTGATCCTTAAAGGGACATTAAAACCAATGTTTTATCTTTCATGATTTAGAAGCATACAATTATAATCAACTTTCTAATGTACTTTTCTTATCTAATTAGCTTCATTCTCTGGATATTCTTTGCTGAAAAGCATATCTAAATATGCTTAGAAGATGCTGATTGGTAGCTGAATATAGCTGCCTCCTGTGATTGGTTCACCGTGTGCATGGCTATTTCTTCATTAAAGTATATCTAAAGAATGAATCAAATTAGGTAATATAAGTAAATTTGAATGTTTTTTAAAATTGTATTCTCTACCTCAATCATGAAAGTAAAGGTTTGCGTATAGTGTCCCTTGAAATACATTCGTATGTGAATTTATTCTTAAATGAGCTTACCGTTAGATGAGAATGGCAGGTTCCCGGTATCAATTCCTCCGATACCGACTACATCCACCTCGGAGATGCTGGGACGCAACATTTCCTCCCATCGGCAGTACTCGATTTCCAGTGCAGGGCCGCCACCGGTTCCTGCGGAATGTCGGGCCTCCAGGCTTAACTTTTTCTTGAGATCCATCTTGCAGTCCCGGTATCGATGTTTAATAGAGTCCGTATCTCTATTCCATCCACCCACTGCATTGACTGCATTCCTTATCTCATGCCAGAGCTTCCTCTTCTCAGTCGGGGTGGTCTTCTGATGCTGCAGCCTCTTATACCTGGCCATATAGGCCTCTACGAGGGCCTCCTTCTCTTCCATCGAAAACCTCACCTCCCTAGTCGCCTTGGCCTTCCCCTGTGACGATGCCCTCTGTTTCCCGGACTGTAAAGCCCTACTCTGTCCGCCACTGGGCCCAGCCACTTGTTCATCTTGAACCAAGTGGCTGGGTCCACCCACCGCTTCCACCCCCGCTTCCTGCCCCCCTTCCAGTCCTGTTCCTCTCCCCCTCCCTCTCCTCCCCCCTCTACCTCTCCCCTGACTAAGCTCCTGCCTGCCCTCCATCTGTTCCCTAAACTAAACCCCAAATAATCAAACAAAAAGTGAGTGTGATGAAATGAAAGGGGGTCAAAATAAAGAACTAAAAAGACAAAATAAGTGCTGAAAGTGTGAGAGGGATCTAAAAAAACAAAGAGGGTAAGGAGTATTTAAATAAACAAAAAGAAGAAGAAGACTAAAAGGAGGATATGTAAACTAAATTTAACTAGGGGATGGGTATGGGATGGGGATGGGGTATGGGATAAGAGTAAATGGGATGAAAGGGAATGGGACTACAGGGAATGGGGTATGGAGTGTAGTATGAGGGGGTATGGGGTATGGAGTGTATGTAGTGTTATTGATAAGTGTATGTATGTATTGAATGTGTTTGCGTGTAAATGTGTTAAGTGTACAGAAAAATCACTCGCTCGCTAACTCACACTACTACTAATTCTCACTAACTCACACTACCACTAACTCTCAATAACTCCCACTAACTCTCAATAACTCACACTACCACTAACTCACGCTCCCACTAACTGACTCTCTCACACTACCACTAACTCTCACTAACAACTCCCATTACCACTAACTCACTCACGCTCCCACTAACTGACACTCTCCCACTACCACTAACTCCCACTAACTCACTCACGATAACACTAACAACTGACTCTCTCACACTAACACTAACTCACTCACAATAATGCACAAACTCTCTAATCTTAAACCTCCAATCTCCAAAGACCCACCAGCAACACAGTCAAAGCCATGCTTGTGTGGTGCTTATATACCCTGTGTAAATGTTTAATGATGTACCGATTTCCGTTGTAAATTGTGTTCAGGTGTGCTTTATTAGCAATTAATATTTGTGCAATGTGTATTAGTTGTGTGAATTTGCACATGCTAATTTGGAGTTAGTATTTGTGGAATGTGTAGAATGCGATGATGTCATAGTGCTCGTTTTCTATAACATTGTCCAATAGTATTATGTTTAAATGTGAATTTGCGATGGTGTGGTATTAGTGAAGTGTTGTATATGTATGTTTGTCCTAATATATAGTGATATTGAATGCGATTATTTTGCTAGTATATGTATTTTTTTTATTTTCCTTGTTGTTATTTTGCATATTTCCGCATCTTAAAGTATATGCGTATTCCCTGTATTTAATTTTATTAAAATTCCCCCCGCTTGTGAATGTGTAATGCTTATGTGCTTTGTTGAGTGATTGTTGTTGTGACATTTGCGGCGTGTTATTGTTGTGCATGATGTGGTATGCGTCATATGACCGAGCTGTGCGTATTTCTTGCAAGATCGAGTGTTAAGTGAAAAAAGCGTGTTTGTTTGTTTTTCCATTGATCTCTATGGGAGACTGTCAAACGCGGGCAGGATTCCGCGTGTGAAATACACGCGTTAGGCAGGGCCGGATTTACATCTCAGGTGCCTGTAGGCACAAAAACCTGAAGCGCCCCCCCCACCCCCCTCAAAAAAAAGTGAAAAAAGTGAGGACTTTTTTTTAAATATATTATTTAGGACAACTATCTAAAAAATTTAAGCAATAACAATTTTAGTGTAGACTGTCCCTTTAAGTAATAAAATATAAATTTCCCATTGTCCTCTCTAAGTATTGAATTTACAGACACATATAAGATAAGTAAGCAAGTGTGTGTACACAAAGGGATAACACAATGATCTATTACCTGATTATATATATATATATACACTCATATATATTTTTTTTTTTAAAATACACTGACTCTGTGGCGCCCCCTGCTGCAATGCGCCTGTAAAAATTTTTTTTTTTTAAAATACACTGACTCTGTGGCGCCCCCTGCTGCAATGCGCCTGTAGGCACATGCCTACTGTGCCTAATGGCAAATCCGGCCCTGGCGTTAGGCGTATCGTTAGAAGGTTTTGTTTGAACTCTAAATACCGGAGTCAAACAATGCCGTGCGTTAGACATAAACCACGCGTAGCGTTAGCAACCCATCTATTGCCAAACTCCAAATCTAGCCGTTAGGGTTTATTTTATAGGTAAGTATTTAGTTTTAAATAGGAATTATTTAGGTAATGATAGTAGGTTTTATTTAGATTTCTTTTAATTATATTTAAGTTAGGGGGTGTTAGGGTGAGGGTTAGACTTAGGTTTAGGGGTTAATTAATTTAGTATAGTGGCGGCGACGTTGGGGGCAGCCTATTAGGGGTTAATAAATGTAGGTAGGTGGCGGCGATGTTAGGGGCGGCAGATTAGGGGTTAATAATATTTAACTAGTGTTTGCGAGGCGGAGTGCGGCGGTTTAGGGGTTAATATGTTTATTATAGTGGCGGCGATGTCCGGAGCGGCGGATTAGGGGTTAATAAGTGTAGGTAGGTTGCAGCAACATTGGGGGCGGGAGATTAGGGGTTAATAAGTATAATGTAGGTGTCGGCGATGTTGGGGGCAGCAGATTATGGGTTAATAAGTATAATGTAGGTGTCGGTGATGTCGGGGGTGGCAGATTAGGTGTTAATAAATATAATGTAGGTGGCGGAACTTCCGGTGGGCGGGCCTTGTGCTAGCAGGGTGAACAGTTTGCTCTGTGTAACTCCGTGTCTAAGCTCCCTAGGATACGGACTAAAAAACTGCCCAAGTGGGAAAGCCCTTGACGGGAAGCGTCTGGGCTACATACTTCACAGGAGAAGGGTCAGTATAAGATTTCTCCCTCACCGAAAGTCAAAACACGCAGGTTAAGCGTGGAAGTGGACCCTTAAAAAAGGAAAAAGGGAAGCACAAGCAAAGGTGGAGGGCCCATAACCGCAAAAGTGATAAAAGTAAAGCCGCAAGTGAAACTCCCGCTGCTAGGGGGGTAACGGCAGTGGCATATTTCGTGGAGAAGGGTAATTCCCATCCGGCAGAGCGTAGCTGTGGAAATACATAGCCACCAACCAGGCCCAAGGAAAATAACGGTGATAAGGAGAAGGGAGGCTCTTACCGGCGGAGAAGTGCCGTTAGCCCAACCCGGGGACACTGAGTGAGAGCTTGAAGTCTGAAAATCAAGGGTGAGCCTGGTGTTGCAGGGGCAGGTACGGCAGAACGATACGCTGGGGAAAGGTGGAGCCCCTTAGAAGATAAAAGTACGGCCCCAAAACATAAACACAGGTGGTCCGGATCACACAACACCGCACTTACCTGAGGCCTGTCCTTGCGGTTTCTTGCCGCTGCATGGTGGAGTTTGGAGTGGTTGCCGTCGGCTGTGGGGGTGTCGGGGCTGCCTGTTGGTGGCGGTCGCGCCTCTTTTCCTGTTTGCGTGTGGAGGCTCTGTGGTGCTGACGGAGCAGGTCAGGTGACATGCAGGAGACAGCCGAGAGAGGTCGGGTGGCAGGAATTGGCCGAGAGGGCAAGCCGCTTTGTGGACCCTGTGAGTAGAAGTCAGCAATAACAGATTGGCGCAGTAAACTAGGCTGCAGGCAGACTGGCCTTCAACAAAGTGCTTAAGAAGGAGAGAAAAAGGCACTGGAGAAAAAGCTAAGATGGGACTTTCTACGAGACTGATAAAGAGAAGGTAACGAGCATATTATACTGACTGTTGTTGAGACTGCTGCCCTTATCTAGAGGGGGGAAAGAAAGAAAAAGCAAGAGAAGAAAAAGGAAAAAACCTTTTACTGTGGGGCTAAAAAGAAAAGAAGGGGAACAAAAGGGGTGTAAAAAAGGATAAGCTGACTATTGTTTTTTTTTTCTCTCTTTTTTTTTTAAAGGTATCTAGCTAAGATACTCTGGGCAACAAATATCCTATAGACTCTGGAAGAATGTTTAAGTTGTCTAGTATTTAATAGAGAGTCCACGGTACATTTTTTCAGGGAAAAGGGGGTAGCAAGTTTTTTAAGGAGTAGGGGACAGAGGGAGGGAGAGAGAGAGAGGGGAGGAAGAGAGGGAGGAGGAAGAGAGGGGAACAGAGTGAGAAAGGACTTAGATCAGTAACGAACCCCAGGAAAAAAGAAAAAAAAAAAAAAAAGAGAAGAGAAAGGGAGGAAAGGGGGGGGGGGGGGAAGGAAAAGTGGGAAAAAAAAGAGAAGCAAAGAAGGAAAAAAAAAAAGTTGGTTTTCCCTCGGCTTCTCCCTTTTCCTTTCTTCTTATTATTTTGGAATCAGTATATAAGTGTATGTATGGATAAATTCCTGGGGGTTAACAAGATGGCAACTAAATATAAACAAAATGAGAGAAGACAGAGAGGCTCCCCTGAGGTATTAAACGAATCAATAGAATCTACCCCCAGCAATAAAGACACGCATCAGATCGTGCAACAGATAAGTTAATTATTCCTTCCCAAAATGGAGAATTTACAAAAGGGTTTAGATGCTATTTCTGGAGAGATTAAACAGATCTCATCCAGGTTCACAGAATTGGAAGGAAGAGTGTCTGATCTTGAAGACATCTCTTCAAACCAAGCAAACGCAATTGAAAATCTTACAAAGCAGAACCAGGTTCCCCATCAACGCCTTGAAGACCTTGAGAACAGGTCAAGGCGAAATAATATTCGCCTAATTGGGGTTCCTGAAACCATTAAGTCAGTAGACCTGATGCACTTTGTTGAAAATATTCTCGCAAATCTTTTAAAAATGCCTGCAGGTATTCTTAAGGGTAGTGTAGAGCGGGCCCACAGGATTGGCCCAGAGTACCAAGAAGGGAATACACGTGCACAGCCTAGACAGATTATGGTTAAAGTGTTACATTTTCAAACAAAAGTTGTTATTTTACAAGCATACAGAAAGAACTCTCCTCTTATATTTGAGAACTCTAAGATATTGATGTTTCAGGATTACTCAATGGAATTATCAAGAAAACAAAAAGAGTTTTCTCCATTGTGTACTATTCTGAATAAGGAGGGTATAAAAGCTTTCTTGTTATACCCAGCTAAATTAAAAATTTTAACATCTGAAGGTCCAAAATTTTTGGAGTCTCCTCATGAGGCTAAAGAATTTTTAGATCGTATTTTTTAGAGATATACTTACTTCAATTTTTCTGATGTTTTTTTTTTTTTCATATTAGGTTGGTAATGTTTTGATTTTATGTTTTTGTTAAATTTGTTGAAAAATGGGGTAATTGGCCCCACCTGGCTATGTTGGATTATCTTCGTTAGGGTACTTTGTCTAGATAACTCAGTTTTGGTTGTAGAAAAGGAATGTAATAGAGGAAAGGAAAATTTAATGCTGGATCTGTATAGGATGGTTTTTTTTTTTGTTTTTTACCCAGTTATATAAAAATTGGTCAAATTTTTATTTATTCATGTTTCCCAGTGGTAACAGAGAAAATTTCTGCTTTTGGCTGTGGTTTATTTCATATATATGGGAATTTATTTATTTTTTGGTCACTTTCACCTTATGGTCACTTTCACCTTATGCACTTTTGTCTGATATGCAGGTTGAGTATTTATCACCCTGTTATCTTACACCGTTATATAAGGCATGTAATTTTTCACGTTGGTTTTTAACACTTATGGATACTTTTTGGCACTTAAAGTATTATTTTACGTCCCCTCCCCTCACGTTTTTGCACTCCTTGCGTGCACAGTGTTTAGCCATAGACGTGCTCTTCTTGACATGTAATTTTTCACTTTATGTATGTCTATAACACTTATGGACAATGTTTTACACTTAGGATTTTTTTCTTTTTGCTTCCCCTCACTTTATATATATGTGTTTTGCACGCAATTTATATATCACTTTATCTTGCTTTGTTGTATAAGGCAAGTATTTCTTCACTTTATGTGTATTTAATATTTATGGACACTCTTTGGTATTTAAGACTTTACACGTTCTCTTTTTTTTTTTCTTCTACTCCCCCCCCCCCCCCCCCCCCTCTCTGTGTTTTTTTTTTTTTTTTTTTTGCCTCTGTCTTAAAGGTTTATATGGTGGATTTTTTAATAGAGGATGACCCTTAAGTTAGTATCATGGAATGTGGGGGGTATCAACTCTCCCATAAAAAGATAAGTGATACTCTCTCACCTACGGCGGCTTAACACAGATATAGCGTTCTTGCAGGAGACGCATTTATCGGATAAGGAACATGACAAATTATGTAAAAACTGGGTGGGATCCTTAGTTTATGTCTCCTATACAAATGCAAGTAGAGGTATAGCAGTCCTTTTTGGTAAACAACTCCAGATTGAGATTGTTAAAACTATTAAAGATCCAGAGGGTAGGTATTTGATATTACAGATAAAGTCGAAGGGGAAGATGTGGGTCCTGTGTAATATTTATGCACCTAATAAAAAAGATATGAGATTTTGGACAGGTCTTCTTCAAGCTTTAGTGCCGTTCCAAGGTCTGGATATAGTAAAGGGGGGTGATTTTAATTTGGCCCCAAACCCTGTGTGTGATAGATACCGAATGCCTGGGTGTGTACAAAAGTCTATTCCCAAAAACAAGGGGAAATTTGAGGGGAGAATTTTTAAAAAATTCCAAGATGTGCTCCAATTAGTAGATATTTGGAGGCTCCGCAATCCGGATGGTAAAGATTATACTTGTGCTTCTAGAGCAGTCCCAGTTCTTTCTAGGATTGATTTATTTCTTGTATCGAACTCCTTGGTTTCTAAGGTAACTAAGGATAAAATTCATAACGTAATTATTTCAGATCATGTCCCAATTGAAATATCTCTATTGGAAGGCTATCAGCATAGCAATAGGAACACATTAAGGTTTACATATTATTTATATAAATTTCCTGGCACAGTCATGGAATGATTACTATACAGACAATATTGCTCATTTTGGAAACATAGGAGTTTTCTGGGGGGCAGCTAAATCTGTACTAGCAGGTAATATATTATCCTATGATGCTAATCTGCGTAAAAAGGCAGGGCTGAAACTTCAACAACTTCAGGAAAAAGTTATGGCCGACTACCAAGCCTATTGTATAAGTTCCACGGCTAGCACTAGAGAAATATATCATGCGAGTAAGGAAGAATTAGATGCCTATCTTAAACAGCAAGCAGTAAATACATTATTAAAAAGAGATAGTCATTATTATAGATTCGGAAACAGATCAGGGAAACTCTTGGCATCACTGACCAAAAATCGGGCAACAGGAAAAAATATTTTGGCTATTAGATATAAAAATGCTATATTTAAAACCCCAGAAACTATTGCATCTGCATTTGCAGAGTACTACACGGAGTTATATTCTAAACAAGCAAACTCGTCAGTTTCTTCTCTCCAAGACTTTTGGACAACGGTAACATTACCCCAAATTACCCAGGAGCAATTAGAAACCTTAAATAATCCTATCTCGAAGGAAGAAATTGAAATGACTATTATATCACTAGCAAATAGTAAAGCGGCGGGCCCTGATGGACTCCCCATTGAATTTTATAAATTACTTAAATATCAGGTTTCGCCGGTACTTTCGAGGCTATATCAAGATTTCTCAACTGAAGGTAAATATCCAGAACAAAATTTTACTAGTGCTTTTATCTCTCTAATCCCAAAAGTTGGGAAAGATCAGGCATTACCAGAGTCTTATAGACCTATATCATTACTCAATTCTGATTATAAAATATTTATGAAAGTACTGGGAGAGCGTTTAAAGATGATATTGCCTACCCTTGTCCATACTGATCAAACCAGTTTAATGAAGGGTAGGACTTCAGTGACAAATCTAAGGAGAGTATTACATGCAATTTCACATTATTGGCTATGCTCAAGGGAGAAAGGAGTTGGGGCTCTGTCGGAGGCCTTCCTGCTGTCCTTGGACACAGAGAAGGCCTTCAATAGAGTCGAATGGGATTACCTATTCTCTACATTACAAAATTATGGAATAATTGGCAATTTTCTAGCATCAATTCGTAATGTTTATCATAATCCGGTTGCTCATATTTTCGTTAATGGGGTATTCTCTCCCACAGTATTTCTTCAAAGAGGAACAAGACAGGGCTGTCCGCTCTCGCCACTTCTTTTCAACCTGGCCTTGGAACCCCTGGCTATAAAATTGCGTGCTATTTTCCCAGGTATAAATATTAAGGGGGAGGCCATTCATCTGGCATTGTATGCAGATGATATGTTGCTATTTGTTGAAAATCCAAACTTGCATATCTCTAAAATTTTACAATTAATATCTGATTTTGGGTCTCACTCGGGTTATAAAATTAATACGGGTAAGTCAGAGATACTATGGCTGCATAAAATTAAAAATAATAGCTTTCATTATCCTTTTAAAGAAATTGACTCTTCACTTACTTACCTGGGTATAAAAATATCAAGTAATCCTAATTTAATATATGAATTAAATATTATGGAGCATTGTTCGGAAGTAATTTCACTTTTAGAACATTGGAAAAATCTCCCCCTTACATTAGCAGGAAAGGTAGCATTGATAAAAATGGTGGCACTTCCTAAAATCTTATATCCCCTATTGATGCTTCCTTGTCTTATAACTAAAAGTGATTTAAATCGTTTAAATCGAGCAATAGCAATGTTCCTTTGGAAAGGAAAGAAGTCCCGAATTGCTCTTAGGAAGTTATATGCCAGCTATTCAAGGGCAGGTCTTGGATTACCCAACTTTAAACTTTACAATTGGGCTGCATTGGCACGAATAATATTAGACTGGCAATTAAATACATATCACTTCGGTGAAAAAGCTTTGGAAAAAGCAGCACTGGGAGAATGGAATCTTTCGGTTTTACCCTTTATTTCTTATAAAGATATTCCAAAACAGATTCAGTCGCATATACTTTATGGGGAGGCTCTCCGAGCCTGGCACTCAATTCATAAATTTATAAAAGGTCCTGTGATATCGCCTAGATCCATTCCGTTCTTAAATAACATTTATTTTCCAGCAGGAATGGACTCAGGAGTGTTTCGGTCATGGGAGGCGAAAGGGCTGAAGACGATAGGAGATATGGTGGACCCTTTAAGTAAAAATATTCATTCGTTTCACATATTACAAAATAGATTTGATATTCCAAATACGCAAATCTTTGCTTTTTTGCAAGCTCGGCACTATGTCTCAAGTATGATAGAGAAAAACACCCAATTTTGGGATCCTTCGTTTTTTGATCTCCCTCAAAAGACGTTTTTAGCGGGTTCATTTTCATTATCAGGAATCTATCAAACGATGAATCATAGGGAATAATTGGTAGTTATGGATAAAATAATGGGTAAGTGAGAAACATATATTAGGGAAGATCTGGGACAGGCCTGGATTATTGACAGTTTGCAAATAGCGAAGAAAGCAACCTTGTCTGTGGTTCTTAGAGAATCACAGACAAGAATGTTACATTGTGATTATATAACACCGCGTAGGTTATCAAAATGGAATCCAAGTAGTATATATGTATGTATAAAATGTGGTTGGAGGAATGCCAATTTTACACATCATTTCTTAACCTGTCCCAAGATATACCCCTTTTGGCAAAAAATCCGATACTGGATCAAACAACGCTTTAAAATCGATCTTGGATTAGGAATTCCACAAATATATTTCTTACGATGGGATAGAGCGAAAATTGAAAACCAACTGCTCTTAACAATGATTATTTTGCAAGCCCGTAAATGTATCTTGGATCTTTGGACAGTTAAGACTACCTCCACTATATCACAATTAAAAGGAATATGAAACCCAAACAATTTTCTTTTGTAATTCAGACAGAGCAGACATTTTTTTAAAAAAAGCTTCCAATTTACTCTATTTTTAAATTTGCTTTGTTCCCATGGTATTGTTTGTTGAAGAGATATATAGGTAGGTGTCTGGAGCACTACATGGCAGGAAATAGTGCTGCCATCTAGTGCTCTTGCAAATGTATAACGTTCTTGTAAAGCTGCTGCCATATAGTGCTGAAGACCTGTGCATGCACCTGAGCTTACATCCCTGTTTTCAACAAAAGAAATCAAGAGAACAAAGACAATTTGACCATAACATTTTGGTAAAAACTACATGCTCTATCTAAATCACAAAATAAAGATGTTGGGCTTCATGTGTCTTTAATTAAAGCCTGGCCTGGACAGCTTCATAGCTGTTGAAGTGCTGGCCCACCCACTGCACAAATGAAACACACAATACTTCCCTGGGGTTTTAACAGAAAGGTCTTCTATACCTCCCATTTATTACCAAGCCCTGCTTTCTGTCACAATATAAATAATTATTAGACCATACTAGACAGTTTTGACAGCATTTTGGTAAAGACTCTCTTCCCTCCCCCTTATGAGACAGGGCAAGGACTATTTATACCTTTTAAAATGTTTATTGAGTGGTTACCAGACAGAAAACATGTATAACCTTGAGCTAAAACACAAGTAGCATATCGGCATCACTAAGAGTGGTTGCTAGATGAAAACAATATTATAACCTTGAGTCAAAACACATTTAAAAGTAGCATATAATTTCTACTTGATTTTTAAATTAATTTTGTGTCACACATGCATTCTACTAGAAAATTAATATATATGTGTGTAGAAATATGTATATATATATATATATATATATATATATATATATATATATATATATATACAGGTAGCCCTCAGTTTACACCGGGGTTAGGTTCCAGGAGGAATGGTTGTAAATTGAAACCGTTGTAAATTGAAACCCAGTTTATAATGTAAGTCAATGGGAAGTGAGGGAGTTAGGTTCCAGGCCCCTCCCAAAATTGTCATAAGTAACACCTAATACATTTATTTTTAATGCTTTGAAATGAAGACTTTAAATGCTAAACAGCATTATAAACCTAATTATATAGATTGTATCATCATCAAACTAAGTTTAATGAACAAAAACATTTGCTAACAGCACCTAATTAAATAATCACACAGCAGACTGCATCATCATCAAACTAAGTTTGAAACAAAATCATTTCAAACTAAGTTTGAAACAAAATCATTTTTTTACTTGCATTTTTCTGCAATCATTTCTCTGCATTGTTAGCATGTTAGATAATATTGGGTCTGTACCTATTCTATGCATTTCAATCTGCAGTGATTAATAGGCAGTTAGGCACCCTCACTTCAAGCTGCTGGACAGGAAGATAATAGGGAAGTGGCTGCTCGATAACTAATGTCTGTTCTGTGTACACAGATCAATTTCAGACCTGTTAAGTTGTATAACTTTGCTGCAAAACAAGCGGACAGCTCCACCTACTGGCTTTTTTAATTAGTGCATTGGTTTCCAAAGCTTTTCAATAGCAGTCACATGACTGAAAAAAAGGTTGTTATTCTGAAACGGCGCAAATTGAACCGGCATAAACCGAGGGCCACCTGTATATATATATACTTCAATAAATAGTCTAATGCAGATTCTACTCACTTGTGAGAAAGCAATTAGATCAGTACTAACAACGCAGACAAGGACCTCAGAGCTGCCCAGCAAGCTCACGACCAGCCACAGGAACACCACCACAAGAAGACTTGGATTTACAGTACACCATCACCGAATACCAATGTCCAAACTGCCACCACTACTCAAGAGTGGTAAAATGTTAGAGTGGCCAAAGTCCTGTAGGAAAAAGTTTAAAAAAAACCCTCCTTAATACAATCTTAAAAGCAACATGTTTCTCAGCTTCATGCTGTTTCATTAAGGCTTAATAACATGAATAAACACTCCTGTAGATAAACCCCTCCCCAGGATGGATGTGTGAGCTCAGTGCTCGGGGCAGTTTCTACAATAAAAGGTGGCTGTAGCCCTAACCAGGATCTCTTAACAACAGAGACATGTGCATTGCTTCAGAGGCAAGCTGGAAGACCATTCTGGTTACAAACACAGCTCTGAAAAACTACTAGATACCTTAACCTGATAGCCTGCAACAGAGACCTACGAACATGGCGTGACGCCACTCTTTCACACAGTCAGGCACCGTTATCAGAGAGACCTATCTCAGGTCAGAATTGTCACTCCAGACGAATACCTAAACTAGACGGAAAGGTGTAGTAAGCAGATGCTGCACTAAAAGGCCAAAACCTAACTGAAGCTGCCACGATGACGGCCATGTATTTAATTATAGTGTAGTGTTAGGTGTTATTGTAACTTAGGTTAGGTTTTATTTTACAGGTACTTTTGTATTTAATTTAGCTAGGTAGTTAGTAAATAGTTCATAACTATTTAATAACTATTCTACCTAGTTAAAATAAATACAAACTTGCCTGTAAAATAAAAATAAACCCTAAGCTAGATACAATGTAACTATTAGTTATATTGTAGCTAGCTTAGGGTTTATTTTATAGGTAAGTATTTAGTTTTAAGTAGGAATAATTTAGTTAATGATTAATGATTAATTTAGTTAATGATTAATGATTAATGTAATTTTATTTATATTTATTTTAATTATATTTAAGTTAGGGGGTGTTAGGTTTAGGGTTAGACTTAGGCTTAGGGGTTAATAACGTTAATATAGTGGCGGCGATGTTGGTGGCTGCAGATTAGGGGTTAATAATATAATGTAGGTGTCGGGGACATTGGGAAAGGCAGATTAGGGGTTAATAGATATAATGTAGGTGTCGGCGATGTTGGGGGCAGCAGATTAAGGGTTCATAAATATAATGTAGGTGGCGGCGGTGTCCAGAGTGGCAGATTAGGGGTTAAAATTTTTATTATAGTGTTTGCGATGCGGGAGGGCCTCGATTTAGGGGTTAATAGGTAGTTTATGGGTGTTAGTGTACTTTTTAGCACTTTAGTTATGAGTTTTATGCTACAGCGTTGTAGTGTAAAACTCATAACTACTGACTTTTAAAAGTGTTAGGACTCTTGACAGGGTAGGCTGTACCGCTCACTTTTTGGCCTCCCAGGACAGACTCGTAATACCAGCGCTATGGAAGTCCCATAGAAAAAAGACTTTACGAAGTTTACGTAAGTCGTTTTGCGGTAAGACCAAGAAGTGTGCGGTCACCCTAAACCTTCAAGACTCGTAATACCAGTGGGCGTAAAAAAGCAGCGTTAGGACCTCTTAACGCTGCTTTTTTACCCTAACGCACAACTCGTAATCTAGCCGATTGTCTTTAAGAAGGAATTATAAAGAGTTAAATATTGGGCACCCTTGAGCGCCATCTAGTGGTGCACAAGAATCAATTGAATTAAACTAGTATGTTTAATAGCATGAATAAGGGAAGTTCTAACCAAAAACTCGCTGCTGTTTTTTCCTGTGCTGTTTTGTTAAATAAATAATTTTTGCTGCCACTTGTTTTGGATTTTGCTAATTGTATTGGAGGCATGAGTGGGCTTCCTGAGTGGCATGCATAGACCGTTAAGTGCTGGACTGATTGTTTCTAAAAAGATACCCAAGTCAGATAAAGCTAATAAATCAGTCTCCATGGAATCTTATTTAAAAGCTACTAAATGGAATAAACAACCTGGAAATGATGACGGCTGAATGTTAAGAAGACCTTGAATCAGAGCCAAATTCACAGGCCTCTCTACCTAACCAAACACCAATTACAAAGACAGACCTGCAATCCCTAGTCTCTAAACAGGACATGGCATCAAACTTTGAGAAATTGTGAGATAAGGTTGATAATCTACACTCCACAGTTACAACCAGTTTAACAGAGATCAAATATGATCTAGCAGACCTGGGTAACCGAGTAGAATTGTTAGAAAATAACCAAGATGACATTGTAAAAGATGTATTTCAGGTCACAAAAACCTCTTCCGCACACCAGCAACTAATCCTTGATCTACAAGAAAAGATGGAAGACATGGAAAATAGAAACAGAAGAAGTTACATAAGAATCAAAGGAATTCCAAAAACTGTCACCACTAAAGATCTGCTTCCATACCTGCAACAGCTCTTTCGCTCATTCACAGGAACGCCCAACGACATGGAATTTCAAATTGAAAAGATACTAATGGCAGCTAGACAAAATCCCACCTTCAAATTCCAAGGAACTGTAATTCAATTTTACCAGGATCTGTGTGTTCACACATTACAACATCGACAATCCTTGCAACCTCTCACTTCTCTACTACGGAGAAGTGGGATATCCTACCATTGGGGCTTCCCATTTGCCCTACATATAACGAAAGAAGGGAAAACTACTACTATCAAATCACCATAAAAAAATCCAGGAGTCTGCGATCACTTAGACCTTGAAATGCCGGACCTACAGTTGAATTCAACATGTCAGAAGACCTAATAGGACCTTCAGAACATCAGATTTCATCACAAAAATCCAAATGGTCTAAAGTCACCAAGAAGTGACCTAAAACTTGCTATATTAACAGCCTTCTGTTGGAATCAAGATTATCCTACAAATTACTTCTCATGTTAAGGGTCTAACCTGCAGATACTAAGACTATACCTATGTGCCTATACAGGTACCCACCTACATTAGCTCCTACAGCAAAACATTCAAACTGCACTTAATTTACTGTTATACTCTTTATTATTCATATATTGCTATATGTTCTTCTAGTTTTGCTTGTCCAACTAGTCTATGCATTACATTTTTTTTAAACTAATAGCTTTAGGGGGGCGTGTCCATGCAACGTTCTTGGCAGGATGTATCTTCTGTAGGCTCCAGAAGAATCCCTAATAATCCGCCGATTATTAGTTTTTTTTCAGCAAGAACAAGACAATATTTATCACAGTAATAGTGTCTGTGGTCCTATTTCACCTCATCTTGCTGCTTTTATGAAACTGGGGCTCAGATCGGAGCATTAAGGCCTAAGGCGGTGGCCTGATACCTCTAGGCCAACACCTCCCCCCGGGAAGAGCCGGGTCATCAGTGCTGTTGGGCTAGCCCAACTTACTGAATCTCTTCAAAGCATACTACTAACTGGACATTTACCTATTACATTAACCATTATAATTGCTTGATTGCAAGGCTTCTGGAGGAGAGGCGAAATAACTCTAAAACATGGCGGACATAATGGAAGGGGACTGCCTGCTATACCATGAGGACTTTCCCAAAAAACTTGCATATCTCATGACTAAACTTGTTGAAAAGGCCCCATATGACTACTTGATAAATCGCATAACAGCGAAGGAAACGACCGCAAAAAGCCCGGAGAGACAGTCAGGGGCAACACAATATCCCAGCACTGGCATTGCCGACAACACTAGAGATCGCAGCTGGCCACAGGAGGAAGAGATCGCTCAGCCGGTGATCACTGGGAAACCGGGTCTCACACAAGCGTCAGACCAGGGGTTTATTACTAGGGAGCGCTACTCAGCAGATAAAGCTTGTCAGGAGCATATCTCAGATGCCCGGTGGGAAGTTTTGCTCCTTACGCAGACTGCACCCGAAGAAACACTTAGGCTGGTTTCATCAAGCGACACGCTGAGAAGAGAAAATCTGACCATACAACATGCCCCTGAGAACGCACATCCCACACCAGACATAAGGATTGGGGGTCACTCACCGACATCCGAGCCGGTATACACAGTCACTCTGCGATAGCATCAGACAGGCTACTCGACCATTCTGAACCCCTGTACATTCACCTTGTGGGACAAGCGGTATCAGCGTGGCATCATTTGGCCCCGCGGACCGCTATAGAGGTAAAGCCCTTCACTTTCTTACTGAAGGTATCAGGAGATGCGGCCTCTCCGCCCCAGGCGAGTCCTTTACTCATAACGCTCAAGGAAGACACAGGCTCACATGATGATGCGCTGGCGGTTGATGTTCCTGCATCCTATATGATCGGTGAGCTCCTATACAGTGGCATGACCTACCCTTACTATCTTACAGTAATAGCTGCTGGGCGGAGAGACTCTCAGGCTAACTTTGGTGGAGCCGCATGTTTTGGCAGTCTCTTGACAGCAAGGAACGGGGATCACATCCGTGTTCAAAGAGGAGAGACTGTTATTAAAACTGGAGAGGGGTAAACAGTCAAGACATTCTGAGAGTGGTATATTATGTAACTTTTATCACGAGTATGCATTTGTGTTATAGGTTACACAGAGGGCTAATTTATATGGAGGTAACCAAGTCTGCTCCAGCACTACTTTACTAACTGTTATTTTTTAATCAATGGTTTGTTTATACCGTTAATGTTGCTCATGATTCAGCGATATTGTTAAGCTTCCCCCTCCCTCATCTTGCATTGCTATTATAGAAAGAGACCTTGTCACACAATATTGCCATCTGCATCTTAGTAGACTAAGTATGACCCACCAATCCCACAACTATTCATGACTACACCCACTAATGGGATATGGCCCAATAAAGTACAGTTTGCCCACTTAATATCTTTACAAAGTTGCCTATACACTTTAGAGGGGGGGGCATGGCCATTAATGCACTAATTTGTACATCCCCTAGTGCTACCCTGCATCATGTCCCCTGTCCCCCTATCTAGCAGTTAACTACATATCTGACCCAGTATACTCACATAAGGCATTAAATATTATCCCCCCCTCTCTTCCTTGCTATGACAAATAATTTGCCCACTATTTTATCTAGCCTCTACACATTACACTTCTTGGAAAAAAAAAAAAGCCTGATAGATTAGCAGATAAGTGGTTATATCAATTCAAGCAATGCCTGTCCAGCAGACACCCTTTATTGACAACTTACGGTTTGTATTTGTTTGCTTTTTCTTTATTATTGTTTTGTTCATTTGTTGTTTTTTTTATTTTTTTATGCATTATCTCTATACAATCCCTATCTTTGTGTTTATATTACAATATGGAAGACCCATGAGCGGTCTGCAATGTTACTCAAAGGGATGGAAAATGAGGACTACTATTCAGGGCCTATCAGCATGTTTTTTTTTTTTTCAATATCAACTTATTATTGTATTGTGCATTTCTATAAAAGCATGTCAACTGTATCGTATAACTCCTCAATAAAAATTGTTAAAAATTAAAAAAATTATTGCTCGAATTATCCTAGTTAAATTCTCCAACATTTGTTATTGTTAAGGGTGCATGTTTGCTTTTTTTAGATAACTGCAGTGCTGTATAAATTATCATGTACCTGTTTGGGTGCTTTTTTATTGGTGCATATCAGTGAAATATATTATAACATCTCAATAATTTGTTCCACAAATATAGTTTAACTCTCTGCACTCAGCCATATTGAGGTTACACACAACGTCTGGCAGGGAAAGACAGTCACAACCTCCTCAGCGCACCTACTAAGAGCGCGGCACAAATTCAGCTGAGCTCCCTACTTTAAACATAATACATGTACCAGCTCCTGGAGTGTATTTTGTATTTTCTCTACTTAAGAATATAGGAGCCGCTTTTGGTATAAATAGCATAAAACATGAGTTGGATCTGGATTACATAAAGTTAGCTGCACATTGTTTTTCCCTTTTTTTTTCTCCTTTCTCTTTACTCCTTCATTTACGCCTTTTCTCACCCTATTTTTAGGGTTATACATATCCAATAGTTGTATTCTACTATTTCTAGCAATCTATTTTTGTAGTTCCCACAAACATAAGATTATACACAATAATCACCTAAAATGGTGAATATCTAGGCGGTATTAATCCGCTCTTATGCACCCACACACACAAGGCTGTCAAAATGTAATACCTCTCATAAATAAGTTTGGTGTGGCTTATAAAGGACAGATATACATTATCACTCTAATAGGCAGCAATGCATACTAAAGAGGTATAGGTATTAAGTTACATTATAAATTAAAAAGAGGTATCAATATATTGTTGTTGCATGGTAAAGTCTGCATTATTGTTAGAGACTATGTGGGTTACTATATTGTATAAGATTTTATGTGGTATCTTCAGTTATGTCTGCTGAGTAAAAAATTTTCTTTGTATCTCAGTAGAAAATATGCATAACACTAGCATGATTTGAATTCTTAAAATATGTTAACACAAGATATATGTTGTTTTATTACATCACAAAGTTTGATTTATTACTAGTGATAATGGGGATTTTTATATTCTATAAGATTTTACATGTTACCCACAAGTATGTCAACTAGGTAAATCTCTCCCCTGTGTTTCTGTAGAAAATGTGTAAAACCCTAGCATGTTTTTTGTCGGATATTATGATTTTTCCAAATCTGCATTCCACAATTATGTTGAGGCAACTGTTTGATGTTTTCTAACATACCTCAATAAAAAACTTTGATTATAAAAAAAAAAAAAAAAAATTAAACTAATAGCTAGTCTAGTCAAAATTAAAATTGCATGATTCAGAAAGAGCATGTAATTTTAAGACAATTTTAAATTCACTTCTATTTTCAAATGTGCTTTGTTCTTTTAGTATCCCTTGTAAAAAAATGAATACGCACATATCATACACTACTGGGAGCTGCTGCTAACTGGTGCCTGCACACATTTGTCTCTTGTGATTGGCTAAATAGATATTTTCAGCTTCCTGTCAGTAGTGCAATGCTGTCCCTTCAGCAATGGATAACAAGAGAATGAAGAAAATTTGATAATAGAATTAAATTGGAAAGTTGTTTAAAATTGTATGTTCTATCTGATTCATAAAAGAAAATTTTGAGGTTTACTGTCCCTTTAAGATATGACGTGTAATTTTAAACAACTTACCAATTTGCTTTTATCACCTTGGTTAATATGCTAATTTCTAAGCCCTTGAAGGCCACCTCTGATTTTAATGCATTAGACAGTTATTCACAGCTAGATGGCATTAATTCATGTGTGCCATATAGATAATACTGTGCTCACTCACGTGGAGTTACCTAGGAGCAGGGTCGGCTCCAGAACAAATTAAATGGAGGGCATTTTTTTTTTTTACGAGGGGGCACGCATTTACAAAGCATGTATGAGAGTCAAAATAAGAGCAGAACTACATATTCTGCAGGAAAGTGTAGCTTCTGGCTGGCTTATCCCCCACTATTAACATTTGTAGAATATGTGCTAAATCACTAGGTAAAATAGTCTAAATCCTATGCAGTGCGCTAAAACAGAGCCATTAAACTTGAGACCCCCAGTGCAATAGCTCCTTAAAAAGAATTCACCCCTTAATCACCCTGGTCCAAAACCCTTAAACTCATTCTCAAATCTCAATCATGTCCCCTAAACAGCCATGCACCCCAAACCCCCCAATGCAATTAACCCCTTTGTTTGCAATAGCAGTGAGGATACTAGGTTTTCGAGTACTGGTCATTTTGTAGAATAGAATTAGCTATACCTGTATCACAATAACTAACGGATATCAGGCTACTTAATACAACCTATGTACTGTGAACCTATAAGAATATGATTGTATCATGTAAATATAAGTCTATAAAATGCTACCGGCTTCTATCAACGCCTCAAAAGTGCACTGTGATCTTAGGCCCGGCCTAAGATCACAGTGCACTTTTGAGGCGTTGATAGAAGCCGGTAGCCATTTATAGACTTATATTTACATGATACAATCATATTCTTATCATGGTCTATTGTTTAAGAAAATGAGTAACTCACGATAGTAAGGTAAAATTATTAGGGTTAAAGACAAGTCCAAAAAGTGTCTAATTAACTTCCAATTCCAAATAAGAGGTTAAGACATAAAGCTCCTTGCAGATGCGTGATGCGACCTCACAGTTCGGCAGCTAAGTCCGCCCCCAGCATGCAGCATTACATAACAATTCATTATTTTATTTATTATTTTTAAAGCATATGTTCATATCAATATTTTTTTGAGGGGGCACAGCATTCCATTTGGGTGGGCATTGCCCCCCCAATTCCTCCCCCCTTAGAGCCGACCCTGCCTAGGAGTCAGCACCGATTGGCTAAAATGCAAGTCTGTCAAAAAACTGAAATAAGGGGGCAGTCTGCAAAGGCTTAGATACAAGGTAATCAAAGAGGTAAAACGTATATTAATATAATGGTGTTGGTTATGCAAAACTGGGGAATGGGTAATAAAGGGATTATCTATCTTTTTAACCAATAACAATTCTGGAGTAGACTTTTCCTTTAATTCATATGCTTCGCCCCTCTGTAGAATGTATTGCTGCTTGTACATCACAGGCGAGTCTGTTCATTTTATCTGTTCTCTTAGCAGTTTGTTATGTAAGCCACAGACTCTGCACTAAGATGTAACAATGTATCAAGATTCCCTGGCGTGCAGAAGAATTGCCATACCAACATGCTAATCATCTCCAGAGTTCTTTATTTTTCAAAGAAATACAGCCAGCTTTTTTTTTTCTTTTCTTTTTTTAAAAAAAAGACACCTGATTTCAGAAATATGTAGGCAACAAAAAAGCATTTAAGCAGTCTGTATGATCTATAAGGTTTATAGTGATGAACAAGTTCATTAAACTAGAAATAAACGTCTTTGCTTCTATATAGAGTCACATAAACACTTAAAGGGACAGTCAACACTCGCGGTAACATTATGCGATATTAAAAAATAAAAAACGAAGATCCGCATGCAGCATAGCCCTTTTGCCTTGCCTACTTGCTTCTTGTAGTAATCACCGTCGATAAATTGTCTAATACAAGGTAAACATGGCAGCCGAACTCCCCCCACCGTTACGTAGCTACCTTCTTCTTCAAATGATCAGCAAATCAGAATCCAATCCTCGATCAGAAATTGCAATGTAAAACAATGTATAGCTTATTTTTAAATAACATTGTGCTGATTTTCAGACTCCTAACCAAGCCCCAAAGTTTAAGATGTATACTGATGTATACAGACTTCAGACTGCTTCTGTTTGTATAATGGGTCTTTTCATATGCAGGGGAGGGAGGAGGTTCTTCTATCAGCCCCTTTCAGTGGGTGTCCCAGGCTTATCTCATTGCCAGTATTAAATTGGGAGGTTCTAAGTAAGTTTTTAAAAGGTTTTACACTGGATTTTTATATCAGTATCTGTGCATATTATTCTTTATATTAGTGTCTATTATATGCAGTTGAATTGGTGTGTATTTCCCCTTTAAGTTAATGAATATGTTTTCTATCTCCCCCTCCTGGGGGGGCAGTTACTTATATTTCCCCCCTTCTGATATGTGACCATGATATTGGCCTCTCTGTGATATCGTATTTACTCCTCAAAATGTAAACCCTATTAGGAAATGATGATGTCCCAATATGTCTAGGCGGAGTGTCAGTCAAAAGTGAAGTGGAGGGGGTGGAGTCTCTCTCTGTATCTGTGGAATCTCCCCCACTTCAATCTACTATATCAAATATGATCTGTCTTATTCTAGCATAGTATGTATTGTGCTAGTGAGCCACCTATAAACCTTTCCCTCCTTATAGTCTCTATTCACTGTCTCTAATTTGTGATTTTTAAAATTAGTGAGTTTTGTTAACCAATCCTGTTTTTTGTCTTTCATTAATATATTATTATACTTATTTTCAAAGGTTGTAATCTCAATTTTAACTTTCTTTAATAGGGATTTAATCTCTTCAATAACTAGCAGGATCAGGTCATACAAATAGTGCAAGATTATAAGTGGAGAGCAAAAAATCGATTTTGCTAAAGCGATATTTGCGCTCCACTTTATAATACTCGCATTCGTATTGCACGGAAACATTGCGCTCACGAGAGCTCGCTTCCATAGGCTTCAATGGGAGCCTCGTTCTGATGCCATCAGAGACGGCACAGAACCTAAGCGCAGCAAAGGGGGTAATATTAAATATATATGTATATGATTATGAATGATATATATACACATATTAACACATAAATATATATGTATATAAGCATACATATATATATATATATTTACTGGGAACACACATTTCCAATAGACTGCAATGTGAAGACACTTTTCAGTGCCGTTTTGTTTCTAACACCCCACACCAACTAACTTTAACTCCAAAATACTCCCTAGGGCAGTAATTTTATTAAAACTAAAAAATGCTACAATTTTATTTTTTTTAATAAAATACACTACACTGTATTTTGGGGAGCATTTGGGGCACATTCATAAAATTAACCAGATATCTGATCTCTGGTTAATTTCATAAGCGCTAATTGCTACCGCAAGCTTGCGGTAGCAATAATCAGCCACTTGTAATGGCTGGTTATTTATCGTGCTCCCACAAACGTGCAACTTGTAATCTAGCCCTAAGTATATTACACCATATTTTTCTAAAATCTAATACATTCAGCATCCTCTATATGTAACAGTTTGCACCTGTGTAATATTGTAATATCCAACTCAGTTTATAACTCCTCTACTGGTACTAGAGTTGGAGTTTGCTCACTCATGCTGTGTATTGTCCAAAATATAAGTCTCCTCCACAAAGTTAAAAGTAATCCAAGTGTGGATATCAATCCACAAGATAAACAGAGAAGGGTTGTCTGCCGTAAGGGGCTCATTTACTCGGGATAGCAGTTGTTATTCACTTGATATTTGTCTGAAGAAGGGGTTGTTTTGAACCCTGAAAAATCACATTAAATTTTAACTTGTTTGCTGCAAATCCTGTGAGCGCTTTCTTTGGATTACTATATTGATACAGCTATCATCTGGGTGGATGACTATTTGAGGGCAGTCCTACAAGCTTTGTTTATATATATATATATATATATATATATATATATATATACTGTATATATGATGGACAAACTGATACTCCTAATAAGAATATGCTATTCATTACTTAATTCAGCAGGCAATACCAACAAATATGTAAAATAGTTAAAAAAAAAACTAACGATTCTTAAGGGTGATTACATATTAAATGAAATTCTTACACAGGGGGTAAAGTGTATAGCTAGAAAAGCACCTACATTGGGAGATATAACAAGAAAGAACTTTGCTGGGAAGCCTTCCACACAAACCAACTGGTTGAGTTCCAAGACTGGCTGCTTTAAGGGTGGCCCTGTCCCTTGCAAAGGTTGTACTTGTATAACAGTAACAGATACCCTCTCCTCAAACATCACTAAACAAAGTTTTCATATTAGGGACCGGATAGATGGTAACTCCCAATACGTCATATATTTGATTAATTGTTTATTTTGCTCTAATCAATACATTGGTATCACGACTCGTCCACTTAAGGACAGAATCCGTGAACATCTGTGTTCTTTAGATGACAAAGATCCAAAAACTCCAGTTGCAAAAAATTTCAGATTACATGGTCAGGGTCCCAAATACTTCTTGTTTATTGGTATAGATATCATTAAGAAACACCCTAGGGGGAGAGAGGAGCCTCCGAAAAAAAGAAATCTTTTGGATAGTAAATTACATACTAGGGCTCCAGAAGGAATCAATAAGAGAATGGATGTTGATTTATTTATTGAATAGATTTTTTTATCCAAATATTGTTTCTCCCTCCCCCTCCCCCTTTCTCCCCCACCAGTTTCACTGTTTTCCCATTAGATGATCTCTTTGAGCCCTTCCCTCCTTCTTGATTAATATGTATTTATATTAATTTACATCCTTGCGGATGTTTATGATGCCTAAGAGTATTCTTAAGGATACTATATTGTCAATCTTAGGTCTAACTTTAGCCCTTGTGTGTCATCACAGGGGTTTCTAATTATAGTTTACTTGTAATGTTGACATCTGGGAAAGTAACTACTTTTTAATGCTGAAAGTTACAGGAGCCACTTGATCATTAATACACATATGTTTTTATGGTTATGCTTTGTAATGGCCCGATAATTACATCATATACTATGATATTATAAAATTATATATTTATCTGGACCCTATATATAAGCTTTGACCATTAAAGGGACACTGTACCCAAAATTTTTCTTTTGTAATTCAGAAAGAGCATGCAGTTTTAAGCAACTTTCTAATTTACTTCTATTATCAATTTTTCTTCATTCTCTTGCTATTATTATTTGAAAAAGAAGGCATCTAAGCTTTTTTTTGGTTTCAGTACTCTGGACAGCAGTTTTTTATTGGTGGATGAATTTATCCACCAATCAGCAAGGACAACCCAGGTTGTTCACCAAAAATGGGCCGGCATCAAAACTTACATTCTTGCATTTAAAATAAAGATACCAAGAGAATGAAGAAAATTTCATAATAGGAGTAAATTAGAAAGTTGCTTAAAATTTCATGCTCAATCTGAATCACGAAAGAAATTTTTTGGGTACAGTGTCCCTTTAAACAGTGGCCCCCTTTCCAATACATTGACAATTCCTGTTTGGATTAAGATTTTTTATTTACTCATTCATCCATTTATTAATGGATGTTTTCTTTTTTATTTAGTATAGATCTATATATTTTATGTATGATGTTATCCTTTTTTATTTTTCATTCTTTTCTGTTCATCTACTTAATTTTTTGGTGTTCATTAATATAACTTTTGTTTTGTTAACTTTAGGATTACCCATCAGATCTACATTTTATTTATTTACTATATGTTTTTTTCTATATACATATGGGTTTCTTTGCTCTTTTATATGTATCATTTATGTTAAAGTATCATTATTGAATATGAATATTGATTGCTTAGCCCTGTACACTAACCAGCAGCTTATCCTTTGGGTCATTTGATCCATGTGTTTCACATTTACCGGCTTTTTGTACTGTTGATTGGCTGCTTGATCGTTTATAGGCCTCTATGCACCTAGAATTTTCCGCCTCTGATGAACCGCATGTGAGCATGCGCGAAACGCGTCTGGTGTCAATTTGCTTACTCACCTGTATTTTGGCAACTTTGCTGAATAAATTCTAATTTTGACCAAGTTTCTTGTCTCCGGATCTGCCATCCTTTTTCCCGCTTGGGATTCACATTTATTATATATATATATATATATATATATATATATATATATATAAATATATATGTCTCGCTCGGCAGCTGGGAAGCTCCGGCGGTCCTCTCTCCGTGCTTGATTGGCAGGTAGTCTGAGCCACCCCTTCCTGATGATGTCACTACCAGGCTTTTTATTCCGGGCATCCTGTTTCTTTAGTGCCCGTTTGTTTGTTCCTCTGTGGCTCCTGTGAGGACTTCGCTGTGGAAACTCTCTAACTGCTGATTTTCTGTTGCCAAACTCTGCAAAGACTGACTATGCTTGGTTAACCCTCAAACTTCCTGATAACCTGTTGCCAAACACTGCAAGTACTGTTTATTCTGTGAATCTCTCAAACTGCATGTTAACCTGTTGCCAAACTCTGCAATTACTGTGTATTCAGTGTAACCTTCAAACTGCTTGATATCCTGTTGCCAAACACTGCAAGTACTGTTTTATTCTGTGAAACTCTCAAACTGCATGTTTACCTGTTGTTAACCTCTGCAAGTACTGTTTATTCAGTGTAAACCTTCAAACTGCTTGATATCCTGTTGCCAAACACTGCAAGTACTGTTTATTCTGTGAAACTCTCAAACTGCATGTTAACCTGTTGCCAAACTCTGCAAGTACTGTTTATTCAGTGTAAACCTTCAAACTGCTTGATATCCTGTTGCCAAACTCTGCAAGTACTGTTTATTCAGTGTAAACTCTCAAACTGCATGATAACCTGTTGCCAATCTCTGCAAGTACTGATTAATCTGTGTTAACCTTCAAACTACCTGATATCCTGTTGTCTAACTCTGAAGTACTGACTATTCAGTATTAACCCTCAAACTGCCTGATAACCTGTTGCCAAACTCTGCAAGGACTGACTACACAGTGTTAACCCTCAAACTGCCTGATAACAAGTTACCTACTCCTGCATTATTAACTGTTTCTTGTTTTACCCTTCCTCTGTCTGAGTATAAGTGGACTATCCCTAATCTCCTGATTCTGTGGAAGACATTTCCTGAAACCAGTTCCTTACTCAGAAGTCTATTTGGCTGATATCTTGAATTACTTTGGACTCAGGCTAACTCTGCTCCATATCGTGAGTACATTGTTTTTTAGAGGTTGTCGTGGGGTCACGTCCTGGATTAAACTCAGAGTGCAAGGGTGTTGTTTAAGTTCGCCCTAGCATTTGGGTGTTCTTCTGGACATTTCCTAACCTGACAGTACAAACGGGCCATAATATGGACCCTGATGAGTTATCAAGGGCTGTGGCTCTACAAGGGCAACTTCTAGAAAATCATTCTGCTCATTTGCAATCTTTGGATTCCAAGCTTGACCAGATTACTACTCTGCTACAAAACCTCTCCTCTCCTTCTCAAGCTACGGCGACTCCTGCTGCAGCTGCTACTAGCTCCAATGCTGTCTTCAACCCACCTCAACCTGTTGGACAGTATATACCATGAATCCCACTTCCAGATAAATATGACGGTAATCCTGAAGAATGCCGTGGATTCCTTAATCAATGTGGTTTACACTTCAGAAACAATCCTCAAGTTTTTTCCAATTCTACTTCCAAAATCACCTTTATTATTTCCCTCATGAAGGGTAAGGCTCTAGCCTGGGTGTCTCCTCTTTTAGAGAAGAATAATCCTTTACTACAGGATGTGGAATTATTTGTGTTCCTTTTTTATTCTGTTTTTGACAAGCCTGGGAGGTCTGCAGCTGCAGAGGCAGGATTGTTGGATCTGAGACAGGGATCCCTTTCGGTAGCTCAATACGCTATTGAATTCAGGACTTTAGCCGCAGAAACTGATTGGAACCATGGAGCCTTACGGGCAGCCTTTCGCAAGGGACTTTGCGAACACCTTAAGGATGAACTTGTATTTTGGGAACTCCCCGATTCATTGGAGGGTTTTATCAATTTGTGTATTACTCTTGACGCCTGGCATTCTGAACATCTTCAGGAGAGAGATAGGAATCTGAGATCCTTTGTTAAATCTTCTTTTCGTCCTCCTATTCGAACCTCAAGTCTGTCTAATAATAATTCCCAATCTCCTGAGTCTGTGGAACCCATGGAAGTAGGAGCTATTAAATTGTCAGAAGCCGAATGCCATAGAAGGCGTACTCTTGGATTATGTCTGTATTGTGGTACCAAAGGACATTTACTGAAGGACTGTCCTATCCGGCCAGTAAAACCCAAGGCTTAACTTTTGATAGAGGGACAGAGTTAAGCCAGAATCCCATGTCTTCCCTCAATTCTAAACTTTTTGTTCCTGTAACTATCACTTTTGGAAACACCAAGTTTCGAGCTCAATCCCTCATTGACTCTGGAGCTGCTGGAATTTTCATTGATTCAAACTTTGCTGACTCTCTGAGGATTCCTCTTCAAGCCAAGAAACAGTTAATTAAGGTAAACACTGTTCGTGGACAGCCTCTAGGTTCTGGTATCATACAAAATTCTACCATTCCTCTTCTTTTGTCTGTGGGCATACTCCATTCTGAAATTATTCATTTTGACGTCATCACTTCTCCCCACATACCATTGATTCTGGGGTTACCTTGGTTGCAGCTTCATGATCCAGTCTTCTCATGGTCTAAAGGAGAAGTTATTTCCTGGGGAACTACCTGTTTCAAACATTGCCTGCAAAATCCCTCAAAACCATCTTGTCCTGTCGTAGCTATGGTGGAAGTTCCTGATTCATTGCATAATTACTATCATGCCTTTAGTGATGTGTTTTCTAAAAAGGAGGGTGAGACGTTACCTCTACACCGGATATTTGACTGTCCTATCAAATTGTTTTCAGGGGCTCCTCTACCTAAAGGAAGGACCTATCCCCTGTCTCGTCAAGAAAATGTCTCTATTGAGGAATACATAAAGGACAACTTAGCCAGAGGATTTATTCGTCCTTCCTCATCACCTGTGGGTGCAGGTTTTTTCTTCATTGGGAAAAAAGATGGAGGTCTCCGTCCCTGTATCGATTATTGGGCCTTGAATCAGATTAAACACTTCACTCCCTAACACTGCGCTAACAGACTAAGAAAACTGCTGGGTCCCGGATGAACTTAAATTAATATCCGTAAGTCCCCAGTCACATCTGATGAATTCCCTATTTAGCCTTAATTTAATGCACAAAATCAGATGAGCTTCTATGCAGAAAGAGATTTTTTTATGTTAAAATATAGATAATACCAATAATAAATATATATATTAGAGTATAACTCACACTTTTGTTAACATATGCACTTAAAATTACCAACTTATGTGCTTAATAAATCTCCATAAATTGATGTTACCTTAATGACTCGAGGAGTATGATAGAAATGCTCACGTTCTGTGCTCAGTATGATACCATCCGGCTTCCTCCTCACACTGATCTTGAATGCGGTGCTGCTGTCCAAGTTGCTGGACGCTAAAGAGCGCCCAGCCCAAACGAAACTGCAGACGAAAAAACAAACACAGAGCGCAACCGCAACTCAAGGTAAAAGTTTTAATTATAAGTTTAGCGCTATCACACAAATTTGCACTTACAAGATAATTCTAAAGTTATAGCCTTTTAAAATATACTCTTTCCGGCTGCACCAAAGTCTTTTCCGTCCCTTCTGCTTCTGTTGTATCCCAGCGTGTACGGATGTCAGTGGCGCTGATGCATTAACACTTCCGGTGGCCGATTCTTCTTCTTAGTGCTGGTGTAAACAAGAGTCTGTGAAGCTGTCCTATGTCCTCCTGTCTACGCGTTTCATCCGATTAGTACGGACTTTCTCAAGACCCAGGACTCATGTAAAATCATCTACGGGGATCCTCTTTTTGAAAGTCTTATTGCATTCTAATTGGATAAGAATGCTCCAATCATGTGGTTACTACAGACACACCTTCCTTTCTATAGCACAGCGGTGGTCAATTTGCCTCTACAATGACTGCAATACACAACTAATAGCTTCCATACAATACGAAAATTGCAACAATTATATTTATCTAACGTCAAATACAATAATACATTAATACATCAATACATTAACACTTTGGTTACTAAAGAATCATTACATGTAAAAATCTAACATTTTATTATTATTTTAAAATAGAGATATTTAAATAAAAGAAAACATTCATTCCCCTCAAAAAAATATTTTAATATAAAATCTTATAATTATAGGGGTTTCTTAAAAAAGATATGACAGACTTCGTTAAAAACCTAAAGCACTAAAAAACTCGATGTCCTAACCTCTAAGCTAAAGATGGCAAATAATGTATTTAATAATATGTTTAATAATTTATTTAATAATATATTTAATAATTCATTGATTAAAAAACTGTTGCTTAGCTCATACTTATTCACATCAGGATATCACGCTACTCTACATCATAAAGGCTTGCAGATCTAAATCTATATTTAAGCCTTTGGGGGCCAAACACTGTAGGTTCTGTATCCATTTAGTTTCCTTTTTCCTTAATGTAATTAATCTTTGATGGGGGTTGGAACTAAACCCCCTGATCGACCAATTATTTCAGGTGTAGAATCTATCACTAGTAATTTGTCCACCTACATCGATTACTACATGCAGCCCATTGTGAGGGACATTAGGTCATACGTCAGGGACACGTTGGACGTCATCACACAATTAGAAGGAATACAATGGAAAGAGGATTATTTGTGGGTGACGTGCGATGTGTCCTCGTTGTAGACGAGTATCCCTCATAATAAAGGAATCAGTGCTTTCAAAATGATGGGAATGAATAGTGGCATATCTAGTAAACACTTAGAGTTCATTATCAAAGGAGTTGAATTTATTTTGCATAATAATTATTTTGATTTTAATGGGACTTTCTATAGACAAGTCCAAGGGACAGCCATGGGTACCCCAATGGCACCCTCATATGCCAACATATTTATGGCCCAGTTTGAGGACACAAAGATTTGGAATAACAATCCCTATTTGAGCAATATAGTGAAGTATTTGAGATACATCGACGACATCATTATTATTTGGCAGAGTGACGTAAATGTAGCTCAAAATTTCATTAATCATATTAATGACAATACATACAATTTATCCTTTACTAGTAAAATGTCCAAAGAGAGAATTGAATTTTTAGATGTGGAATTTTTCACTGATGAACCTTCTAGAGTAGTGATGGTGAAAAATTATCGTAAGACAACAGATAGTAATGGATTTTTAAATGCCAAGAGTGGACATAAAAGAGCGTGGATACATAATATACCTTTTGGTCAATTTCGTAGAGTCCGCAGAAACTGTACCAAATTAGAGGATTTTAATAATGAGGCTGATATTTTAGAAAAAAAGTTTTTAGAAAAAGAGTATAACAGAGATCTTATTAGGGAAGCTAGGAACAAAAATACTGTGTGTTCAAGGGAACTGTTGTTATGTCCCAAAAAGCCACAGAATGACAATGAAAATTCCCATGACAATAAAATTAGATTCATTACCACGTTTAATGAAGGAGCAGGTTTTTTTAAAAAAGTTTTGAATAAACATTGGGGGATATTGAAGGCAGATCCAGTACTTAAGGGTATAATTCAAGATAAACCAGAAATCGTATTTAAGAAGAACAAGAATCTCAAGAATATTCTTGCTCCATCCAAGTTATCTAACACAGATTTAAAAATTCCAAACAGGACTGGTACCTTGGATCAATGGATCACAGGGAAGCCAGGAACTTTTAAATGTGGTCGCAAAAATTGTTGTATGTGCCCTCTAATTTGAAATAGGAATAGTGTGATGGACACAAGTAATACCAAGTCATTTCCAATCAAATCTAGAGGTACTTGCCAATCCACTTTTGTGGTGTACAGTTTGACATGCAAATGTGGGAGTGTCTATGTGGGAAGGACTAAAAGAAAAATAAAACGTAGGTGCTATGAGCATATTACTAACATTGAAATAGGCCTTAAAACCCATAGTGTGTCGGATCACTTTAGAATCGTTCATAAGCAAGATCCCAGTAGTTTGAGAATTAGCATTTTAGAGACTGTGCCAGTTAGTTCCAACCCCCATCAAAGATTAATTACATTAAGGAAAAAGGAAACTAAATGGATACAGAACCTACAGTGTTTGGCCCCCAAAGGCTTAAATATAGATTTAGATCTGCAAGCCTTTATGATGTAGAGTAGCGTGATATCCTGATGTGAATAAGTATGAGCTAAGCAACAGTTTTTTAATCAATGAATTATTAAATATATTATTAAATAAATTATTAAACATATTATTAAATACATTATTTGCCATCTTTAGCTTAGAGGTTAGGACATCGAGTTTTTTAGTGCTTTAGGTTTTTAACGAAGTCTGTCATATCTTTTTTAAGAAACCCCTATAATTATAAGATTTTATATTAAAATATTTTTTTGAGGGGAATGAATGTTTTCTTTTATTTAAATATCTCTATTTTAAAATAATAATAAAATGTTAGATTTTTACATGTAATGATTCTTTAGTAACCAAAGTGTTAATGTATTGATGTATTAATGTATTATTGTATTTGACGTTAGATAAATATAATTGTTGCAATTTTCGTATTGTATAGAATCTATTAGTTGTGTATTGCAGTCATTGTAGAGGCAAATTGACCACCGCTGTGCTATAGAAAGGAAGGTGTGTCTGTAGTAACCACATGATTGGAGCATTCTTATCCAATTAGAATGCAATAAGACTTTCAAAAAGAGGATCCCCGTAGATGATTTTACATGAGTCCTGGGTCTTGAGAAAGTCCGTACTAATCGGATGAAACGCGTAGACAGGAGGACATAGGACAGCTTCACAGACTCTTGTTTACACCAGCACTAAGAAGAAGAATCGGCCACCGGAATTGTTAATGCATCAGCGCCACTGACATCCGTACACGCTGGGATACAACAGAAGCAGAAGGGACGGAAAAGACTTTGGTGCAGCCGGAAAGAGTATATTTTAAAAGGCTATAACTTTAAAATTATCTTGTAAGTGCAAATTTGTGTGATAGCGCTAAACTTATAATTAAAACTTTTACCTTGAGTTGCGGTTGCGCTCTGTGTTTGTTTTTTCGTCTTGAATCAGATTACTGTCAAAAATAGCTATCCTCTGCTGCTCATTCCTGAGTTATTTGATCGTCTTCAAGCTGCTTCTATTTTTTCCAAGTTAGATCTCTGTGGGGCCTACAATTTGGTCAGAATCCGTAAAGGAGACAAATGGAAGACGGCATTTAACACTAGATTTGGTCACTACGAGTATCTAGTAATGCCATTCGGATTGTGCAATGCACCAGCAGTATTTCAGCACTTTGTTAACGAAATTTTCAGAGATGATCTAAATCTATTTGTTATCATTTATCTCGGTGACATTCTGATCTATTCCAAAACATTACAGGAACATGTACATCATGTAAGACTGGTACTTCAGAGGTTACGAGACAATTCCCTGTTCGCTAAATTGGAGAAATGCTCTTTTCATCAGAGTTCCATTCCCTTTTTGGGTTATATAATTTCAGAATAAGGTTTTGAGATGGATCCTGCTAAACTTTCGGCTATCAAGGACTGGCCCAGACCAACTACTCTCAAATTCTTGCAGAGGTTTCTTGGCTTTGCCAATTACTATAGAAAGTTTATTAAGAACTTTGCTGACATCACGTCTCAGCTCACTTCTCTTACTAAGAAAGGGCAAAATTGTAAGAACTGATCCACTTCGGCAGTACAGGCTTTTGAAACGCTAAAATCAGCATTTTCTTCTGCACCTCTTCTCAGTCATCCAGTTCCTGATCTCCAGTTTATTTTGGAGGTTGATGCTTCTTTTATAGCAGCTGGAGCTGTTCTCTCCCAACCTGATTCGACTACCAGCAAGATACATCCTGTGGCGTTCTTTTAAAAAAAATAAAATCCTGCTGAGTTATATTATGATGTGGACAATAAGGAGCTTTTGGCTATAAAATTAGCTTTGGATGAATGGAGGCATTGGTTAGAGGGTACCAGTCAACCTTTTTTCATTCTGACAGATCATAAGAATCTTTTATACCTCCATACAGCTACTCGTTTCAATCCTCGTCAGGCTCGGTGGGCCTTGTTCTTCTCCAGGTTTAATTTTGTACTTTCCTATGTTCCTGGTTCAAAAAATTTCAAGGCGGATGCTTTATCTAGGCAGTTCCAATCTTCTGAGCCTTCTCCTTTGGATTCTGATCCTATACTACGTCCAGTCAAAGTTTTTGTCTCAAGTATCCTCTTTTCCAGTACAGGCTTTACATGCTGCTCAACTCCGGGTACCATCTTCTTGCAAACTACCTTCTGGTATCCTGTATGTACCCAAAGGATTACGTCTTAAGCTTCTACATTGGGCTCACGACAACATTTCAGCAGGTCATCCTGGAGTAACCAATACTTTGTGGAAACTGAAGCAGCATGTTTGGTGGTCCACTATGAGGAGGGATGTTAAGGATTATATTGCTGCTTGTAGTTCTTGTGCTTCGAACAAACAATCTTCTCATCGACCGTTTGGTCTATTACACCCTCTTCCTATTCCTCATTACCCTTGGTCTCACTTATCCATGGACTTCATTACAGATCTTCCTGTTTCTGCTGGAAATACGACCATTTGGGTAGTGGTGGATCGGTTCTCCAAGTCTGCTCACTTCATACCTCTTCCAGGCTTGCCTTCAGCTCAAAGACTTTCTGAACTCTTTGTTCTACATATATTTCGTTTACATGGTTTTCCCACTGACATAGTCTCAGATCGCAGAGTTCAATTTGTTTCCAAGTTCTGGAGGTCTTTTTGTAAGCACTTCAGAATCAACATATCTCTTTCTACTGCACATCATCCTCAATCCAATGGACAGACTTAGCATGTAAATCAAGCCTTGCAATCTTTTCTTAGACATTATGTAGACCATCACCACTCCAACTGGTATCAGTTATTGCCTTTGGCGGAATTAGCTCACAACTCACGCGATAATGCCTCATTACAGGCCTCTCCCTTTAAGGCAGCTTATGGTTTTGAACCTAGAACCTTTCCTATGATTACCAGTTCTACTGAAGTCCCTGGAGCAGATCGTATTGTGAAAAATCTCAGTAACCACTGGCAACTTATTCGTCAAAATCTACTTTCCTCTTCCTTAAGACACAAGAGATATCGCAGAAGGTGTAAGGCTCCAGTACGAAGAGTATTTTTAATCACCAGATTCATTCATCTAAAACAACCTTGTATTAAGTTGGGTCCTAAGTACATTGGACCTTTTCGAATTGTTTCCAAAGTTTGTTCTTCTGCATACCGCCCTGGCTTTACCCAAGACTCTCAAGATCCATCCAGTGTTTCATGTCTCCTTACTCAAGCCAGTCATCTACAACTGGTACACTATAAAGAGTAAACCACCTCCTCCACTTTCCGTAGAGGGAACTTATGAGTTTGAAGTCAGCCAGATTTTGGATTCCAAGCTACGGGGCAATCGGCTGTACTACCTGGTCCATTGGAAGGGTTATAATATCTCTGAACGATCTTGGGAACCAGCCTCTCATGTTCATGCTCCAGCTCTTGTCAAGTCTTTTCACAAGAAATACCCTGCCAGGCCCGGTCGGGTCCCCCGGAGGGGTCCTTGAGGAGGGGGCACTGTCAAGCTCGGCCACTGGGAAGCTCCGACGGTCCTCTCTGTGTGCTTGATTGGCAGGTAGTTTGAGCCTCCCCTTCCTGATGATGTCACTACCAGGCTTTTTATTCCGGGCTTCCTGTTTCTTCAGTGCCCGTTTGTTTGTTCCTCTTGGCTCCTGTGAGGACTTCGCTGTGGAAACTCTCTAACTGCTGATTTTCTGTTGCCAAACTCTGCAAAGACTGACTATGCTGGGTTAACCCTCAAACTTCCTGATAACCTGTTGCCAAACACTGCAAGTACTGTTTATTCTGTGAATCTCTCAAACTGCATGTTAACCTGTTGCCAAACTCTGCAAGTACTGTTTATTCAGTGTAGCCTTCAAACTGCTTGATATCCTGTTGCCAAACACTACAAGTACTGTTTATTCTGTGAAACTCTCAAACTGCATGTTAACCTGTTGCCAAACTCTGCAAGTACTGATTAATCTGTGTTAACCTTCAAACTACCTGATATCCTGTTGTCTAACTCTGCAAGTACTGACTATTCAGTATTAACCCTCAAACTGCCTGATAACCTGTTGCCAAACTCTGCAAGGACTGACTACACAGTGTTAACCCTCAAACTGTCTGATAACAAGTTACCTACTCCTGCATTATTAACTGTTTCTTGTTTTACCCTTCCTCTGTCTGAGTATAAGTGGACTATCCCAGCTCTCCTGATTCTGTGGATGACATTTCCTGAAACCAGTTCCTTACTCAGAAGTCTATTTGGCTGATATCTTGAATTACTTTGGACTCAGGCTAACTCTGCTCCATATCGTGAGTACATTGTTTTTTAGAGGTTGTCGTGGGGTCCCGTCATGGATTAAACTCAGAGTGCAAGGGTGGTGTTTAAGTTCGCCCTAGCATTTGGGTCTTCTTCTGGACATTTCCTAACCTGACAATATATATATATATATATATATATACACACATACACGTTGATTAGAGTAGCCATGTTAGTCCAGAGATATCAAAATAACAAGAGTATTGCATTGAGCAAGAGAACGAAGAAAAATTGATAATAGGAGTAAATTATAAAGTTGGTTAAAATTGCATGCTCTATCTGAATCACAAAAGAAAAAATGTGGGTTTCATATCCCTTTAAGTTTTGCGCTTTGTCTAATATTTGAACCATATTATTAAAAGAGACTGGTAATAATAATACTGGGGGGAGGGGGGGTTAGATTAGAATTTTTGCTAAATTTTGTTTTGGGATTTTCAATCTGTCAGTCTGAGTTTTTCCTTAAGATTTCCCATATAGGAATCTTAGGTGGTGGCAGCAGAGATAGTTTAGTGTGGTTGGCATTAAAGAGAGTTAGGCCTGGAGTGGCTAGACTGTGATAAACTGGATGAGTTGGAAAGGGCTAGTTAACCTTTTCTGTGCCAAACTAGCGACTTGTGTAGGGTTGGTTAACCCTGTATGTTCTATCTAACATGCAAGTTCTATCTGAATCATGAAATAAAAAGTTTTTTGTTTCATGTCCCTTTAAGTCACATTCACAAATTTCCAAAGATATCCAAATAAATTTTACTCTTTATATACTGTTCAATTTCTTTATATAAAAATATTAATTTATTATATACCACCACCAATATATATATATATATATATATATATATATATATATATATATATATATATGGAACAGGGTTGCACTACAGACAGCTAGCTGAACACATCTAGTTAGCCAATCATAAAAGACTAAGGCACCAATCTGCAGCTAGCTCCCACTAGTGTAGGATATGTGCGTATTCTTTATCAACAAGGGATACTAAGAGAATGAAGCACATTTGAAAATAGAAGTGAATTTAAAGGGACATAAAACCCAAATTTTTTCTTTCATTATTCTGATAGAGAATACAATTTTAAAATAGTTTCAAATTTACTTCTATTATTAATTTTGCTTCTTTCTCGTGTTTTTCTTTGTTAAAAAAATATCTAGGTAGGTTGCGTGCACATGTCTGAAGCACTACATGACAGGAAATAGTGCTGCCATCTAGTGCTCTTGCTAATGTATTACTCTGTTGCAAAACTGCTGCCATCTAGTGCTCTTGCTAATGTATTACACTGTTGCAAAACTGCTGCCATATACTGTAGTACTGCAGACACGTACACACTTCTGTGCTTGCATCTCTGCTTTTCAACGAAGGATAACAAGAAAACAAAGAAAATTTGATGATAGAAATAAATTGGAAAGTTGTTTTAAATTGGATGTTCCATCTGAATCATGAAAGAACATGTTTGGGTTTAATGTCCCTTTAAACGTGTATTAAAATTACATTCTCTATTGGAATCATGTAAGTTTAATTTTGACTTTCTTATCCTCTAACCTTGTGATGGTTCACCTTGATGTCAAGTTTTACTCAATAACTCTTACTACATCAGGTATAATAAACTGCAGATAAATAATGATGGTCTTCTACTATTTTACCCTTGCTTACCTGGACAAAATAAAACCTCTCTTTTATTTAAATTTTTTCACCTGCTAACCTTTTTCTAATCACACTTTTGTTGCTAAGAGACACCTGCAATCTTTTCCAAAACGAAATGGTTAGCAGACAGAAGCTGCTATGCTCCATTACCTAGACTTGATGCGCGTGATGTTTCATTGCAGAATTCTGACGTGCAGAAATGTCACCTTTACATAGTCCCCTGCATACATATGTCCTCATTGAATAATACATTTTCTGTTTTTAAGAGCAATTTAGAAAACATTTTTGACAGAAAGATGACTAAATACTGTGTATAGTTATATCACTCCTAGATGAGCATTTGCAACCTTAAGAGCTTTTGACAAGCTTTATTCATATATAAGCAAGTACTGCATATTTGTCTATACAAACATATGAAGTATGAAGGTAGTAAATTCAAAAAAAGGTCCCTATTCCAATCCACTGGTTTACCATGTGAAAACGTTTTGCTTCCTTTTCTAAAGAATTACAATCCACTAATTAAAGGGACAGTTTACTCAAAAAATTTCTCCCCTTTAATTTGTTCCCAATGATCCACTTTACCTTTTGGGGTGTATTAAATTGTTTACAGGTAGCTCCTTTACCCTTATATTGGCATTTGAAATAGTTGATTTAGCATGTGGTATCCCCACCTATTCTGAAAATTTGTGGCCGCAGGTCCAAGCTATAGATAAGCTTTGTAAGCACAGCCAGCAGGAGAAAGTACACTCCCAGTGGGATATAGCAGAGATAAGGTAATACAATTTTGATTTTCCATTGTTCTCTCCAAGTATTGGTGATTGTTTTATGGACAGATATAAGATAAAGAAGCATGTATATGTACACAATGTGATAAAGTAATAAGATCTGATTATACCTACAAGCTCAACCCATTTTATTAGGTTGTGGCTTCAAAACACAAAATCAGAGATTTAATATACACAAATAAACCTTAAAAAGCTCATTTTCATATTTTTTTTACTCTGCAGTTGGTAAAAAAAGCAATTGTAAACACATTAAGGGGAAAACTTTTTACAGTATACTGTCCCTTTAATCCTTAAAGTGAAGGTAAACTTAGCAAGGTTCGATAATGTTACATGCAAATACATAGCAAATTAATGGTACTTTAAGTCATCAGTTTTTGGATTGTAAAATATTTACCTAGTTATCGCCGTTTTTCTCTCTAATTCTCATCGTTGTATAAACAGCCCGTTTTTTTAGTTTTTTTTGTCAGTCCGGTCACGTTCTTCTAGTAGCCAATAACAGGTCTGGCCGTTAGGCGGCCGTCATTTGACGTCACTACATTTCTGGACGGTCTGCGCATGCGTCGGCTATATTTCCTGTCCCTTCCAAGTCCTGCTCGTTCCTGTTTAGCGCATGCGCAATTCATCACACTTGCCGAGATGTATTATTAGAGAAGACAAGGGGAAATAGCGTAGTACTCTGCTTTATGTGCGCATGCGATGTCAATCGTGAACGCGCTTTTCAAATACGTATAGAGCGGGTGGGACCGCTCTATACGCTATACAGTCAGAAACCAGGAAATACATGGAGGGAGGAGCAAAGACCGGTCAAGAACGTTGATAAAACAGTGGGTTATACATTTATTTATATACCAATATGTGATAAAAAATAAGCGATCTTACATTGTAGTACATGGGTAACATAACACTGCTTTCAAAAATGCAAAACTTTACCTTCACTTTAATTATGACTATGATTATAGACATGCACTTTGTTCACTAGCTGGTTGATTATGACTATGCATGCTGGGTAAATTGTATAATGAATTAGAGTTAGAAAATGTCTTACCTAAAAGCCTATCCCTAGCTTGACTTCAATCAATTATTAAAGGGATACGAAACCCAAAATTTTTCATTCATGATTCAGATAGACCATACAATTTTATGCAACTTTCTAATTTACTACTATTATCAGTTTTTCTTCGTTCTCTTGGTATCTTTATTTGAAAAGCAGGAATGTAAACTTAAGAGCCAACCCAATTTTGGTTCAGAACTGGGTAGCGTTTGCTGATTGGTGGCATCATTAAAGCGTCTCAATAGAGTGGAAATCATAATTTACAATTTTACATTTTTTTAATAAAACCATGGTTCTTTCTTCTGCAAAATATTAAAGGGATATAAAACCTATACATTTTCTTTTGTGGTTCATATAAATCATACAATTTTAAAACTGTTTCCAATGTACTTCTATTATCAAATTTGCTTCATTCCCATGGTATTCTTTTTTGAAGAGATACCTAGCTAGTGCTCTTGCAAATTGATAATATTCGTGCAAAACTGCTGCCATATAGTGCTCCTGACATTGGCAGGCACCTGAGCTTACCTCTCTGCTTTTCAACAAAAAATATTAAGAGAACGAAGACTGATAATAAAAGTAAATTAGAAAGTTGTTTAAATGAGTACCTAAGATGGTGGTGACCAGTGCGGGGGGTGAGGGAGGGAAGAAAGCTGTTTGGGAGGGATTAGGTAGGGATCAGGAGGTGTCAGATGGTAGTGTAATCTCTACTCTACAGCTAAAATTAACCTTACAAGCTACCTGATTAACCCCTTCACTACCGGGAATGTCATAAGTGTGGTGCACAGCTGCAATTAGCGGCCTTCTAATTGCCAAAAACAATGGCAAATTGTATGTCTGCTGTTTCTAAACCCCAGAAAAGCTTTTACAACCATTTGTTATATGACTGCAGTAGTTGTGTGTAAATAATTTCAGTGAGAAACCCAAAGTTTGTATAAAATGTAACAATTTTTTTTTAATATGATTGCATTTGGCGGCAAAACTGTGGCATTAAATATACTAAACTGGGCCTAGATCAATACCTTGGGTTGTCTACTAAAACAAAATATATAGGGGTAGCGAATCATGTCAGCCCTGCATCGCTGAATGCCGGCAGCATATGATGTCGGCATTTAACATTGCACAAGCAGTTCTGGTGAACAGGGGTATATGGCCCCATTCGGGACATGATAAATCGGCCCCATCGTGTTAATAGGTCAATTAAATAAAACAAGGCTCTTTTCCTGTTTAAATGGAGTGACAGCAAAAATGCTAAAAATTTAAGTTTTTCTCTCTTAATTAAATTAATTAATTATAAAAAACAAATACAAAAACCAAATACCTAAACTGCATACTGGCAGACTGTCTTAACATGGTGGTGATGAGTGTGGGTGGGAGGAGAAGAGGGCTATTTGGGAGGGATCGGGGAGGTAGGAGGGTAATCCCTACATTACAATGCTATTACCTTTACCAGCTTGCTAATTAACCAGTTTACTGCCGAGAATTTTAGAAGTGTGGTGTGCAGCTGCAATTAGCGGCCTTCTAATTACCAAAAAGCATGTCTGCTATTTCTGAGCAAAAAAGGTTCCAGAGATGCTTTTACAACCATTTGTGTTATGACTGCACAAGCAGTAAATAATCAGTGAGAAACCCAAAGTTTAAAAAAAGCTAACAATTTTTTTATATTCGGACTAGATCAATAACTTGGGTTGTCTACTTTAAAAAATAAATAAATATTGTTTTGATCTATTTCTGTTTAAATGGAGTGATATAAAAAATGCAAAAAAAATCTCCAGTATTTTGGACGTTTTTCTCTGAATTTCCAGGTAGCAAAAGGGTTAGAGGGGAGAATATTTTACAGTGTACTGTCCCTTTAAATATATTGTTTTACAAATACAGTGATTGCATAATGTGTGTATATATGTATGTACACATATACATACATGCACATATATATGCACACACATAACATATACAGTATATATATATATATATATATATATATATATATATATATACAAGCACACATACTTACATAGAAAATGCAAGATAAGTGACCAGCGCTCTATATGATCTTATTTATAGTTTTAAATCTATCTAGATATCTGAGTTCCGTCTTTGTATAGCGAACTATGTGTGGAGATATCTGATTGCCTGTGAAAGGTGGTATTGTGCAGCATGAACCAATGATTATGTGTACCCCTAACACAGTAGGTAAAATGTAAAATAAAGAGAGCAAATCTTGGTAGTTCAGCGCAACGGAATACAATAAATGTAGGTACTCAAAATAGTGGGTTAGCACAGTATAGTAATAGATATAATATCCTCAGTAACAAATTATTCAAGGTACACAATTGAAGTGTGACAGTGCAGTCTTCATATACTCCGTTTTTGTGACCGGCTTTTGATGAACTTTTTTACGCTCTCTACTGTTGTAAATTTATATGTCTTTACAGTGGCTAAATGCAACTTGCATCTTGCTAACAGGGCTCTCACGCCCTCCACCCCAGCAATACCTATTTGTCTAATCGACCAAGTCAGTAACACACTGAGCCGTTACCATCCCAGCCAGCAGCCTTATAGAAAGAGTTTACCATTTCAATATATATCTATTAGCTGGGCTCCCCTACTTTTGGAAAATTGTATAACTCTCAGGATTTAAGATTCAGCACCTTAAATAGAAAACGACCATACATCACCCTGTGTTTTCTACCATCGTAACTGGTGTGACCTACTGGCTAAGTGTATATATTATTGATATGCTATAATCTTACCTCATCAAGGATTGAGGGCTCCACATGTGAGTGTATATCTTACCACAATTGTTTTGAATAAAATTGATTATATAGTATCACGCTATGTATTCTCGCTTTTTTTTCCTATATTCATCTGGGAAACTGAGAACCTGAGAACCAAGGAACATCATTTGAAGTACCATACTCCAGAGAGCCACTTAGACTCAAGCTACTACAGAAGTTTCCACCACGCAAAGACCACACACAAATTTGTAGAGAAGGATCCTAAAAAAAAAATCAATTTTCAAGATCCACACTTCTGAGACACTTCTACCTGCTGTTACCAGAGACGGGACACCCAACACTCCTTACATGATCATTTCTTACCTCATACGATTGGGATAGAATCCGGTAAGGAGACATCCTTTTACTCACCCATATATATATATCTCTCTTCTGAATCTGAACTTTATTGGGAATATATACAAGACTGTACCTTGAATAATTTGTTACTGAGGATATTATATCTATTACTATACTGTGCTAACCCACTATTTTGAGTACCTACATTTATTGTATTCCGTTGCGCTGAACTACCAAGATTTGCTCTCTTTATTTTACATTTTACACATACTTACATACACATATTTACATTTACACATACATAAATACAAAAGATATAAGTGTATATATAAGTGCCATAGTGTGCCAATCTTTTTCTATTGCACTCATTAGCCCCAGTAAAAATTGCATGGTTATCTTATCAATTATAGGGGCCGATTTAACAAAGTGCGAGTGGACATGATACGCTATAGCGGACATGATACGCTATAGCAGATCATATCCGCCACACATAAATGCCGATTGGCTGCTAGCAGGGGTGTCAATCAACCCGATTGTATGCGATCGGGCGGATGAGTTATACGGGTTAAGGAACAGCGGTCTTAAGACCGCTGCTTCTTAACTCCTGTTTCCAGCGAGCCTGAAGGCTCGCGTGGAAACAGTTACATTCAGCCCTTGTTAAATCGGCCCCATAGTCTCTAGAATAGGGATGTTGTCCACTCAGCCATCACACCTCTACTAAGCAACTCAGCTTACAAGAACAGCAGTAAAACAAAACTTACACTAAACTGAGAGACTCACAAGATTTGGTCAGCCAGTTGGCTGCAAGGGACTACAGCTCATAGAAATTTCAGCTCATAGAAATATATAACTATGGAAAATTCACAGCGCTAAAGATGGCTAAAGGAATCTCACACTAAGTGCATAAAATAGGAAGTAAAAAATTAAAATAGTAATAATAATAATAAAAATGAAGATAAAATATAAAAATAAATAGTAGAACACACACTTGTAAAATGCAAAGTGTAACAATATTACTAAGGTAAATAACCTCTAAATAAGAAACATCTGATTAAACTTGCTGTGCTTAGCAAACATATATCATAGTCACCTAAAATGGAGCCACTACAAGACGTTTAGATGTCAAATCCCAGTAGATCTCATGAGGTTAGTATTCCTTCTGTTTGCAGATGGTAAAGTTGATACATTTAGGAGTGTAGAAAATCCCAGGTGCTGCTTGAATTCAAAATGAGTTGCAAACGTTTCTTCTATGTTGCTGGATACCTGTTGGGATAAAGACAAGCGCAACCCAGATTCAAGGTAGTAGAAATATTTATTATAAAAACCCACTGCGCATATATATACCCTTACAAGAGGGCAGATTTAAAAATGCACAAACCGGCTTCCTATTACTCGACGCGTTTCCTCTGCACTAAGCACACTCTTTTAAAAACACTCTAGAGAAAGTCTGCTTAGTGCAGAGGAAACGCGTAGAGTAATAGGAAGTCGGTTTTATCAGCTGGAGAGACAGTCCTCCTGTTTGCCTGAGGGGTATTTTGTGGCTCTTTGCAATGTATTTTTTATTGTAAATACATATTTCTATATTATCTATATATACCTATAACCAACTGGATTTAAATCTAAATCGCGAAACACAATGCACATAACGCATATTTTACATTCCTATGTCTTTAATTAGAAAATAATGTACTTTTTATAAACATATAACATAGGCGGTATACAAGGTAGCAATTATAGGGATCAAATGGGTAGAGGGCCCTACCTACAGTCACACTGTTGTAGTCAGCTCTTGTGAAGGTGATCTGCAAGCAGTTGAGCTCTTAGGCTTACATTCTAAGGGGGTTCATGGCAGATAGCAATGGAGGAGAGGAACTAGTATTAGGAGAGGTTAGTGTAGGTTGTATGCATCCCTGAACAGAAGAGTCTTTAGGGAGTGTTTGAAGCTTTCAAAACTAGGGGAGAGTCTTGTGGAGCGAGGCAGAGAGTTCCACAAGATGGGATCCAGTCTGGAGAAGTCCTGTAAACGGGAATGTGAGGAGGTAACAAGAAAGGAGGAGAGTAAGAGGTTGTGAGCAGAGCGAAGGGGACAGGAGGGAGAGTATCTGGAGACAAGGTCTGAGATATAGGGGGGAGCAGTGCAGTTGAGGGCTTTGAATGTCAGAGTGAGAATTTTGTGTTTAATCCTGGAGGCAAGAGGAAGCAAGTAAAGGGATTGGCAGAGAGGTGCAGAAGATGAAGAGTGACGTGTAAGGAAGATGAGCCTGGCAGAGGCATTCATTATGGATTGTAAAGGAGCTAGACGGCAGCTGGGGAGACCAGACAGGACGGATTTGCAGTAGTCAAGGCAGGAAAGGATGAGAGAGTGAATTAAAATCTTAGTTGTGTCTTGTGTAAGGAAATGTCTAATTTTAGAGATGTTTTTAAGGTGGAAGCGGCAGGATTTAGCCAAGGACTAAATATGAGGAGTGAAAGAAAGATCTGAGTCAAGTGTGACCCCAATAGGGGTAATGATGGAGTTGTTGACAGTTATAGAGAGATGGGGGTGGAGATTTTAGAAGAAGGGGGGTGAAATAAGGAGCTCAGTTTTGGAGAGATTTAGCTTAAGGTAATGAGAGGACATCCATGAAGAGATGTGAGAAAGACAGTTAGTGACACAGGTTAGCAAGGAAGGAGATAGGTCTGGAGCAGAGATGTAGAATTGAGTGTCGTCGGCATACAAATGATATTGAAACCCGTGAGACTTTATTAGGAAACCTAATGATGACGTGTAGATTGAAAAGAGAAGGGGACCTAGGACAGGGCCTTGTGGTACCCGAACATAAAGGGGTAACGGGGCAGAGGAAGCCCCAGAGAAGGCTACACTAAAGGTACAGTTAGACAGGTAGGAAGAGAACCACGAGAGGGCTGTCACAAATGCTGAAGGATTGGAGCGTTTTTAGCAAAAGAGGGTGATCAACCGTATCGAAGGCTACAGACAGATGAAGGAGGATAAGCAGAGAGAAGTGTCCTTTGGATTTTGCTGTAAGTAGGTCGTTGGTAACCATAATGATTGCTGTCTCTGTGGAGTGATGGGGGAAATCCAGATTGCAGTGGGTCAAGGAGGGAGTGTAATGTAAGGAAATGGGATTGGTGTGCATGTACTTGCTTTTCAAGAAACATTGAGTCAAGAGGGAGTAGGAAAATGGGGCGGTAGTTGGATCGAGAGAAGGTTTTTTGGAGGATAGGTGTGATCAGTGCTTGTTTTAGAGATGAGGGAAATATACCAGTGCTGAGGGAGAGGTTAAAAATGTGTGTGAGTATAGGGGTAAGGGTAGAAGAGAGGGAGGGGAATATCTGTGGGGTGATGGGCACGAGGGGACAGATAGTGAGGTGAGAGCGCAGTATTAGTGCAGAAACTTCTTCCTCAGTTACAGGGGCGAAAGAGCTAAATATATGGCTATGTGGGTCTTGGTTAATTGCAAGCTTTTGAGGGGGTGAGAGGCTGGAAGCATGTTGAGAGCTGATTTAGTTTCTTATGGGATCGATTTTGTTATTGAAGTGGCTGGCAAAATCTTGAGCTGAGTGAGAAGTTGTATTAGGAGGTGGGGGTGGCCGGAGAAGAGTATTGAAAGTGGAGAACAGATGATTTGGGTTTGATGAAAGAGTAGAGAATAAGATAAGAGTAGAGAAGTACTGTTGCTTATAGAGATTAAGGGCAGAATAGTAGGAGTTCAAGATGAACTTGTAATGAAGAAAATCAACTGAACTCCGAGATTTTCTCCAGTGCCGCTCAGCAGTATTGGAACATATGTGTAGGTACCGTGTCAGAGGAGTATGCTAGGGCTGAGAGTGAGTGTGTGATTTTTGAGCTATAGTAGGAATGGCCAGATTGTCAAGGACCGATGTAAGGGGTGAATTGTAGTGACAGATAGATTGGTCAGGGCAGGAAGAGGAGGAGATGGATGCAGGGTCGGCTTCCGAACGAATGAAATGGCGGGGGCATTTTTTTTTCACGAGGGGGCACGCATTTAAAAAGCATGTATGAGAGTCAAAATAAGAGCAGACCTACTGTGGCAGTCCAGGGGTTACATTTATCAGATCTCTGGCTGTGCAGGAGTTAGATTTGTTTATATTTCTGGAAGTGCAGTGGTTACAAACAATATATATATATATATACACACAGTGTGTGTATTGTGTGTATGTATGTGTGTGTGTGTGTATATATATATATATATATATATATATATAATAAAACAACCTTGGGGACAAATAGGAGATGTTTTGAAACATGTAAATAATAAACATAAGGCTATTTCACTCATTGTCCCACAGCTACATTTGAAGTGTGTGTATGTGAGCACCTATAATCTGACACACATTTTACACTGATCACTGCAGATAAAGCAGGCACAATGCACACTTGTTTTGTGTGACCTGCAGTGGGGAAACCAAGGAATTCCCAATTTGGTTCTTTATCTGTGGCTGCCAGGATATAAAGCACAATAGGGAAGGGATACTACTCTCGCACACACATTGGTTATACGGCTGTGTTTTCTCAAAATTACTTCTGCCTTCCCTCTCACTGACTGTTAGCTTCTCCAAGCACTTCCTGCAGAGGTCTGATGATGTCATCATCTCACTTCAGCTCCATAGTAAGTGGGCTAGCAGGAGGAGGGGCATTGCAAGCCCTAGGTTAACTGTGAGAGCACCAGCAGGGAAATGCAACTTTATTTGTTATCTGGTTGTAAATAGAGGAGAGTAAAGAGATTAGCTGGGCCCTCCTAAGTGGCGGATCTCCAGGGTCCAGTGGCCGCAAATGGTTTATGCGACATTTGGGACCCTGGGGGACCCGTCACTTTTAAAATGTAAAAAAAAATTAAAAAATGAAAGGAGGCAGTTGGATTGTCAAGAATGATGTATAAGTTACCAAGAATGAGGAGTGTCTGAGGAAAGGAAATAAGGTAGCCAGGCAGCAAACTGATCTAGAAATTGAGTTGAGGAGCCAGGGGGGCAGTATATTACTGCAACAAGTATAGAGAGGGGAGAGAATAAGCTAATCATGTGTGTTTCGATTGAGGAAAATGTGAGAAAAAAGATGGGTTGTATTTGTTGAAAGGTGCAATGAGAGGAAAGTAAATTCCTACACCACCTCCTTGTCTGTTACCAGACCTAGGAGTATGGCTGAAGTGGAGACCCCAATGTGACAATGCAGCAGTGGATGCTGTGTCTAAAGGAGAGAGACAAGTTTTTGTGAGAGCCAGAAGGTTGAGGGAGTGGGAGATAAAGAGGTCATGGATAGAAGTGAGCTTGTTGCAAACAGAGCGAGAGTTCCAGAGTGCACAAGTGAAGAGGGTAGTGGCTTTAGATACAAGATGAATGTGAGTAAGGTTAGCAGAGTTTTCTAGGAATGTGTGAAGTTCATGAGTACAAATGTAAGGTTAGTTTAAGCGAGATGGGCTAATGAACAGAGCAGGTGGTGAGGGGGAAAGAGTAATTGAGTAAAGTAGTTTGTTATAGAGGCAAGAGGTAGCAAAAATGAATAAATGAATATATTGAGCATTTTTACAAAAGTAGGAACCAAATAAGCACATAAAACACAGAATTACAGCGGCACATTCATAAAGAAACAATGAGATAATTAAAACCGAAAATGACGAGTACTTGCCTTGTGTCTTGTACCTTGTCCAATCCTTGTTCGATTCTTGTATATACATATTTATACCTATATAATTATAAGAATAGTTATATAGGTATATATATATATATATATATATATATATATATAATATATATATATTTGTATTTAAGAATACATAGTATATATTTTGCTATGTGAAGAACACTGTAATGTGAAATATTTGAATATAAATGGTCAGGTTAGCAACTATGGGTTACGTTTTTGCACTCCACTGACTTCTTTGGGGGAAGAAGTTAACGTGTTCGCAATATTTTTTTGCACACGTGGGGTTTATGTTCACACGCAAACTTTTTACTTTCAACTTGTAATACAAGTGCTACCCCGAAACACGCAAAAATCCTACGTCTACCGAAGTTAATGCAAAAGTGGAAGCACTTCAATCATAATCTAACTCTATATCTAGTATTATGTGTTTAGTTTAGTTGCTGATCACTTAAAAAAATAAAATCAACACCATTAGAAAAGAGATCTGCACCTCACACCCCTTAAACCCAGCAATCCTGCCCACCCCTTCTATTAACAAAAATCTATGCTACTTCCCTCCTGTAACAGAGGAAGAAGTCTCTGCACTCCTATCCTTGGCTCATCTCACAACCTGCCCACTTGACCCTATTCCTTCAAGACTTCTTCCCTCTCTCTCTGCTTCACTAACCCCTACCCTAACTCATCTCTTTAACCAATCTCTCACCGTTGGCACATTTCCTGACACATTCAAGCATGCGTCAATCATACCAATCCTAAAAGAGCCCTTGCTTGACCCCTCCACGCCTTCTAACTATCGACCTGTCTCCTTACTTCCCTTTGCTTCAAAATTATTGGAACGACTAGTCTATAATCGACTAACTTAATTTCTCACAACTAACTCCTTACTTGATCCACTACAATCTGGTTTCTGCCCTAAACACTCAACAGAAACCGCTCTTGCTAAAGTGACAAATGACCTGTTATCAGCTAAAGCAAAAGGCCATTACTCCTTACTAATTCTTCTTGACCTGTCCGCAGCTTTTGACACAGTTGACCATCCTCTCCTCCTAAAAATACTACATTCATTTGCATCTGAGACACAGCCCTCTCCTGGTTTGCATCATATCTGTCAAACCGCTCGTTTTCAGTTTCCTTTAACAACATATCTTGTGATCCTATGCCTCTCTCAGTTGGAGTACTGCAAGGCTCTGTCTTGGGCCCCTTGCTTTTCTCTCTCTATACATCATGCCTTGGAAAACTTATAGTCTCCTTTGGATTCCAGTACCACTTATATGCTGATGATACCCAAATCTATCTTTCCTCTCCTGATATCTCTCCCTCTTTACTCAACCAGATTTCTGACTGCCTCTCTGCAATTTCCTCTTGGATGTCTTCACACTACCGCCAACTCAATCTGTCCAAAACTGAGCTGCTTCTTATCCCCCCCTCTTTGAGACATCCAACACCTGACATTTCTCTGACGGTTGGAGACTATATTCTCAACATCTCACCCCAGGACCGCTGTCTTGGGGTCACACTAGACTCAGAACTCACATTCAACCCACATAAACAAGTGCTTACCAAATCCTGTCATTCACACCTACGCAACATTTCCAGAATTCGTCCCTTCCTTACTCAAAAAACAACAAAAATACTTATTCATTCCCTCATTTTGTCATGCATTGATTATTGCAATCTACTCCTAAACGGCCTTCCAAAACACTGCCTCTCCTCCCTCCAATCTATTATGAGCTCTCTAGACTCATCCACCTAATTCGCCGATCTACATCAGCTGCTCCACTCTGCCAGTCTCTACACTGGCTCCCCATACACTCCAGAATACAATTTAAAGTATTAACCCTAACTTACAAAGCACTCAACAGTCTAACTCCCAACTATATTTCCTCTCTCATTGTGAAATATTCCTCATCCCGTCCTCTTCGATCAACATCTGATCTACGTCTCTACACTCCTGTTATCTCTACGTCCCACTCCCGCCTCCAATACTTCGCACGTGCTGCTCCTGTCCTCTGGAACTCTCTACCCTGCTCCATAAGACTGTCGCCAACCTTGTATAGCTTCAGACGCTGCTTGAAAACTCACCTATTCAGAGAGGCTTACAATCTTTCCTCCATCCCTCATCCGAACCAAACTAATACATGAACTGCCTGACTCACTGCTGCAAATACAACCAATGTAACAAGCTACCCCAACCTTATGTCTCTGCACCTTAAACCTATAGACTGTGAGCTCTCCGGAACAGCGCCCTCTACCTCCTGTACTAGATTCGTTTAGTTTTGTTATATTTTGTATTTTATCACATATCTTTGTTTTATCATTGTACCCAGCGCAACGGAATTTGGCGGCGCTATACAAATAAATGATAATAATAATAATAGTTTGAGTTTAATTGCCAAAAACATAAATTATGCTTACCTGATAATTTCCTTTTTTTCTGATGGAAAGAGTCCCCAGCTGCATTAATTACTTTTGGGAAATAAGAACCTGGCCACCAGGAGGAGGCAAAGACAACCCAGCCAAAGGCTTAAATACTCCTCCCACTCCCCTCATCCCCCAGTCATTCTGCCGAGGAACAAGGAACAGTAGAAGAAATATCAGGGTGAAAGGTGCCAGAAGATATAAGGACGCCCCACCTAAAATTACGGGTGGGGAGCTGTGGACTCTTTCCATCAGAAGAAAAGGAAATTATCAGGTAAGCATAATTTATGTTTTTCTTCTTAAATGGAAAGAGTCCACAGCTGCATTCATTACTTTTGGGAAAACAATACCCAAGCTATAGAGGACACTGAATGCTAAGACGGGAGGGTACAATAGGCGGCCCAAACTGAGGACACCAGGGCTGAACCCTGACCCAACAGAAAACTCTGCTTCATCAGAAGCTGAAAGAAAAAATGCTTAAGAGGAAAAACCTCAAGGACACTGACTCGCAGTTCAGTCCAGAAGCCAAACCAGAGACCGCAAACAGACTCGACTGAGCCAACAGGCCTCCAGGAGACACTGTCGCCCAACAAACGGTCCCCCACCGCTCATCTCCACAAATGAAGGAGACACCAGCCAAAACCCCGAAGGGAACAAGGCAAAGGAGAACCAAGGAAATGGAAAAGGTCCCTGAATACAAAAAGAACACCTCCACAAGTGAGCCCAGCTCACAGAGACCCAAAGGGGCCCAAAACAGAGAAAGGAGGCCACGCCTATACAAAGCGAAACCGGGGATAAGACTGGGCACAGAGACAGAACAAATGTCTCTCCACCATCCTGCAAGCACGGAATGCAACTGAAGAAGCAAAGTCTTTCCAGTGTCTGACCCCAGAATACCAAAGTATTCGACCATAAAAAAGTGTGTAATACATCCAGGTGAAAAATCCCGAGTTTGAGAACACAGAGTCCATAACAGGACAACACAGAGGGCAGGAATAAGCAGGCAAGCAATAAACAAACCGCAAAGGCAACCCCCAGACAGAGGGCACGTTCCAGGCAACCTAAGTCGCTGGACATCCACACAGGTCCCTAAAAAAGGGGAACACAAAACCTCAATCGAGGCCCCCCAGAAGCAGAGTATACTCTCAGATCCCGAAGGAAGAGTAAACCCTCTTCTAATCAATAGAGCAAGTTGAAGGAAAATCTATACTCTAGCAGACTAAGCTAACAGGATAGACACAACAAAGCTCGCACATCCAGAGGCGACTGTGACCCGAATGCAGTTCCTTAGACTGCTCGGCCATCCTGACCTGCAGACCCACACCCAGCTGGACCAACCCAGCCTCAGGGATCCAAGACAGGGGAACAAAAGAATCCTGAACAGGTACAGGAACGAGCATATGGATAGCACAGCCATCCCCACAGAGTACAAGTACAATCCGACTCTGAAAACAGACAACAAGGCCATAGAGCAAATTATCCATGAAATAAAGGCCTAACAAGTCTGCATGGAGCCAGCAAGACCCCAGGGGGATTCCATCCCACCTTTCCACCTCCCCTCCAGGAGAAGCCCCAAACAAGGACTCTATCTCCATAGGGAGAAGAACATTCCTAAAAAAAGGAATGATGCCGGAAGGGAAACAACTCTCCACAAGGCCCAAAATCCCCGGCTAATGGAAAGAGAAATTCCCAACACAGACATCCTAGAAAAGGACCCCCCTGCAAGTAGCTGTCAAGAGCTGCAACTGGTTTCAAACTGCAAACCTTCCGCATACTAGACAGCTATCCTGTACGAGCTTACGGAGCAAGCCCAATAGGACAAATCCAGAGGCCTAAAAAAGAAGGCCAAACCGCTCAAAAGCGGTAAGGGGCATTAAGCCCTCCCACTCTCCACCACAAGGGGGAGAAAAACTCTAAGTTCCGATGAAATCAGAAGTCAGATAGAGTGACGCAGCGGAAAAAACTCCCCTGCCCGGTCATCTATGACTGAAGGCTATAAGGACTGAAACAAACTTTCTCACCTCACGGACCCACAGGTCCTTCGAATGCTTAGTTGAACATGAAAAAACAATGATAACCCGAGCACTTCTACCGAACCACCCGAGCAGAACAGCACCACGTGTCTGAACATCCACAAGGCCTAAACGAACCCGACAGGACCAGCCTGCACCTAGGGCCCCAACCGGCAATCTAAGTAAATTTTCCCTCGTAGGGGAAAAACAGAAAATAGACATTTATAACATGGGACTAACATGTCCAAAACAACTTCCGAAGAAGTAATAAAGAGTATCAATCCCATAAAGTTCCAGAAGGAAACAAAAAACAAATAAAAGACATCTCATTGGATATAAAGAAAATATAAGGCAACCCGGAGGTTAACGCCCAAAAAGACACATGCATACCCGCAGGACCAGCCAAACGGAGCCCTATCTTACAAAACTAGAAAAGATCTCAAACAAATGACAATCAGGAGATTAATTCATCCCCACATGTCTAATGAGGTGCACCATTCGAATTATTAGACTGAAAATCCCCGTAACTGTTAACGATAGGGTCATTCAATAACTGAAAAACATGTCTGAGCAACACGCGAAGGCGCGCAATCCTATAACGAAAGGCACAACATTTAGGGACAGATACACCCGCAGGGAACTGTAGAGGCCCACCCCGAGGCGGAAGGCCCAGGACAATAGGGCATGAGCACATTCTTAAATAAATGTCTGGACGGATGGCTCAGCGGATGGACAGGACCCCCAGAGGCGGATGGCTCAGCAGTCCCTTGATTCCCCGAGCCCGAGGAACCAAGTGCTCTGAATTGGCATATGGAACAAAACTGGTTGACAGTCAACGAGGCCACTCTGGATTCATCACCGGACACAGAATCTGAATCTGAAATCAAAATAGTCTCAGTATCAGAATCCTCCGTAACTGAATCTGAAATTAACACAGTCTCAGCATCATAATCCTCCATAACTGGATAGAGGATATTTAAATATGGACTAAATTAGTAAAAACAAAAACGGCACCTGACACCCCCAATGGCTGGGGCACTCACCACTTCCTATGACCAGACCCCTGCAGACTAGAACATTTCCTTCGCCACATGGTCAGGAATGCGGAAATGAAAAAATGGAACCACGCCCGAACCCAAGGTGAACCGTACAGTAAAAAAAAAGCGCACCCCACCAAAAGGCTGCGTCACTTCCAAAGGCCTCAATGTTCCAACCACAAGCCCAGTAAACAGCACACAAAAGCAGGTTGAATCACATAAAAAACATGACTATAAACCCCTCCTGTTCAATAACCCCCCTCAGGAGATATTAACCCTCGATTCCAAGATACTAAAAGAGACTCACTGAGACCTTTATGTATAAGTTAAACCTGCAAGGTGCTAGCCACTCGGGAAACATTCACATTACAGTACATTGATGATTAAAATGAAACGATCTACGCCGTGGAACAGGAACACGGCCCTTCAAGTGTGACGGATAGTAGCATCGCCTCCGCCATGGACTTGAGAGAAGAAAGCAGGCAGCGAAGCGAAGTTCGACAACGCTGATTGCTTGAGGAGCTGTTAATATGAGTCAGATGGTTTCGCAGAAAGAAACTCCCTGCATCTCCAGACTCTCATCCAAGCCCTCACTGAGAGACTGACAGGACTTCTTAAAACTCCTGTCCCATGCCAAAGAGTACTACCCTCCATAAGAGACAAAAAACAAAAATTTAAAATTTTGACACCTGGGACGAAAGGCAAAGAATGACTGGGGGATGAGGGGAGTGGGAGGAGTATTTAAGCCTTTGGCTGGGTTGTCTTTGCCTCCTCCTGGTGGCCAGGTTCTTAATTCGAAAAAGTAATGAATGCAGTTGTGGACTTTCCATTTAAGAAGAAAAAGGACCACATTTTAAAATGTTACTTGACCACAGATATTATATATATATATATATATATATATATATATATATATAGACAGGTTTTTATATCATGCTATTATTTTACTTACAATTGTGGACCATTACATTACATTTAACTTCAAGTGTTCTCAGCAATGCTTTTATAATAAACCAGTACTCAATTGTAGAATATTTTTGCATACTTTGGGGTCGATTTATCAAGCTCTGTATGGCTCGCCGGAGACAGAAGTTATAAAGCAGCGGTCTAAAGAACAGAAATCAACCCGATCGAATACGATCAGGTTGATTGACACCCCCTGCTAGCGGCCGATTGGCCGCGAATCTGCAGGGGCGGCATTGCACCAGCAGTTCAAAAGAACTGCCGGTGCAATGATAAATGCCGACAGCGTATGCTGTCTGCATTTATCGATGTGCAGCGGACATGATACGCTACACTGTATCATGTCTGCTCTGCTTATACAATAAATTGGTGATATATTAAATTTGGGATTTTGAGTGGTAGAATGATTTTTGGTGAGGCCATATTTTGTATACCTGTATGATAAATCCTGGCAACAGATCTCCATATGAGGACAAACCACAAAGCCGGTAGTCACAGAGGTACTGACATGGCAGTGGAACAAACACTCCTTGGCTCCTTAAAAACACAGTCTTTATTATTCAAACATATTTAAAAATATGACACTGGAGGGAAGTACATCTTACACGTTTTGCACTACAAACGAGCGCTGAGTCATAGACTAAAACCACCTAAACATTTAATGCCAGCTGTTAATCTCCCCTCCCTGCTTTAAAATTTGATACAGCCTAGAAATATCAATTTCCCTTTATCTGCTATTTTTTTCTGCCACCAAAGCTTTAGACATTCATTTATTTATAGTAATATAATTTAGCTTATGAAAAACAATGAAAGTCTCAAAGTACAAAATGTATATAGTAGACAACGGGAAGCTGTTACATTTAGCAACATGCAGGGAGCCTTGTAAACTGTCCTTATTATATGTTAATATGAACTTCAGCAAAGCAAACAGCCATATCAAACAAAGTCTCTGTAGCACACTAGTCTAACTACGGTAAGCCCAAAACAAATGAAAGTAAGTAGCTTTTAAATATCGCTCGATGTAGGAGTTCTTGCAGTACTAGCAGCTGTTAAGTTAATATAGAGCTCCCGCAGGCCAACAGCCGGTATAACACTTCCCGCCTCTCTGAACACAGAGCTACATAAATATATCAGTTATACCATGATAAGCAAATATGACCGTGTTTCTTCAGTGCTACTTATGAGGGTGAATGTAGATGAGCTTTCTGGCGTCCTTTTGATTGTAGCAATCTCTTGTTAATTCGCTCCCATATACACTCAGCTCGGCTTCTCACAAAGGACACTACACGGCCTCTGCTCACATTGACGTCACAGGCACCTGAAGCCCTAAAAGGTCCCGGGCGTGCTGAAGGGAATGGAGTCCCTGTACTCCAGAGGCGAAACGGGAAAACAAATAATTCCTAGCACCTCCAGGTGGGATCAGAGAAACATCCAGGATAAAAGCGAAAAAAAAGTTCTTTATTATGTATGGTATAATCTCATACAGTTAAAAAAAAGAGCATGTAAAATACATCTGACCGCTTTCGGCTCAAACAGCCATAGTCATAGACATAATGAGTGTTAACACCTGTACACTTTATATACACAGTATATGGGAGTACCTTAAGAACAAAACATAGCTCTATATGTGAAATTTAAAGACACAGTTGCAATTCAACTCCCTGCATAACTGCATATACAAATATTAATCAGTACATAACTGCATAAATAAGTAATGTTGTCTGAACTATATTATTACGATATAGGAATAGTACTGTTGGTGAGTAATTTAGGGGATTAAATAAATCGACTATCCTAATGAGGTGTATGTATAATTAATAAAGACCACACAGGATGGATGTAACCAATTATGGAAGGACAAACGATTAAGGTGGGTAAAAGATTAAAGTTGAAATCTAATATAGTAATCTCCAATTGAAGACTGGTATAATGCATTCTAAACAGTCTATCTTGATGATTGACAAATCATAAACATAGTTATAGCCAAGCCATAAGTAGAGACATAGGATAAAGCCCATTATGAATGGGATATATGGAAGACATGCATATATCATATGTCTTAATTAGATGTGAAGATATGGCTAAAGTAGACATTAATAAACAATACAGCAAATGGAAAAAGACCTATGACAACAATAATACATCACATCGCTACCATATTGGCCTATGTTTAAGAAAAATAATAATATTGGACTTTAGGATTTAAAAATTCCCATAAATATCAAGCATAGATTTATCTATGCCAATAATTAATTATATAGAATTCTGAGTTGAAACCCTCAGGTAACAGGCTACCGAGCTTATATATCCAGTAGATTTCTTGTCTGGACAGTATTTGTAATTTGTCTCCTCCACGAGGGGGTCTAGTAATTTGCTTGATGGCCTGCCACCTGAAGGTCCCAACATCACCGCATGTATCTCCAAAAAATGTTTGCCCTCTCCTAAGACACATAGGACAAGTATTCCCTTATACGTTTGCCTACTGTGCGGGTGGTCCGCCCAACATATTGTTTGCAACACTGTGTGCATTCAATTAAGTATATGACGTACTTATTGCCACATTTAATGCAGCCTTTGGTGTCAAATACTTCTGAGGTAGTAGCTGAGGCAAAGGCCTTAGACACATACATATGGTCACATGATTTATATGATTTTTTACTACATTTGTATGTGCCTTTTACCCTCAACCACGAGCTACCACTGTCCTGTTTCTGTAATAAGATTGGAAATAACAAGTTACCCAGAGATAAGTTACGCTTGTACACAAAATTACAACCATCTTGGATGGTTTTGTGTAAAATCTTGGGAAGATGGGAAGATTTCTTTTGACCACTTGGCAGACCTGATGGTATTGATTGGAATATGCCGTTATCAGGGCCGGTCTAGCTATGGCATCTGATTGTTTCTGCTTATTTATAATCTTTGGTTCAAGAAGTTTTTGTCTTTCTATTCGGTTTACTTCCCAAAAAGCTTTGTTTACAATTTTTTTGGAATAGACCCTAGCTTTAAGTCTCAATTTTAGATCTTCACTCTCCACTTGGAAGTCCCTCTCCAGGGTACAGTTTTGCTTGATCCTCATGAACTGACCCTTCGCTATACCCCTGAATACATGTCCGGGGTGACTGCTCCGGGCATGCAACAGAGTGTTCCCAGAGATGGGCTTCCTGTAGAGAGATGAAGAAATAGTTTTAATCCTACAGTCCGATGTTAGAGTTATATCCAGATAGTTTACTGTGTTTTGATTCCACTCAAATGAAAATTTCAAGTCTACTTCGTTATTATTGAGATGCTCGACTAGTCTGTGTGCTTGTTGATAATCTGCTGACCAAATAATGAGGAGGTCATCAATAAATCTCATATATTTGATAAAATACTGAGAGAATCGATTGTTACCTCCATAGACATGGTACCGCTCCCATCAGCCCATGAATAGGTTTGCATAGGATGGGGCGAATTTTGCCCCTATAGCAGTTCCACGTCTCTGGAGGTAAAACACTTCAGAGAACATGAAGAAGTTGTGTTGCAAGAGAAACTGAACAGCTCTAATTACAAAATCCGTATGCCTTGCAGATAGATCGGTACACTTATCCAAAAAGAAAGACACACCTTGTAGTCCAAATGTATGCGGTATGGAAGAATACAAGGATACAACGTCACTGGTGATCCAACCATATCCCGGCTCCCAAGTTGTGTCTTCCAATTTGGACAGAGCATGAGAAGTATCTCTCACATAGCTAGGAAGGCTCTGAACAAGAGGTTGTAAAAACTAGCCTACCCATTTTGACAAATGCTCTAATAAAGAGCCGATGCCAGCCACAATGGGCCTGCCTTGTACATTCATGAGGCTTTTGTGGACTTTTGGGAAGTGGTGGAAAATGGGCATTATCGGGTTTTCAGCCATGATACAGTCAAATGTCTGTTTGTCTAGAATGCCCATTTCCACACCATCATCCAACAAGTCCCTAAGCACCTCCTTGAATTGTACAGTGGGATCTCTGGGTAGGGGGGTATAAGCTTCAACATCAGTCAATTGTCTGAGGGCCTCGTTGATGTACTACTATACTTCCGCCTTTATTTGATTGGCGGATAACAATCTCTTTGTTATACTGGAGATTGGTAATTGCTTCTCTTTCTAGTGGGGATAAGTTAGAATGATACCCTGATCCTGACTTCGCAAGTTCAGTTAAATCCTCAACTACCCTCTTGTGAAAGACCTCCAAGCTTTTACCTCTAGATTGTAGAGGGTAAAAGTTGGATCTAGATCTCATGAGGCTAGGCATTTGGCCTGTCATCGTGGGGGCTGGTGTAGCTTCATTAGTATATACCAACGTCATTGAATGACATATCTAATTGATGTGCCTCCTGTTGATTCGTATGCGTATTATTTAGCTTGTATTGAATGTATTGGTTGTAGGATATACCTACAACCAATTCATTGGATACAAGCTAAATAATAATGTTTAACATAATCATCAGAGATATCAGCAAAGGGCTATAGGGGAAAGTATGTCTGTTTGCAGATGATACACAAATTTGTAATAGAGTAGATGTTCCGGGTGGGGGGGGGGTATAAAAAATGAGAACTGATATAGAACAATTAGCGGATTGGACAAATGACTGGGATCTACATTTTTAATACAGCGAAGTGTAAAATTATGCATTTAGGGGAAAAAAATCCAAACGTTAATTACAGACTTAATGACACTTTACTGACTGTTACTAATGAGGAACAGGACTTGGGATTATTATTTCAGATTATTTATAATTTAGTAAACAATGTGGTACTGCAGTAAGGCCATCGGAATGCTTGGATGTATTGGTAGAGGTATTTGCAGCAGAAATAATAAGGTTGTTATGTCACTTTACAGATCACTAGTTAGGCCTCATCTTGAGTATTATGTGCAGTTTTGGAGGCCATTTCTTCAGAAGGATATAAAAAAACTTGGGCTACCAAAACATGGTCTAAAAAATGAAACGTACCAGGAGAGGCTCAATGACCTAAATACATATAGTTTAGAGGACAGAAGGGAAAGAGGTGATATGATAGCAACTTTCAAGTATATTAAAGGGTTTAGTAAAACTGAGCAAGTCAGTATTTTACAAAAAAAGGAAAATTCAAGAACAAGGGGTCATGATCTCAAGCTGAATGGTAGTATACTCAGGAGTAATTTGAGGAAGCACTTCTTTACAGAAAGGGTAATTTATTCATGGAGTAAACTTCAAAATTCATGGAGGTGGTAATGACAAACACTGTGGGGGGGGGGGGGGACTTTAAGAATGCCTGGCACAAGCATAAGGCTATTCTACAAACAAGATACTTTTATGAAATATCAGGCAGACTTGCTGGGCCTATGGCTCTTATCTGCCGTCAATATGGCATTATCTATGTTACCTTTTATCTGTCACTGATATTTGTTCAGTAGCTTCTAATAAATTCATCTATATACCCATAGAAAATTACTGTATTATTTTATTATGATGTTCAAACAACCTAATATACTAAAAACAGGATTAATCGTAAGATATGCCTTTTACATATTATATTTAAACCAAAAAGAAAAAAGAAACACCTTTTAGACACACACTTATTAATGCTAAATAGCAGTGCAAATTGTACATGTAGATGAGACCAAAAAAAGAGAAAAGAATATATACAAATCAGGACTGCTGAGGTGTCTGAGAAAATGAAAGTGTATTCAGATATACCTCAGCAGACACATGACTGATGGCAGTTTTGCCAAAGCTTTTTCAATGGCGCACTGGCGAAACGGCTGTCAGGCATGTGATGGCTGAAGTATGTCTGAATAATCAGTGGGCACTTTAATTTTGTTATATTTTGATCACACTAGAATCCATCTGGAATAAGACTGTAGCCCTTGAAACTTTTTGTGACAATAATTGTGGTAATTCGTTCTGTGAGAGTATATATGTGTTAAGCCCAACTATTACCCACATTTGTGGGGCTCACCTTATCATAATGGTAATTACTACAGGGATCTTTTTTACTCGCAGAGTGTGCTCCAATGGGCTTCTCAGTTGTAGACCAGTTACCCTGTTGAAGTGGACTAGTGTGTTAGTAAACTTTGAAATTTGATCTACTTGTATGGAATATTCATTGATATTCACAGACAACTCAGCAGTCCTGATTTATTTTTTGTACGATAAATTTTTAAAATGTTTTTAATGAGTGTATGTGTACACACTCATCTTTATGTACAATTTGCACTGCTATTTAGAATTAACAAGTGTGTGCCTCCCCTGTCTCATTTCCATTTTATGAATGAGACTTTCTGAATTTATACTGATATAGTACTCAGGACCTATTTTTCTGTATTAGGCATTTAATTTAGCCATCATTTCCCATAGCTGCACCCCCCCCCCCCCAAAAAAAAATAAATAGAAAAGCTCTCACAAACATTTTGACACACAGTTAGTAAATATATGTGCATGTAGAAATGTGTGAGATAAGCTGTCATTCAGCTCCTTTCTTAAATTGGGATAAGCACATGTCAGAAATAATGAATGCTGAGCAAAGTTTGTTCCTAAGCAATCTAAAATATTTGCTGAACAGTCAACATTTTTTTTCTTTTTGTAACATGAAGTTTCTTTCCCTGTATCAAACCAGACATTCAAATATTAAATTATTGATGTCTGTGCAAATTTAAAGGAAACAATATTCAAATTTAATTAAAAAAAAAAGAAAAACAAAACAAAAAAAGGAGAAAGCCCCCCCCCACACACAAATAAAGGAAATACATGATAATGGTGTGTGTTGTATAAGAGTGTGTGTGCGTTGTATGAGAGTGTGTGTGTTATTACCCTTTACAACACTTTCAAGTTTGTAATATGTGCGCTAAGGCAACCGCGATAAAAAAAATTACTACTTGTAATCTGGCCCATTTTGTGGCCACCATGATGTATGAAAATGATATATACAGTATATATATATATATATATATATATATATATAAATATAAATATTTATAGAGTATATAACTCATCAAAATCTCAACTACACCCTGAGGATATGGATGTCCCTGTACTGCCAGTGCAAGAGTATAAAAATAACCTTCAATTGGAGTAGATGGCATTCAAGGAATGATAAATATTAACCAGCAGATTCTCACCTTGGAAATATGTATGCACATTGAAAAATACCAGTGAATTAATATATTACATAATGCCATATACATTTACAATGTATGACACACCCTGGTAGTCTCATCTTTATCTACAGTATGCTATATTGCACATATGTATCTAAATGCTGCATATTTGCAAACCCTTTAAAATTTACTGTCATCGTTACATTTTATATTTCAACTTTCATGATTCAGATAGAGCAAATTGCAATTTCTAGTCTACTTCCACTATTCAAATGTGCACAGTCTTTTTATTATCTGAGGCTCCAGCTCCTAATGAGAATGTGCTACAGTTCACAATATATACATAGAGTATATGAGACTGTGTTTGGCTCATAGCTGTCAAGGTGATACAAAAGTAAAGGAAATAAACTCTGAAGGTTAAAAAGGACCCATTGCCATTTGTGGGTGGGCCACATCAAGAGTGAGGGGTTGGCCGTTGGATTGTGGGTGTGTCTGTGCAGTCGGTGGGCATGCCTGAGAGGTCAATGGGGGGATAAGCAAAATCATGTAATTTGGTACATATGGCTGTCTTAGCTCGACAGCAGGACAGAGCTTAGTATCCGGGACTGTCTCACACAAATCAAGATTTGGTGGAATTGTTTTTCAATGGGCAAACTCCCCACACCATCATACCCCCCAACTGTCCCGATTTTTGCGGGACAGTCCCAATTTTAGGGGTCTGTCCCGCTGTCCCGGGTTGCTAGCCATCTGTCCCACATTGCCCCATGCATTCATTTTTATTATTTTTTATATTCTATTGGGCCCATACTCAGAAGCAGCTGGCTTTTCTCTCCCAGGGTTAGATACCTTTTAGATTCCCTGTGGAAAAGGAATGATGTGTGGGTTAAGCAGAAGTAGGAAGGCTGTATACCCTCTGACCTCAGGTAATGGTGACCTTTAACCTCTGGTAGTGATGACACCTAACCCCCTGGTGATAATCCTAGCATGCCTTCAGTTTTATAAGATGGGCAGTGCTAACACCAGGGTAACGAACAGTGGCAGCCTCAGACTGCCAGCTAATGTGCTTGCCAACCCCAGGACCCCATACAATGAATTACAGATACTCATATATGATGTAGTGTGTGTATCTATCTGTATCTATAAGTGTGTGTGTCTGCATGTATTAATGTATGCTATATAGTGTGTCTATCTGCATGTATAAGTGTATGCTATGTAGTGTGTGTATCTGCATGTATAAGTGTAAGCTATGTAGTGTGTGTGTGTGTATCTGCATGTATAAGTGTATACTTTGTAGTGTGTGTGTATCTGCATGGGTAAGTGTATACTATGTAGTGTGTGTATCTGCATGTATAAGTGTAAGCTATGTAGTGTGTGTGTGTGTATCTGCATGTATAAGTGTATACTTTGTAGTGTGTGTGTATCTGCATGGGTAAGTGTATACTATGTAGTGTGTGTATCTGCATGTATAAGTGTAAGCTATGTAGTGTGTGTGTATCTGCATATATACGTGTATACTATGTAGTGTGTGTATCTGCATATGTAAGTGTATGCTATGTAGTGTGTTACTGTGCATTTTTGCTGACTTTAAAGGCTAGAATCTAGAATATTAATAGGGAATGCCGAGAGCAGTTTTAAAGAATCTATTATTAAATGTCCAATTAAAGTAAAAATATTTAGCACTGTCTCTGCAAAGGCTAATTAAAGGGACATGAAACCCAAAAAAAATTATTTCATGATTTAGGTAGAACATACAATTTTAAACAACTTTCCAATTTACTTCTATTATCAAATTTGCTTCATTCTCTTGGTATAATTTGTTGAAGGAGCAGCAATGCACTACTGGGGCCCAATCCGATATGCAGCGTCGCCCACAGAAGCTGGCGAAGCCAAATTTTGTGCGGGTTTGGTATCACATATACGGCGTAGCATACAACTTACGCGCGTATATTTCTGCCTTCGCCCATATTTTTTGGACCCATAGAATGACATACAAACACGCACAGTTTGGTATCCAATATACAGCGTAAGGACTTACGCGCGCAGATATCAGAAAATCTACTCCATTCTCATCTTGTTACAAATTGCAGGCGCAGGAGCCCTTGCACTGACTAAAAAAACAACGTAACTCCCTGGAAGCCTTAACAAACACATACATTTAAGCAGCATCTCAAGGTTAAAGGGACAGTATACTATGATATTGTTTTTTTAAGGTTTATTTGTGTATTTGAAATAGTTTCAAGCCACAACATAATCAAATGGATTGAGCTTGTAGGTACTTTATCACATTGTGGACATACAGGGAGTGCAGAATTATTAGGCAAGTTGTATTTTTGAGGATTAATTTTATTATTGAACAACAACCATGTTCTCAATGAACCCAAAAAACTCATTAATATCAAAGCTGAATATTTTTGGAAGTAGTTTTTAGTTTGTTTTTAGTTTTAGCTATTTTAGGGGGATATCTGTGTGTGCAGGTGACTATTACTGTGCATAATTATTAGGCAACTTAACAAAAAACAAATATATACCCATTTCAATTATTTATTTTTACCAGTGAAACCAATATAACATCTCAACATTCACAAATATACATTTCTGACATTCAAAAACAAAACAAAAACAAATCAGTGACCAATATAGCCACCTTTCTTTGCAAGGACACTCAAAAGCCTTGGATTCTGTCAGTGTTTTGATCTGTTCACCATCAACATTGCGTGCAGCAGCAACCACAGCCTCCCAGACACTGTTCAGAGAGGTGTACTGTTTTCCCTCCTTGTAAATCTCACATTTGATGATGGACCACAGGTTCTCAATGGGGTTCAGATCAGGTGAACAAGGAGGCCATGTCATTAGATTTTCTTCTTTTATACCCTTTCTTGCCAGCCACGCTGTGGAGTACTTGGACGCGTGTGATGGAGCATTGTCCTGAATGAAAATCATGTTTTTCTTGAAGGATGCAGACTTCTTCCTGTACCACTGCTTGAAGAAGGTGTCTTCCAGAAACTGGCAGTAGGACTGGGAGTTGAGCTTGACTCCATCCTCAACCCGAAAAGGCCCCACAAGCTCATCTTTGATGATACCAGCCCAAACCAGTACTCCACCTCCACCTTGCTGGCGTCTGAGTCGGACTGGAGCTCTCTGCCCTTTACCAATCCAGCCACGGGCCCATCCATCTGGCCCATCAAGACTCACTCTCATTTCATCAGTCCATAAAACCTTAGAAAAATCAGTCTTGAGATATTTCTTGGCCCAGTCTTGACTTTTCAGCTTGTGTGTCTTGTTCAGTGGTGGTCGTCTTTCAGCCTTTCTTACCTTGGCCATGTCTCTGAGTATTGCACACCTTGTGCTTTTGGGCACTCCAGTGATGTTGCAGCTCTGAAATATGGCCAAACTGGTGGCAAGTGGCATCTTGGCAGCTGCACACTTGACTTTTCTCAGTTCATGGGCAGTTATTTTGCGCCTTGGTTTTTCCACACGCTTCTTGCGACCCTGTTGACTATTTTGAATGAAACGCTTGATTGTTCGATGATCACGCTTCAGAAGCTTTGCAATTTTAAGAGTGCTGCATCCCTCTGCAAGATATCTCACTATTTTTGACTTTTCTGAGCCTGTCAAGTCCTTCTTTTGACCCATTTTGCCAAAGGAAAGGAAGTTGCCTAATAATTATGCACACCTGATATAGGGTGTTGATGTCATTAGACCACACCCCTTCTCATTACAGAGATGCACATCACCTAATATGCTTAATTGGTAGTAGGCTTTCGAGTCTATATAGCTTGGAGTAAGACAACATGCATAAAGAGGATGATGTGGTCAAAATACTCATTTGCCTAATAATTCTGCACTCCCTGTATACTTGCTTATTTACTTTAATTGGATTACCTTCATCTCTTTAGAACCCACTGGAGTGTAATTTATTCTAATGCTAACACAGCTTGGCACTGATGCAAAAATATATAAAGGGACAGTCAAGTCCAAAGAAAACCTTCTTCTTTTAAATAGGGCATGTTATTTCTAACTACTTTCAGATTTAATTATAACATTTGCTTTGTTTTCTTGGTATTCTTAGTTGAAAGCAAAACCAAGGATGATTTACATCTTAGAAGTGAATATTACTATATGTACCCTTCAGAAACAACTATTTTGGATGTGAGTTATAGTACAAGAATATGTCAGAAACAGGATAATATTACCTTTTTTGGGCGATTTCCACACAGGCCTTATTATATGTTTAAACAATATTAGTGTACTAAAACACCCCTCACATGGATGTGGATGACAATTATATGGTAAATAACAGAGGACAAGATTTATGGTGATCTATAAGAATATTTTTTTTTTTTTTAGGCTTCTTGGATGAGGGGGCAGAGGTGACTGGAGTGGAGTTCCTCGTTCTCCTGGTTTGGGAAGCTTCAGATGATTCTGCTGGAGTGCTGGCCACAGATGAAAGGCTGGAGGCAGTGTCCTGCTGGTGTGTGAAGTGCTCAACCAAAACACCAAAGAGTTGGTTTTGTTCCCGCCATCTATTGTCCATCTGCATCTGCATATCAGTCTGGATTCTCATCGTCTGAGACTGATTTTGTACAATGCAGCTCGATGCTACGCTTGAGTAACCTCTCTTGGCTCCTGTGAAACTTCTGTTGGCCTCTTTGAATGCTCTTGCAGCTTGTTATGAGCCTCCTCTGGAGTGAAATGTATTCCTCGCCCAGGGGAGAATACAGTGGATCTACAGGCTCTTGAGCATCAGTGATTCTAGGTGCAGGTTCTGCTCTATCTGCTGGTGCATCATGGACAACTTCAGCTGCTGGAACTTCAGGGACAACTTCAGCTGCTGGTGCATCATGGACAACTTCAGCTGCTGGTGCATCATGGACAAATTCAGCTGCATCTGCTTCATGGACAACTTCAGCTGCATCTGCTTCATGGATAACTTCAGCTGCTGGTGCTTCAGGGACAACTTCAGCTGCTGGTGCTTCAGGGACAACCTCAGCTATATGCTCATCTGAGGATGGTGGAGCTCTCCCAAGGGAAGCGGATGGTGGAGCTCTCCCAAGGGAAGTGGATGGTGGAGCTCTCCCAAGGGAAGCGGATGGTTGAGCTCTCAGGCTGGATTGGTAGTCCCATTGACGACTAGTGTGTGACCACTCAGCCTGTCCAGTTTGCATATCTTGCGACATCCCCTGTGTGGAAAAGCCATGACTGGCCTGATATTGTGTTGGGGGGGGTAAAGACATGGACCCTTCGTGGCTGACTTTGCTCCCCCTCAAAGCCAAAAGGATATTCCTCAGGCCAGGTATCTTGCCAGGGGTCATATGCCAGTGGTGGTGGCATCACTTCTGGGTCCTCAACGGAGGCAATCCAACCCTGCTGATGCCTGGGAGCATACTGTCCATGTTGCTGCCTGAAGACTGGTGGTGGAGGTGGCTGCATAGCTGTGACTGGTGGTGGTGGTGGAGGCATGCCTGTTTGCAGCCTGGTGACAGGAGGTTCTGTGGAGGAGTCAAATGATGATAGGGATTAGTACAGTCATATATATGTTCATGTGGCCATACAATATACATTGATACATGCTAGGGACAATACTCATTCTCATGTCAAACTGTATAACATGCATGTACACAATGTGATTTGTGATATGAGGGATTTTAATCTGCACAGTATACAGGTATGTGTTTCATACAATAGTTATGTGTACATGTCAGTGATGGAGAAAATGTGTTCTTTAAGTGACACTATGGTTACACAATTTCCTTTAGCCTGATGTAGGCACAGAACCTGCTTTCTGAGCTAAAAGTATTGTGATGGCTATAGTGTCCATTTACTGAAAACTCTACATGTGGCTTGTGGCCTGTGTTACTCTGAGACATGTTAGTATTGCACTATTCCACCTCATATCATGAATTGCATTGTGTTAAGTAGCATTAATGTCAAATATAATTGTAGATGTTTTTGTTAGTAGGCCAAATACCATGCTCCTCATTGTGTACATGAATGTGTGATATTAAAGGATGTTATATCTCAAATACATATCATACTGGTGTGTGGGATGTTACTCACCAGCATGAGGTGCTGTGGTTGCAATCCCTGAGTCACGAGCCCCTGGAAGTCCACGGACTGCTGTGATACTCAGGGACCTGCGTATCATCTCCTGCCAGACGTTGTATTCTGCTTCCAAGGGTGGACCACCGCCTGTTCCCCTCTGGTGCATGGCTTCCTGGTCCATCTTCTCTTTCACCCGCCTCTTGCAATCATTCCACCTTTTTTTAAGTCCCTCGACAGTCCTCCTCTGCGGGGCCACACTGTTTACAGCATCCTCTACCGCCAACCATGCTTCCTTACACCTTCGGGCAACGCCTCTGCCCTTCTCCTGGCCAAAGAGGGCACTGTGGTTGTCCATGATGGCCTGGACTAGTGCAACATTCTCATCAAATGAGAAATTTGGGCATCTCATGCGCTCCTCCTCTGTGGCCACCTGGCTTCCTCCCTGGGATGTCCCTGGTGTGGGTTCCTCCCTATCCTCTCCCTCCTCCCCCCTTCTGTCCCCATGTGTACCCTCTGTCCCTCTTCTAAGTGTGCCTGGTCTCTGGGCATCTCCCCTCCCATCATCCCTTCTAACTCTCCCTCTCCCCACTCCACTAACTCCCTGACGGGGACTCCGCTGCTCCTCCTGTCCGCTACAATACTCCTCTCCCTGCAACTCCGCTCCCCTACACACACTCACACACTCACACTCACTCCCAGTTCAATCACACCCAATCACAACCAAACACTCAGCCTATCACACTGTAAAATTTAAATAAAATGTGTGAGGTGTTAGAAAAAAAAAGTGTTGTGTATTTTGTATATGTATGTATGCAATATGTAAAAATAAGTGTAAGTAAATGTACAAGCTTACCCAAACAACAATCCGACTTAACTAACTATTATGCTGCGCCTCTCTCACTACTCTTACTAATCCTAAACTCACTGTAGTGTGCTGTAGCTCAACGAACCATCCAAACACACTGAAGAAAATGGCGGCTGCGCATGGGTTTATATATGACTTTTGAATAGCGTAATTACGTTGCGCAGTTTTAGATGGAGTTGCCAGTAATTTTTACGAGTCTTAGCCAAATTTGCATAAAACTACACTTTATTGAGACTTTACGTGAACAAAACACTGGTGTAAGTACTTGCGACGACTAAAATGTGCATTTGCGCACTTTTCGGAACAACGCCAGTTTGTCCTACTTACGCCACTTTAGCATCTGACGGCCCCATATATTGGATAGCCCGATGTGCGAGGTGAAATTACGGGCGGTGCGGGTTCCCTCGCTTGCGCCAAAAACTACGCCGTATATCGGATCGTGCCCCTGAACACATGAGTGAGCCAATGACAATCTGTATATATATGCAGCAACCAATCAGCAGCTAGAACCTAGTTTCTTTGCTGCTCCTGAGCTTTCCTAGATAAACCTTTCAGCAAAGTATAACAGGAGAAGGACGCAAATTAAATAATTGAAGTAAATTGTAAAGTTGTTTAAAATAGCATGCTCTGTCTAAATCACGAAAGAAAACATTTGGGTTTCATGTCCCTTTAAATACAGAGCTCACATAGCTATACCAGTGGTTTGAGCTTGTGTTTGATTTGCTGCCTAAGAGTATTAAAAGATATGACTTTATTTAGAATTTTATTTATATTAGTTTGGGGGGGGCATCCCTCTTTAGAATTTTGAAATTTTGGGAGGTATGGACCATTTGTCTTATGTGGAGGAGCAATCCATAAGTAATTAAATGCCCTATCCTCCTGGCTTGCTGTAATATATAAGAGCCATATAACTGACTCAACCATAACTATATAACAGTAACTTATTTATAACCTTAAATAAATAAAAACACAAACACAGAGTGTGGGAAAAGACCTGTGGGTCACATTTATTGTAGAACAAGAGAACCGGCTGAGGCAACGAGGCCAACTTATAACAGGTGGCGGCAATCTAGATAGGAGAGTAAGCAACCCCCTGCTAGGAAGAAGGGCCGCGCCCGTGAATGCCTACATAAGCGGAGCTTAGCTGCACGCAGAAAGGCTTAGGGAGTTCTCGGCATCTTTAGAATGGGGGAGGGACCTCCAGGCGTGCGCCTGCAGAGACCACCCTCCCCTGCACAGCCGTCACTCTACCTCTGATGGCAAACCGGGACGCGGACCAACCGCCTAACCAGGGTGTAAAACAAAGAACTCAGAACCAGTAGGACCAGGTGTGACGAGGTGCGTGTGCATGCCACTACCTGGGGAGCCAAAAAACTACCATCCTTGGACTTAAGGAAACGAGCCGCGTAGCCCTCATCCTGCCTCAGACACCCTGCTGAAACACCATAGTGATGTCCAACCTAGAGATTGCCGCAGTATTGAATTGAAGGGAGGGAAGCTGTGAAGATGAGCTGGAAAGAGGGTTTGGGGCCTGAAACCTGACTTCTTAAAGGTAAGCTAGACCCCACCCACACTAATGCAACATTGTTGCCACTTCACAGCAGCACACTCCTAAGGGCCTTAATTCTTATGTTTGTTCCGGGCTATGCTGCCCTCCACTGTCTGACTTCACACTGGGCGCCGCCATCTTGTAGCTTATATTTGCTATTTGACTTTTAAACTGCACAAAAAAACTGCAACAATGTAATCTGTCTCCATTATATAGCTAAACGGAAGTGTATGGTACAGCTGTCAAAAAGCCAGTCTGTGAAAATGCACTGGTTCTGTCACGGGATGCAACAATATGTGTGCTACAAAATGGCGGTGCTCAGTATAAAATGCAGAGCTTTAGCAGCTGGATTCTGTAATGAGGAAAAATAAGAGAACGGCTTTAAAAAGAGCTGCAGGTACAGTAGTTTGCTGAGTAGTAACCATGCTAGTGTACACAGACGTTTAATGTACCTTTAATTTTTTTAAGATATAATTAAAGTGAAGGTCAATTTAGATGAATCGGTGCCCGGGTTTTTTATATTCCTATTAAAAACAAGGGCACTTTAATTCTTAAAAATTGAGATTTCACTTGTTTTCTTCAAATACCTTTTAATCCTGACAGCCACTGCAGCGCTTCCTCCGCCCGTCGAAAGCCCTCTTCGCCGGTCCAAAATTACAAACCCAGCTTCCTCCAATCATGGCGTTGCCGATTCATCTAAATTGACCTTCACTTTAAGGGACATGAAACTCAAAATTAAATGTTCATGATTCATATAAAGTAACTTGAAAAAAAAATCAATTTGGCTTCTGTTATCAAATTTACTATGCTTTCTAGGTATCCTTTGTTATCTATATAAGTAGGAATCAGGAGCAAACAAATGAAAATTACTCTAGCTTGTATGTGAGCTACATTATTATGGACCCATTCCAATTCATTAGAGATTGGCATGCAAACATTTTGCATTTAACTTTACAGAAAAAAAAGAAGTGTAGTATAAAAATTCCACTAGGGGGCACTTACTATAATGCAGTATTAAGACAATACGACAATATATTATTATTATTATCAGGTATTTGTAGAGCGCAAACAGATTCTGTAGCGCTATAAACCTAGGCGGTATACAAGATAACATTATAGGTATCAAATGGGTAGAGGGCCCTGTCGAGAGTTGCACTGTTGTAGTCGGCTCCTATGAAGGTGATCTACAAACAGCTGGGCTTATAGGCTTACATGCTAAGGGGTTCAAGAGGATAGTAATTGAGTTAGGAAGGTTAGTGTAGGTTGTATGCATTAGGGAGAGCTTGAAGCTTTTAAAACTAGAGGAGAGCCTTGTGGAGCAAGGCAGAGAGTTCCATAAGATGGGAGCCAGTCTGGAGAAGTCCTGTAAACGGGAGTGTGAGGAGGTAACAAGAGTGTAGGAGAGTAGGAGATCATGAGCAGAGCAAAGGGGACGGGAGGGAGAGTATGTGGAGACAAGGTCTGAGATGTAGGGGGGAGCAGTGCAGTTGAGGTCTTTGAATGTCAGAGTGAGAATTTTGTGTTTAATCCTGGAGGCAAGAGGAAGCCATTGAAGGGATTGGCAGAGAGGTGCAGCAGATGAGCAACATGTATTGAGTTCAATAGACATGGATGCTTGAATTGAACAGTAAAGGGTGAGGTTGACACAGAATACCTGATAGGTGCAACTGGTTTGAAGAAGGCTTTCACTGGTATGATAGACACAGGTTTCTCAGCAGGAACAGGATACCCGGCAAGTACTGTTGGTGAGACTGTCATGGGATACCAGATAGGTACAGCAGGGCACAGCTGGTTTGAGGAGAGCTGTCACTAGTATGGTAAACACAGGTTTCTAAGCAGGCACAGGATACCCAGCGGGAACTGTTGGTGACACTGTCACGGGATACCAGATAGGTACAGCTTCAGGAACAAGGTGAGCATACACTAGTATCAGGTTATTCTGCTTGGCATTCTGGACCCAGCCGAGCATACGTAGTTGCAAGGTAAGGATGCGTGGTCTCTGGAGCAAGGTAAGCATACACAGGTATCAGGCAAGTATGCATGGTGTTTGGAGCAAGGTGGAATACACAGGTATAAGTTAAAGGAATACTGAACCCACTTTTTTTCTTTTCATGATTTGGATACAGTATGCAATTTTAAGAAACTTTCTAATTTACTCCAATTAGCAATTTTTCTTCGTTCTCTTGCTATCTTTATTTTAAAAAGCAGGAATATAAAGCTTACGAGTCTGCCCATCTTTGGTTCAGCACCTGAGTAGCGCTTGCTGATTGGTGGCTAAATTTATTTAAATACCCTACGTGTTTTCCTAATTTTTCTTAACACATTTTTATTTAGCCACATTGGTGGCTTAGATTTATTTCTTTTACTTTTATAACCATGTGGTATGTGTTGATATGTATATTTATTTAACAAAATAAATGTTATCAATTTATCCTCTTTATTTTTATTAGAGAATACTTTGTCCCAATTTATCGGCTAGATTACGAGTTTTGCGGTATGAGTGAGAAAGCAGCGTTAAGGCTCTTTTTCACTACCGCTGGTATTACGAGTTTTGCAGGTTTAGCTGCACCGCACACTTTTTTGTCCATAACACAACGTAACTACCGCAGCTTTCGAAAAAGTCATTTTCAATGGGACTTCCTTTGCGCCGGTATTACGAGTTTGCCTGGGAGGCCAAAAAGTGAGCGGTACAGCCTATACCGTCAAGATCCATACCGTAAACTGAAAGTCAGTAGGTTTGGGTTTTACGCTACAAAGCCGTAACATAAAACTCATAACTAAAGTGCTAAAAAGTACACTAACACCCATAAACTACTTATTAACCCCTAAACCGAGGCCCTCCCGCATCACAAACACTAAAATAAAATTATTGACCCCTAATCTGCTGCTCCGGACATCGCCGACACTATAATAAACATATTAACCTCTAAACTGCCGCACTCCCGCATCGCAAACACTAGTTAAATACTATTAACCCCTAATCTGCTGTCCCTAACATCTCTGCAACCTACATTACAGTTATTAACCCCTAATCTGCTGCCCCCAATGTCGCTGCCACCTACATTACAGTTATTAACCCCTAATCTTCCACCCCCGACATCGCCGCCACCTACCTACACTTATTAACCCCTAATCTGCCGCCCCAACGTCGCCGCCACTATACTAAAGGTATTAACCCTAAACCTAACCCTAACCCTAACACCCACTAACTTCAATGTAATTAAAATAAATCTAAATAAAAATTACTATTAATAACTAAATAATTCCTATTTAAAACTAAATACTTACCTGTAAAATAAACCCTAAGCTAGCTACAATATAACTAATAGTTACATTGTAGCTAGCTTAGGTTTTATTTTTATTTCACAGGCAAGTTTTTATTTATTTTAACTAGGTAGAATAGTTACTAAATAGTTAATTATTTACTAACTACCTAGCTAAAATAAATACAAATTTCATCAGCCAATAGGGTTTTTTCACCTTTAATTCCGATTGGCTGAACAATCTATCAATATGCTCAACAATATGCCTAACGAGCCCCTAGAAGACAACAAACTGTTCTGTTAAAGGGATCTGGATTGCAAATTACCCCTTTATTGCAGGTGTAAGGCTTTTTGTCAGCCGGCTCTCCCCATTGATGTCTATGGGGAAATTGTGCACGAGCACGTAAAACCAGCTCACCGCAGCGCTGGTATTGGAGTGCGGTATGGAGCTCAATTTTGCTTTATGCTGCAATATTGCCTGCTAACGCCAGGTTTTTGTAAACCTGTAATACCAGCGCTGTAGGGAGGTGAGCGGTTACAATAACTTGCAAGTTAGCACCGAGCAGCTCATAACGCAAAACTCGTCATCTAGCCATAACTTATTTAACAATTTCCTTAAACCACTGAATTTTGCTTTCTTAAAATTAAAAGTCTTAGTTGAAGCCTTATAACACTACTTATGGAAAGTGATTTCAAATGTGACCATGTTATAATCATTGTTACCCAAAAGTTCTTTGATTTCTATTTTTGATATTATATCTGTATCAATTGATAGCACTAAATCCAATATAGCTTTATTCCTAGTTGGCTCCTCTATTAATTGTGGCATAAAGTTATCCTTGAGAACATTTAAAAATCTATAATCCTTAGTTTCATTGGCCCAGTTTATGTCGGGGTAGTTAAAATCTCTCATAATTACAGCACTGTTATTAGCTGCCTAACCTATTTGCATAAGAAGTTGAGTTTCCTCCTTGTCACTAATGTTGGGAGGCTTGTAGCATGTTCCTAGTAATATTTTTTTTGGATTTCCCCCCCACTTTATTTCAACCCACAGGGTCTCTACATTATCACCCGTAAATCATAAATATTTCCCCTTTTTGTAGGTTTAAGGTCAGGTGTAAGATGCATGCAAATTCCTCCACCCTTTTTATTACTCCTGTCTTTTATTACTCCAAAATAAAGAATAACCCTCTAAGTCAACTGCCCAGTCATGTGAATCATCCCACCAAGTTTCAGTTATACTGATAATATCATAGTCCTCATCTGCAACTAAGAGCTCCAGCGCCCCATTTTACCTGTCATGCTTCTTACATTTGCTGTCATACATTTAATTTTCATGTGTTTTCTGCTGCTACTTAGTGTGCTTTCCTCCAAACCTTCTAATGTGACATTTCCTAAGTGTACCCATCCATCATCCCCCTTAGCTCCTTCTGCCTTACTGGGTTAGCACATGGCCATGGTAATATCTTGGAAAATATTACCTTGGAGGTACTTGCTTTAAGATTGCTACCTATCTCCCTCCATCTGCCGCTGATTCCTTCATTAATGCCAATATCCACCATGACTGCAGGATCAGACCAAGATCCCTTTAACAATCTATCAATATGCTCCACAATATGCCTAACGAGCCCCTAGAAGACAACAAACTGTTCTGTTAAAGGGGTCTGGATTGCAAATTACCCCTTCAACCTTCCTAATAATAGAGTCTCCTACAACTAACATCTGCCTCAGGCCCAGACTTGTATGCCCCTCTTCCATGACTGAAGGACTATTCACTAAAGTATGCCCCTCTTCCATGACTGAAGGACTATTCACTAAAGTATGCCCCTCTTCCATGACTGAAGGACTATTCACTAAAGTATGCCCCTCTTCCATGACTGAAGGACTGTTCACTATATAAGGCAGAACAGCCCTCTCTGACATTGCCACCCCTGAACTGATATCCCTAAATCTTCACTCAATCTGGCAAATCTGTTGGGGTGTACCAGCTCAGAACTGGCCTGCCTCATCTGCTTACCTTTACTTCCCCTTCTAACTGTGACCCAGCTACTTCCCGGAGTCTCTGCATCTGAATCCTCTCCATTCCCAATGCTAGAACCATGAACAACCTGCTTAGTCATATGCATGGGGGGGGGGGGGGCAAAAAGAAAACAACTAGTACTGGCCACTTAATGAGTTGCTCAGCTGAATTCCACTCAGAGTCTGGTAGACCAATCCTTGCCAAACTCTAGGACGGCTTCATATAGACCGCGCCATAGAGACCGTTCTGATAGTGTCTAGGGAAACCTAGGGGAATTCTTAAACCTTAAATAAAAAAGGACTTGAAATACTCATATCAGGTCTCTTATAAACTATAAAAAGTCTACCACAATTCTGAAACCTTCAGCTCATAGGTGCCTTATTATCAAGCTCCGAATGGAGCTTGATGCCCCTTGTTTCTAAAGACCGCTGCTCCATAACTTGTCCGCCTGCTCTGAAGCGGCGGACAGAAATCAATCCGATCGAATACGATTGGGTTGATTGACACCCCCTGCTAGCGGCCAATTGGCAGTGAATATGCAGAGGGCGGTATTGACCTGAACTGCTTGTGCAATGATAAATGCTGACAGCGTATGCTGTCGGCATTTATCGATGTGCAATGGACATGATACGCTACATCGTATCATGTCCGCTCACACTTTGATAAATATGCCCCATAGAATCTTACATGCTCAAACACACTCTATTTAGTTAGTAGGATAATATCATAAATATATGCCTTTGATTATTTCACTCTTCAGGCAATTATTACTTTACTTAATTCTTCTCTAGTAAAAGTATATAGCGTGAATTATTTGTATAAATATATCAAACCTATTTTCCAAATTAGAAAAATATATTTATACATTTCTTTAAAATAACAAGAGTATTGCATTGAGCAATGATACTTTTTTATTGTACTAACTATACATTTATAAGTTGACAAGCTTTCGGAAGAGTTCCTTCCTTTATCAAGTCTGAAGCAATAATCTACATTTCTTTAACCCCTTAACGACCAAGGACGTGCAGGGTACGTCCTCAAAAGAAAGTCAGTTAACGACCAAGGACGTACCCTGCACGTCCTCGGTCTGGAAAGCAGCTGGAAGCGATCCTGATCACTTCCAGCTACTTTCTGGTTATTGCAGGATGCCTCGATATTGAGGCATCCTGCAATAACATTTTTTAGCCATCCGGTGCCCCTCTTTGCACCGGAGATCGGTGGCTCTTTTCGTTGGTGGGTGAGAGCCGGTATGGGAGGCGGGTGGTGGCCATCGATGGCCCTGCTGATCTGGAGGGGGGCGGGATCGTGGGCGGGGCTGGCCGGAGGCGCGCACGTGCACGGGGGGCGGGCACGTGCACGGGGAGGGAGCGGGTGGGAACCGCTACAATACAGAAAAAAAGTGCACAAAAATGAAAAAATGGGGGGAAAATATATAAAAAAAAACATCAGTAAGGTGGTGGGGGTTAGTCTGTGTGGGGGGGAAGCTACACTACAGAAAAAACGTCAAAAAAATAAAAAAAAATGTTTTTTTTTGCAAACTGGGTACTGGGAGACAGCTGCCAGTACCCAAGATGGCCCCCAATAAGGCAGAGGAGGAGGGTTAGAGAGCTGTTTTGGGTGGGATCAGGGAGGTTGGGGGCAAAGGGGGGGATCCTACACAGTAGCATATGTAAATATGCTACAAAAAATTTGTGGGGGAGGGAAGGGAGCTGTTTGGGAGGGATCAGGGGGTCTGATGTATCAGGTGGGAGGCTAATCTCTACACTAAAGCTAAAATTAACCCTGCAAGCTCCCTACAAACTACCTAATTAACCCCTTCACTGCTAGCCATAATACACGTGTGATGCGCAGCCGTATTTAGCAGCCTTCTAATTACCAAAAAGCAACTCCAAAGTCATATATGTCTGCTATTTCTGAACAAAGGGGATCCCAGAGAAGCATTTACAACCATTTGTGCCATAATTGCACAAGCTGTTTGTAAATAATTTCAGTGAGAAACCTAAAATTGTGAAAAATTTAGCGTTTTTTTTAATTTGATCGCATTTGGCGGTGAATTGGTGGCATGAAATATACCAAAATGGGTCTAGATCAATACTTTGGGTTGTCTACTACACTACACTAAATCTAAAATTAACCCTACAAGCTCCCTACATGCTCCCTAATTAACCCCTTCACTGCTGGGCATAATACACGTGTGGTGCGCAGTGGCATTTAGCAGCCTTCTAATTACCAAAAAGCAAAGCCAAAGCCATATATGTCTGCTATTTCTGAACAAAGGGGATCCCAGAGAAGCATTTACAACCATTTATGCTATAATTGCATAAGTTGTTTGTAAATAATTTCAGTGAGAAACCTAAAGTTTGTGAAAAAATTTGTGAAAAAGTGAACAATTTTTTTTATTTGATCGCATTTGGTGGTGAAATGGTGGCATGAAATATACCAAAATGGGCCTTGATCAATATTTTGGGATGTCTTCTAAAAAAAAATATATACATGTCAATGGATATTCAAGGATTCCTGAAAGATATCAGTGTTCCAATGTAACTAGCGCTAATTTAAAAATAAAAAATGTGGTTTGGAAATTGGAAAAAAAAGCAAAGAACATGTAAACATTGGGTATTTCTAAACTCAGGACAAAATTTAGAAAATATTTAGCATTGGTGTTTTTTGGTGGTTGTAGATGCGTAACAGATTTTGGGGGTCAAAGTTAGAAAAAGTGTGTTTTTTTCCATTTTTTCCTCATTTTATATATTTTTTTATAGTAAATTATAAGATGTGATGAAAATAATGGTATCTTTTGAAAGTCCATTTAATGGCGAGAAAAACGGTATATAATATGTGTGGGTACAGTAAATGAGTAAGAGGAAAATTACAGCTAAACACTAACACCGCAAAAATTTAAAAATAGCCTTGGTCCCAAACGGACAGAAAATGGAAAAGTGCTGTGGTCATTAAGGGGTTAATAAATATAGAAAGGGAATGAGCTCTTCCTTTGACAATACTCAACAGGTCATATGTAGATTTATTTTCTTTTAAAGAAAGTGTGACAACTGTTTTATCACTTGAAGTTGACAAGCTTTTACAGAAGGCTTATTTCAGATTCCAAAAGATGTTGCTTCACATAACACTTTATTTAAATATCCACTTTATCCCTGTGTCCCCTAGACCAGTGTTTTTCAGACAGGTTAGTATCAGAAGGGTCTCTATGGAGCGATCTGTATGAAGCAGTCCTAGACGGTAGCAAGGACTTGTCTATCATACTCTTGGCAACTCAATAAGTAGTCAGCACTCAAGTTCTGCACCTTCCTGGTGCCTTAAACCAGGTGCTTTCTCTGTGTTTGATGAATAGTTGAAAAGTGCTTTCTTTGGGGGAAAAATGTAGGTGTGACTTTAGGTTTTACATTGGAACTTCTACTAATTGTTGGCGTGTCCTATATTTGAATAGATATGTCCCTTGTAACATGTAAACTGAGCATGTGTAAGTAGCCAAGATATGTAGTGCAAAATGATGCATTAAATCTTTCCCTTTCATTTATATCTCTCATTACAAGTACAAATCCCCAAATCAGGAATTTCAAAATCCAGAAACATTACGAAATCCAGACCTTTTCATTATTTATTTTTTTAAATAAAATTATTAAAAAATTTCAATTTTTTTCCCCACATGTAATTTACAATCTTCTCTGCCTGTGTTTTTGGCTTGGTTTTGTGTTTTTAAATGTGAATACTAGTCTATATTTATTTAGTTGAAATAATTTTTTATTAGTTTTACATTATAAACAACAGGTACAGATCACATTGTTCATTGAGTACAAGCTATATCGCCTCTACCAACTCTTTTACATAGGTTCAAATCCGTTAATCAGTGATCTCTTGTAAGGTTGATATCCTAACAGTCAGTTACTTTACAACAATGAACCAGTATAACGTCTATGATGCAACCCATCTAACCCATAATGCTACAAAGAGAACTATCAATTCAAAATTATGGGAGCATGGTGCAGGGAATAACAAGAGAAAGCATTTCAAACCATTTGTCACTGCTCCCTTTTCCAAGCTCATCATGTTTATATAGCATACATTTCCCCCCCCCCCCCCATACAACTAAACAACAAAAATAAAACAACTCAAAAATTAAAAATACACTTCAACTTGCCTGTCGTCTCTCCCCATCTGCAGCAGATCCAGGAAAGGGGCCCCCACCGATTTTAAGGTCACTCCAAGTAGTTCTCTAGTCATTATTATTTGGTCTTCCCCTCCCATCCCAAACATTAGTCCCCAACCTCCGTAGTCAGGGTGCACCCCTCAACATCACTGTCCTCCCTAATGACCCGCTAAGAGCCAAAAGTACCAGATCTTGGAAAATTGATTGTGGTTATTTTGAATATGTGCTGCCGTTTCCGACATTCTATATGTAGCTTTTATCTTATCTGTCACCTCTCCCCACGAGGGTGCCCCTGACTTCCAGTGTCGTGCCACGCATATTCTAGTAGCAGTACACAGAATCCGTATAAACGTGTTAATGGGTGCATTGAAGGGTTCTATATGCTCGTTCAACAGCGCCTGTGGAGCTGTTAGAGAGATAGATGCCGATAGGACCTCGCTAAGTAGTGTAGACAGCCTAGACCATATCTGTTTAATTTGCGGGCATTCCCACCACATATGAATATATGTCCCCATGTCTGCACATCCCCTATAGCATAGTTTGCTGCCCCTATGAGTGTAGTGGGAGGTGATAATGGGGGTCAGGTACCACCTGAAAGATGTTTTTATGCAATTTTCTCTAAAGTCCGCACTAATCATTCCTTTGCTCGATGTGTATAGAAGTGATTCCCACTCCTCAATTGAGTATATTTTGTTCAGTTCCCTTTCCCACTGTTCCATCAGTTTAGTTTTAGAGGTGAGTTTAGCCTTCTGTATCGCTAAGTATATGGCTGAAATCAGCTTTTTGTGTCGATTAGGTGAGTTGCAAAGATGTTCAAGTGTTGTCAACAATTTCGCTGAACTATGTGCCCTAAATTTAGTAATAGCTGAAGATATTTGTAGGTATAGGAACCATTGCATTTTCTCGGGATATATCTTGTCTTGAATTTGTTGGTATGTAGCTAGTTTATTATTGTGTAAAAAGTCTGCAACCCTATAAAGCCCTTTATTGTCCCACTTCCCCATGTGCAGATGAAAATCTGGATTTAGAAGAGTCTTAATTGGTCTCACTACTGAATCTATTGGAATTAGGTTTAAAGATCTGGACAACAAGGTCCAAGTCTGCATCATCTCTATCGTAAGTCTGGAGGCCGACTTTCCCTTAAAGGGCTGTTTCGAATGATCCCATAGGATATCGTCTGGGCTTTTGTACTCTGTCATTAGCGTCTCCACTCGGATCCACACCCGATCTGTTGGGCTTTTGCTAAATAAGGTGGTCTGAGCTAATCTCGCCGCTTGATAGTAATGTAATAAATTTGGTACTCCCACCCCTCCCAATTGTCTGTGTTGCTGCAAAATATGAGATGGGATTCTAGCTGTTTTAGCACCTCTGAGAAAACCCAATAAGTCTTTTTGAAGTTTACTAAGGTCAATCAATGGTACTCTAATAGGTAAGGCTCGGAAAAGGTATAAAAGCCTTGGTAGGATATTCATTTTAATTGACGTTAGTCGGCCATACCAGGAAAACCTGCCTTTTTTCCAGACATCTATGTCTTTCCTAATCGATCTATATAGAGGGTCATAATTCAAATTGTATAAATCATCAATATTATTCGAGAGTTTAACCCCCAGATATTTAATTGACCCCTTATTCCATGAAAATTCAAAATTCGCTTCTATAAGTTTTTTGGTATGGTTAGGGAGGGCAATAGGGAGAGCCTCGCATTTTTCTAGATTAACCTTGTACCCTGATATATCTGAGTAATCTTGTAAAACCTTATATAGATTTGGTAGGGAAATGAGTGGTCTAGTCAATGTGAGAAGGACATCGTCCGCAAACAGCGACACTTTAAACTCCTGTCCCCTAAGTGAAACCCCATGGATATCTGATGATACACGAATCCTCTCCGCTAATGGCTCTATACAGATTGCAAATAACAGGGGTGAAAGTGGGCAGCCTTGGCGAGTACCATTTAAAATATCTATCAATTTTGACTGATAGCCTGCCGCTCTAACACTAGCCGTGGGGCGAGAATAAATGCTTTTGATGGCTTGAACAAATGAGCCTTGTATATTTAATCTACCTAGAACTTCCAGCATATAGTCCCAATCTATTCTATCGAACGCCTTCTCCGCATCCAAGGATAGGACCAGAGAAGGCGTTCTCGTTTTGCTAAGATACTCTATCAGGGAGATCGCTCGCCTCGTGTTGTCTGGGGCTTCCCTATCCAGAACAAAGCCCACCTGGTCAGGATGAATCAGTGTGGGTAAATATAGTTTGAGTCTATTCGCAAGGATCTTAGTAAAAATCTTAATGTCCTGATTGATAAGGGAAATAGGGCGATAACTTTGACATAATTTTGGATTTCTGCCTGCTTTGGGGATAACTACTATTTTGGCTTGTAAAATTTCCTTGGGGATCTCATTACCTTTTAAAATATCATTGCATAGGGAAACTACATGTGGGATCAGTACCGATTTGTAAAGTTGGTAATAGTCCCCTGGGAACCCATCTGGACCTGCTGCTTTTCCCGGCTTAAGCTCTTTAATGGCAGTAAGGACCTCTCTAGTCGTAATTTCTGCATTTAATTCATCCCTGGCCTCGTCCCCTAGGGGAGTCAGTTTAGCGTCATCTAGAAAATTAGACCTGAGTCGAGTCATCTGGTCATTATGTGTAACTTTTTTACCGTCATAGAGATGAGCATAATATTGAGCAAAACTATCCGCTATCTCTTGGGGGTCTGAGGTGCAAGAGCCGTCAGATTTTTGCAGAGAAGGTATCGTGAAAGACTTAGTCCTTTCTTTCAGCCTGTGAGCCAAATACCTATCGGGCTTGTTTGCATATAAAAAATATTGTGAGTTTAATCTGTGCGCTGCCCTAACTGATGTCTTGTTCATAATTGTAGCTAGTTCTAATCTTTTAGCCTGTAATTGTGTAAAGATGATGGGTGATGAGTTCAGTTGATGTGTCCTAGTGAGTGTGTCTATGTCCTTTTGCAATGTTTCTGTCTGCAGCCTAGCATCTTTGGTTAAAGCCGCTTTTTCTTTAATAAGCAGCCCTCTAATATAAGGTTTATGTGCCGCCCAAATGGTGATAGGATTGGAGGTGGTTCCCGCATTAAAGCCCCAATATTCTGACAGTGCCCTAGATATAGATTCTCTCGTCTTAACGTCCTGAAGAACTTATGGGTCAAAGTTCCAAGACCGTGTCGCGCTAGTATGGAATGTTTGTTTGATATCTACTTGAACTATAGAGTGATCGGACCATGCACAGGCGTGTATCTTAGAAGAGGCTAGGTCTGGGATCAATGTTTGACTCAGATAGATATAGTCTAACTTTGAGTAAGAACCATGTGCAAACGAATAGTATGTATAATCATTTGTTTTACCGTATAAGGTGTCCCAGGAATCCAAAATATTGTGTGATAAGAAAGTGTCTTTTATTTTTTTAACTGTGGAGTTATGTCTCATTTGTTTTCGGGTTAATGGAGCCTTGTCTTTGTCTTGGTGTGCATACATTGACACATTAAAATCCCCCCCTAAGATTATCCGGAAATGCGACCAATGAGTCAATAGATCAGAGACATGAGAGAAAAAGGGCGCTTGTGTTTCATTGGGCGCATAAACATTACAAAAGACTATGTGCTTATCCTGTATTCTCCCTTTAAGTATCAAGAACCTGCCTTCTGGATCCCTAATTGTTTCTTCCATCACAAACCCCACCGAATGGTGAATTAATATTGATACTCCCCTTTTTTTCCTATCCGTTATAGAGTGAAAATGTTGAGTGTACCCCCTGGCCCAATATTTGGGAATGGCTTCCTTGGTAAAGTGTGTCTCCTGGAGGTAAATGATGTTAGCTTTCAATCTAATGTATTGGCTCATCGCTGTTCTACGCTTTAGGTCAGTGTTGAGGCCCCTAACGTTGTGTGAAATCAGTCGGAGATTAAAAGTCATTACTTACTATTTTGTGAGTGGGGGACCCCCCCCCCCGGATCCGCTGTCCCTTCAATCATTCTTGTTGCCCAAAGGCATTGTAGATAAGGTTTTCTCTGGTTAGATGATTCATGCATAGAAACGAGGCGAGTCGACAGGATATAAACAAAAACAATAACATATGAGATAAACAAATTGTCCAACATACAAATGAGAACATAGTAGCCAAGGATCAAGAATCCCTGTCTCCTGTAGGCAAGAAAGAAAAATAAACATAAAACAAAAATATCCCCAACCTTTACCTCCTCCTTACTCAGGTTGGTTGTAGTTACATACTGTCTGTACTATAACTATAGGTATTTTAATGAAAGATACTCCCTCGTTTCCTTGAGAGCATCTGGAAAGATAACATTTAACACTTTCTTAACATTGCAGAGTATACATCTCCCCGTAAACTCTAATTGCTTTCTGAACCCATTCCCTCCAGAATTTTCACCCACCCTAACTCCCGCTAATAGGAGTCTAATGTTCTCCAGGGTATCTGGTATATCAGTCCAGACCCCAAAAAGTGTCACTGGATGCAAAAAGGATACATTCTTCACGTCTCCCTCTTCCTGGAGAGATGTAGAAAAGCTCAACTCAGTCAGGAACAAGAAGATAAAGAGTGCTAAGACTTAGCCTTTCTTTTCGGAACTTTGGACCACTTCTGTCTCTGTTGAAGAGGTTGGTTTGCCGATGTTTGAGAGGAACCTTCTGTGTGGTTTAGTTGAGGAATCTCAGGAATGTCCAATTGTAGTCTGCGGCATATCTCTGGGATCTCTGTCACTTCTTTTAAGCTGAATGATCTTCCATTATGCTGAATATACAAGCTGAAAGGGAATCCCCATCGGTATGCTATTTGGTGTTTTCTCAGGAGTGTGGTAAGGGGTCTCAGGTAGCTTCTTCTTTGTAGAGTCCTAACACATAGATCCTGAAAGAATTGTATCACCACCCCTTGAAATTTGAAAGTAGGGTTCTTCCTGGCTGCCGATAGGATTCCTTCCTTCTCTGGAAATCTAAGAAACTTCACAATGACATCTCTAGGTGGCGCTTCCTCTTTTGGCCTTGCTCTTAATGCACGATGAGCCCTTTCCAGTTGGAATTTCTCTTCGCCTATTTCTCCCGTGATGGCCTGAAATAGTTGGTGTAGATAGATGGGTAGCTCCTCAGCCGAGATTGCCTCTGGTATCCCTTTTAGACGTATATTACATCTACGGCCCCTGTTTTCGAGATCTTCCAGTTTATCATGCATCTCATTTACTTCCTGCTGTTGCGTGGAGATCTTTTGTGTAATATTAGAAAGGTCTTCTGTAATAGTGGTTTCATTTTCTTCTAGGGTAGCTACCCTAGTACCCAACTCCAAGATGTCTTGCTTTATGTCTGCCAGGCTACTCGTGACAGTATTTTGAAAAGCGTCAAATTTTTCCCAGAGCTTATCAAAATTTTTACTAATATCCTGTTTAGATACTAGTGCCTTTAAATCAGCTCTTGTAGCAGGAGTTGCATCTTCTTCCGTGTATTGCGAACCTGCATCAGAGTCGTTATCTTCTTTCAGCGCCATGTTGGCAGAATCTAGATGTTTCTCCCCTTTAGCTGGTTTGAAAAACAGGCTGGCTGCTGATGGTTTAGGCCCCTGGGAGGGTTTATTCTGTTTCCTCACTGACATAGTTCCGATAGATTAAAGTAAAGTTCCAGTGGTATGTTAGTATGGAAGTTTATAATAGGATAGGTGCACTGATAAAAAAAGTTTAATGCAATAAATGTAAAAGGCATGTGAGTCAGTACTTAACCGTTGTAAGAGGCTTATGACAGAGAAAATAAGCTGTAGATTTCTAATTATATTCCTGCTTTTTAATGCTCCACTACATTTATCTCTATCAGCAGAATATAAGTCGTCAGCGCTCTCTGATGACTTTATCAAAGTCTTTATTCCTCTCTAATAGCATATCTCAGGTTTATAAGATAGAAGGCAAGATAGATTTAGTCCCCCTGTCAACATGGAGGTGTCCCTGTCACCTTGCTAGATGCCTGATAGTGGCTGTATAAGGAATACCTTCATTGGTGTGTGTCCCTTTTAATAGCTGTAGTTGTGAGATGCAGGTTACTTCAGTCTGGGTCTCAGCATTGTTTGAAAATGGCCATTACATATGCCCTGTATTTATATGCACTTTATTTGCGCCAATCACTTCCGTCCCACTCAGGGGGTAATATGGGCTCATGAAAACATAATGTGAACTTTACATTCCTATGCACATCGCCCAGCTCAACCTTCAGTCTCTTTACCCAGCTCTGACTAGCGTGACATGTTGAGATCCCTTCTTACCGCCACTGGTTCATGCACCGCCAGTCCCTCTGTGCCAACCCGCTCCTTACCGGGTCTTTCTTGTAGCCTTGCGGTCCGCTTTTAGGATCGCTAAATGTCCGGTGTGGCTGCTTGTCTTAGGTGTCGTTTGGAGGATATGTGCTTATTCCGGGTATCATCCCCGGCTGCTAAGTATCTTGCAGAGTTGCTCCGATGTTGCGACGACACACAACCAAAATGGCGCTCGGCATCTATCTGCTCCTGTGTTCCGCCACTTGCAAACAGGTTTATGGCTCCCAACAGCAGTCCCAGCCAATTTCGGGAGTGTGCACTTCTTTTCCCCACAAAATGAGGCAAAACTTTTATGTTTGTCGCCTCAGCATATCGTCCTACATTATAGTACTGCACAGAGCTCCAACTCTAAGCAGCCATCTCCAAACGGCTCCAGGCTCCGCCCCCCGTCTATATTTATTTAAAGGGACATGCTACACCTTAGTTCTTTTAAAGTCTTATCTTAGATTAAACTGCAAACAGCCTCTTGCACCTGTTTCTATATCATGCAGAAGGAACAGTAAAAAAGTTATTTTAAAATGAATATTGTTTCTGGCCACATTTAAATGGCTGCCAAGCTCTGCCCACTGATGACATCACAATCTGGGCTGCATCTATGCACTCTGCTTAATAGTATATACAATCTGTTGAATCCAACTAGTGAGTCTTTTGTAACTAGTCAAACTATTATGCAGTTCAGATTGTGATATCATCAGTGGGCTGCCATTTCAAAGTGGCCAGAAACAATATTAATTTTAAAATAAAATGTTTTACTGTTCCTGCTGCATGATATAGAAAGGGTGCAGGAGGATATTTGTAGTTTAATCTAAGAAAAGACTTTAAGATGACTAAGGTGTAGACTGTCATTTTAAATCAACATCTATTGCCTACTATCTTTCTGATGGTACTATGCTATCTTTCTGATGGTACTATGTAAACAAAAAGATAAAAAATTATATGAAACTACTTATGATGTATACAATGCAAAAATTACATACATTTACACTTGATCCCATTTTTACAGATGCAACAATTCCAAAACACAAAGCACTCCAAGGTCCCAAGCAGTTTGGATAAAGGGTTTGGTATCTGTATTAAAGGGACATTAAACACCAAATAAATGATAGCTAGAATGACACCTTCAAAGAAAAGTTTAGTCTAAGAATAACATGTAGATTAATTTTTTAAAGTTGTATTAGCTGTTTAAATATTAACAGAATAAGTGTAAAATGTTAGTGTCTATAAAACAATGGGAGCTGCCATGTTGTAACTTAGGTTACCTTCTCTGCTGTGGCCAATTAGGCACAGTTATAATTAGGTCACTAGAATGCCCAGCCAATGGCTGTGTGGTATATTACAGTGTTCTGCACTTCCATTTCTAAAAGGAGCTGAAAAGCTCACACTTTTAGAATGAAGTTACAAGAAAAGGGGACAAAATAAATAATGAAACTATGCTGTAGAGTTTTTTTTATCTATTCGATTTATCATTTTATATTGGCATCTCAAAGGGGTATATTTATTAATGTGCGAGCGGACATGATACAATGTAGCATATCATGTCCGCTGCACATCGATAAATGCTGTCAGCATACACTGTCGGCATTTATCATTGCACTAGCAGTTCTGGTGAACTGCTTGTGCAATGCCGCCCCTGCATATTCACGGCCAATCGGCCGCTAGCAGGGGGTGTCAATCAACCAGATCGTATTCAGAGCAGACGGACAAGTTACGGAGCAGCGTTCTTAAGAAACATACAGAGCTTGATAAATCGGCCCCAAAGTGTTTAATTTCCCTTTAACTTATTTACCAAGTGATCTTGGTTACTGACAAAAACAACAAAAACAAACAAGTCATCTAACATAAGGTATAGATAGAACCTTCACAGCTTTCATTACAAGAAATCAAATATGTTTGTGTTTGTGTTTACCAACAACCTTAACATAAGGAACATGTTGATAAAAAATGAAAACATTGGCCTCATGTTTATACATATTCACAGCTATTTTAAGATATTTAGTAGATGTTTTATACTATATGGAATTTTCAATTCACACTTCTTGTAGAGAAACTGATTTGCATATATATATATATATATATATATATATATATATATATATATATATATATATATATATATATATATATATATATATATAGATAGATATAGATATATAAAGCATGTCTACATTGAATTAAAATGAAAATATATAATTTAGGAAATGTATTCAGACAATGGTTTAATATTTCGGGATGGGTCACATAAGGAAATGAGGAAATCATATTGAGAGCTAAAAAAAAGTGCCACGGGGATGCAAGTTATCAGGATCTTTTACTTTTCTTTTGGGGGTTGGGTTAAAACATTTTGTGCCAGATTATAAGTGGAGCGCAACATATTGCTTTTGCGCTGGGATTACAGGTGAGGTGCAATGCGAAGCGACCTCGCGTTCGCATTGCTCGGAAACATTGCGCTCACGAAAGCGCACTTCTATAGGCTCCAATGGGAGTCTCGATCTCATGTCGTGAGAATGGGCAGCAAATGTAAATATATACATATATGAATATATACATATGCAGTATATTTATATGTTAAGATGTGTATATACACATATTAACACATAAATATATATATATATATAAAAGCATATACATATATATTTACAGGGAACACTAACACCCCACAGCTGCGGACTTTAGCCCCCAAAAACAGCTAAGTGCAGTTTTCTTTTTGTTTGTTTTTTAAAAAACAAACCAAGTTTGGGGGCATTTGGGGGGACATTTATAAAATTAACGAGAGATCTGATCTCTGGTTAATTTTATAAGCGCTAATAGCTACTGCGAGTTTTCAGTAGCAATAACCAGCCACTTGTAATGGCTGGTTATTTATCACGCACCCACAAACGGGTGAATTTGCCCGTTTGCAGGTGCGTGATAATTTAGCGCTCCACTTATAATTTAACCCTTTATGAGGCTTCACTGCAGTGTTACTTTTACCTTATGGTGCCTCGGGCCTATTCTAGATATTTAAGACATTTGAATCCACACTGTCTTGTAACCAAACCAAATACTCAGTTGCGTTTGATCTCATTCAGATGTTTAACAAGATGTAAAGAGAAAACTCTGAAAAATCTTTTTAACAACTATTTCTGTAAAAATACTGCAATATAAATTGTAAGCATGCTTAGGGGTAGATTTATCAAATGTCGGGCAGACATGAATCGCTGTAGCAGATCATGTCCGCCCTACATGGCTAAATGCCGACAGCATATGATGTCGGCATTTATCATTGCAAAAGCATTTCTGGTGAAATGCTTTTGCAATGCCGGCCGCTACCAGAGGGTGTCAATCATCAGATCGTATCCGATCGGGATGATTTCAGTCGGCCACCTCAGAGGTGGAGGATGAGTTAAGGAGAAGCGGTCTTACCACCGCTGCTTCTTACCTTAAAGGGACACTAAACCCAATTTTTTTCTTTAATCATTCAGATAGAAGAGCATGCAATTTTAAGCGATTTTCTAATTTACTCCTATTATCAATTGTTCTTCATTCTCTTGCTATCTTTATTTGAAAAGCAGAAATATGATGCATAGGAGCCAGCCCATTTTTGGTTGAGAGCCTGGGATATGCTTGCTTATTGGTGGGTAAATGTAAGCCTCCAATAAGCAAGCGCTATCCATGGTGCTTAACCTAAAATGGGCTGGCTGTAAGATTTACATTCCTGCTTTTAAAATAAAGATAGCAAGAGAACAAAGAAAAATTGATAATAGGAGTAAATTTGAAAGTTGCTTAAAAATGTCATGCTTTATCTGAATCATGAAAGAAAAAATTTGGGTTCAGTGTCCCTTTAAGTTTCAGGCAGACCTGAAACTTCGGGGGTAGATTGCTTGATAAATCTACCCCTTCATCTCCACATGAGTTTTGTCTTTTAAGCTTAGTATTTAAGGAAAGCCAAGCGTACATTTTAAAGAGTGGAATATTCATATTCTTTTGTTTTCATTTTACAGATTCAGTAAATTTGTAGGATTTATTTGATTTCCGGTGCCTCTAACAGCTATTTTTATAAAGGTACTGGCAGAAATGTTCTCAGAGAGGGAACCAGTCCCCCTGCAATCACCACCTCCGATGCAGTATTTTCTGGTGACATTTTTTTCTCATCGCTGTCCCCATAAAGTGAAATCTGCTGGCTGGTCACCTGTGTGCGCTCTACAAGTGACTAAGCAGAGTAAAGTTTCTGTAAACTGAAACACATTACAAAGAGATCTACTGAAAGAGATATGAAACCCACGTGATTCAGATAGAGCATGCAATTTTAAAACTATTTTCTAATTTATTGCTATTGTTACAGAAGCATTAGTTATTTTGTTGTGAAGAGCTTATTTCCCAGCAGCAATGCCTGAACCAGCAAGCCAGCGCCTAAGAAGGGCTCCAAGAAAACCGTAACAAGTATCATTTCATAAAGAGTTAACTCTTTTTTTTCAGCTTTTAGAAACTATTGCCTAAATACACGTTTGCTGGCCTCAGCTCTAAGTTTAGTGATAACAAATCCCATTGTCTAATCACCTCTGGAGCCAGACTGCTAATTGATAAGATGAACTTGTAAACTTGTTATCTTAAGTACTGTAATCCTATTGTGGCCTGTCAAAGGACAGTGCTCTCTATCTAAATGTGTGATGGGGGATTTTGTGCTTCCCCCCCTCTCCCTCTGGGAGTGCCCTGTGTGCATGTAACCTTAATAAAAAGCAGGCTGGGCATCCCAGTCCTGAGTTCTTGTTTGACCCTCAATCGCAGCGTTGACTCGTTTTTGTGGGCAGAAGGGTATCCTAGCTGTACTGCAGCTAAGGGAGATTATTCTATATTTGCGAGACTCATATAGAATACTATGGAAAGCAGCTTCTCCCCTCTTTAGCAATAGGGATCCAGGCTACTAAGCGGTCCATCTCTCAGCGAGACTAAGGGTAACCGTAACATTTGGCGGCAGCGGCGGGATTTTCCTGGATTTCCTAGGAGAGGTACAGAACGGATGGAGAGCGCTTACGAAAAATTGAAGCGTACAACCCTAAAGGATTTACTTGAAAGCAGAGGGGGGTACGCCAGCAACCGGCCGAGGAGAGAGCTGATCGCAGAATTGACCGAACTGGATCAGAGCTTCACAATGGCGGAAACACCGACCACGATTAGTGACGAAAAAAACAGGATTGTTCGGGAAAGGCTCTCATTATACGGGCCGAACCCCTCCATGGAATTGGTACAGCAGTTGATGGCGGAGGCGGACGAGGATATACGAGAGACTCGAGCCCACGAACTCAACCTAGCGAACGCACACCGCAATGCTGAAGCCCCGCAGGTAATCATCCCTGTCGAAAATGCTGGGAGGCCCAAGATACCCTATGCGGCATTTCGACCCTTCCTAGAGAGCGAGACAGGGATTGATGAATATTTGGCGGACTTCGAAAGGCAATGTGCCCTGCACCAGATTCCCAACAGAGAGTGGCCCACGATATTGTCTGGGAAACTATCCGGGCGAGCCCTGGAAGCCTTTCGTACTCTGGGTGCTGAGGAAGTGACACAGTATGAGCTAGTTAAGGAGACACTGTTGCGACGGTACGCTGTAACTCCGGACACGTATCGCCGACAGTTTCGGGGCACGGAAAAGAAGCCTAACGATACCCATATGGAATGGGAGCACCGAATGCGGAGAGCGGCAAATCACTGGCTGAGCGGAAGTAAAGCGGTGACTGGGGAGGAAATTTTACAATTGTTTCTCTTAGAACATTTTTATAATGGCATGGAACAGCAAGGGAAGGAATGGCTGCGAGACAGGCGGCCTTCTACCTTAGAAGAAGCAGCCAAATTGGCCGATGAACATTATGACTCCCGTCTTCACGAACCCATGAACTACCGAGCTCCAGCACGGGTCGAACCCAGAGAGGTTTACCGTGCACCCCCTCATGCTGAATTCCGAGCCCCGGTGCCCACAGGGCCCGTCCGACACTCAGGACCACCCAATAACAGCTCTGAGCGTCCCAGACCGACTTGCCACCGATGCAAGCAACCAGGGCATTTCATGGCTAGCTGCCCCCTTAATACGCACCAGACACCCAGGAATTACAATTACCCCTCTGGGTCCTATCGTCTGGCCCGGGCCCTCTGTGTTAACCAAGAGGCCCCTATGGAGTGATATGTGGGGCCGCTTCACGAGGCAGACCCTGTATATGCTGCCTCAGATAACCGCCAGCACCATCGGCAGAGGGTATGGCTCGAGGGGCGATCTACCGAGGGATTGCGAGACACAGGGGCTACTATCACGCTGGTACAGAGTCATTTGGTGCCAGAGCACAAGCGATCCGGACAGACTGTGGCCGTTAGAGTGGCGGGGGGGATGTGTACAAAATTCCAACAGCTAAAGTGCATCTTGATTGGGGAGCGGGAAAGGGGGCTGTGAACGTGGGCCTAATGGATAATTTACCTGCCGAAGTACTACTGGGCAACGATTTGGGCCCCATGACTTCTGCCTATGCTCCAGTATGCAACAACGAGGCGGACCCAGTGACTACACGGGCCCAAGCCCGGACGGAGCGAGAGCTCTCACCAGTGCAGGAGACACAGGTAAGACCTACCCCGACCTTGCCTGACAGGTTAGGCCCCATACCCTGGGACACCCCAGATGCTTTCGAGGCAGAGTCTAAGACTGACCCGACCTTACAAAAGTACCAGGAACGAGCAGAGACCGGAGGGGGCGGGGCAGATAATGAAACATTCTTATGGGAAAAAGGGAAACTATACCGCTGGACAGAGAAAAGGGGACAGTGTAGGCGACAGCTGGTAGTGCCCCACAAATACCGTCAAGAAATCCTCAAAATAGGCCACGACATCCCCTTAGCAGGCCACCTAGCCGTCACCCGTACCCTACACCGCATTACTCACACGTTCTTTTGGCCAGGGGTGCACGCTGACGTTAGAACTTACTGTAACACCTGCGATGTGTGTCAACGAGTAGGAAGGCGAGGCGATCACCCTAAAGCCCAGCTAGTAAATATGCCCATTGTAGAGGAACCCTTCAGCCGGGTTGCTATTGACCAAGTGGGACTACTGGCTACCCCTAGTCCCTCCGGTAAGCAATACATTCTTACCGTAGTGGACTACGCTACCAGGTACCCAGAGGCTGTCGCCCTATCCAACATACAAGCGGATACGGTAGCGAATGCACTAGTACAGGTGTTCTCCCGGGTAGGATTTCCAAAAGAAATCCTATCCAACCGAGGCACCCAATTTACGGCTGAATTGACCCAACAACTCTGGCAGGTTTGCAAAATTAAGTCCCTCCTGAGCTCCCCATACCACCCCCAGACGAACGGGCTGTGTGAGAGGTTCAATGGGACCCTCAAGCAAATGCTCAAGACGTTCACTCAGGAATACCGAGACTGGGAACGCTTCCTGCCGCACCTCCTATTTGCTTATCGGGAGGTGCCCCAGGAAACGACAGGGTTCTCTCCCTTCGAGTTGCTCTACGGAAGAAAGGTACGGGGACCCCTAAACCTCATCCGGGAGCACTGGGAGGGAGAGATGGAGGCTGACAGTGTCCCCATTGTGCCATACGTGCTGGAACTCAGGGACCGAATGGAGCAATTAGCCAAATCCGTGCGGGCTAATCTCCAGTTGGCCCAGAGAAGACAGAAAGTATGGTACGATCGGGGGGCCCGAAAGAGAATCTTCACCATAGGACAAAAGGTGTTAGTACTTAAGCCGGTGAAGACAGACAAATTGCAGGCGTCCTGGCAGGGTCCCTACCAGATCGTAGAGAAAAGGGGAGACACCACTTATGTGATAGCTAGCTGCCACGACAACAATCTTAGAAAGACATTCCATGTAAACATGCTCAAGGAATATTTTGAGCGACCAGAGAACGTGACGGCCGTATGTTGTTCCCCTCAGGAAGACCCTGACAGTTTACCCATTCCAGACCTATTAGAAAAGAGCCTCCCCACAGGTATAGTGGCGCAGGTTCAGATAGGGGACCGACTTAGCCCCACTGAAAGGGAGCAGCTCAACCAACTCCTCCAGTCCAAACACCTCACCTTCTCCCCAAAGCCAGGGTACACTACTTTAACCACCCACCAGGTAGATACTCCGGGACAAGCTCCCTTGTGCCAGGCTCTGTACCGAATCCCCGAAGCAGTTAGGACAGGAATGAAGAAGGAGATCGATGAGATGCTCCAACTCAGGGTAATTGAGCCCTCCGATAGTCCCTGGGCCTCCCCAGTTGTCTTGGTGCCCAAGAAAGATGGGACCACCCGGTTCTGCGTAGACTATCGGAGGCTCAATGAAAATACCGTGACGGACGCTTACCCTATGCCCAGGGTAGACGAGCTACTCGATCGTATAGCCAGGGGAAATTACCTGACCACTATTGACCTCTGCAAAGGTTACTGGCAGATTCCCCTGGCCCCGGAGGCTATCCCCAAGTCGGCATTCGTCACCCCATTCGGCTTATATCAGTTTAGGGTAATGCCGTTTGGGATGAAGAATGCCCCAGCTACATTCCAGCGCTTGGTGGATAGGCTCCTGGATGGCTTCCAGAGTTTTGCTTGCGCCTACCTGGACGACATAGCGATCCACAGTGAGTCCTGGGAGGACCACTTAGCTCATGTGGGAATGGTTCTGGATCAGATCCGGGCTGCTGGCCTGACTCTGAAGCCAGAAAAATGCCACTTTGGGATGGCCGAGGTACAGTACCTGGGTCACCGGGTGGGGTGTGGAAAGCAGCGTCCAGAGCCGGCCAAAATAGAAGCTGTCGCCAATTGGCACACCCCCATCATTCGTACCAGACTACAGCACACTTGCCAAACCCCTGACTGACTTGACCAAGAAGAACTTACCTCGACAGGTCCTGTGGTCTCCCCACTGTGAAACGGCTTTACAGGCTCTCAAAAATGCTCTAATTAACGCTCCTGTCTTGGCGGCCCCAGCCCTTAACAAACGTTTTATCGTCCATACAGATGCTTCCATGTTCGGGCTGGGAGCCGTCTTCAGCCAAGTAGGCGAAGATGGAGGGGAGCATCCAGTTGCCTACATCAGCCGGAAGCTCCTGCCCCGCGAAGTCAGCTATGCAGCGGTCGAAAAGGAGTGTTTGGCTTTGGTGTGGGCATTAAAGAAATTGACTCCCTATTTATATGGTCAGGAGTTCACTCTGGTCACCGACCATAACCCGTTGGTGTGGCTGAACCGGGTCTCTGGAGATAACGGCAGGCTATTACGTTGGAGCTTATCGTTGCAACCCTTCAATTTCACCATTACTTACAGACCTGGGAAACAGAATGGCAACGCCGACGGGTTGTCCAGACAAACCGACCTCAGCCCCGCATAACCAGCGGTCTGGACAGCCTTAGTCTGCCCCGAAAAGGGGTCAGACCGTGTCTGCCAGAGTGTTCCACAGAAAGGGAGCACTGTTACAGAAGCATTAGTTATTTTGTTGTGAAGAGCTTATTTCCCAGCAGCAATGCCTGAACCAGCAAGCCAGCGCCTAAGAAGGGCTCCAAGAAAACCGTAACAAGTATCATTTCATAAAGAGTTAACTCTTTTTTTTCAGCTTTTAGAAACTATTGCCTAAATACACGTTTGCTGGCCTCAGCTCTAAGTTTAGTGATAACAAATCCCATTGTCTAATCACCTCTGGAGCCAGACTGCTAATTGATAAGATGAACTTGTAAACTTGTTATCTTAAGTACTGTAATCCTATTGTGGCCTGTCAAAGGACAGTGCTCTCTATCTAAATGTGTGATGGGGGATTTTGTGCTTCCCCCCCTCTCCCTCTGGGAGTGCCCTGTGTACATGTAACCTTAATAAAAAGCAGGCTGGGCATCCCAGTCCTGAGTTCTTGTTTGACCCTCAATCGCAGCGTTGACTCGTTTTTGTGGGCAGAAGGGTATCCTAGCTGTACTGCAGCTAAGGGAGATTATTCTATATTTGCGAGACTCATATAGAATACTATGGAAAGCAGCTTCTCCCCTCTTTAGCAATAGGGATCCAGGCTACTAAGCGGTCCATCTCTCAGCGAGACTAAGGGTAACCGTAACAGCTATTTTTTAATTTTCTTTGTTCTCTTGGTATGTTTTGTTGAGACGCAGGAATGTAAAGCTTAGGAGCATGTATGAGTCTGTAGCACTATTTGATGGTAGTTTTGCAAAAATTTTATCCATTTGGAAGAGCACTATTTCCTACCATGTAGTGCTCCAGACACCTACCTAGGTATCTCTTAAAAAAAGAATACCATGTAATGAAGTCAATTGAAAACTTTTTTTTAAAATTGTAGGTAAAGAGGCCCATTTATCAAGCTCCGTATGGAGCTTGAAGGGCCGAGTCTAAAGACCGCTGCTCCATAACCCTGTCTGCCTACTCTGATGAGGCGGACAGGAATCGCCGCAATTCAACCCGATCGAAAATGATCGGGTTGATTGACACCTCCTTGCTGACGGCCGATTGCCCGCGAGTCAGCAGGGGGCGGCGTTGTATCAGCAGCTCTTGTGAGCTGCTGGTGCAATGCTGAATACAGAGAGCGTATTGCTCTCCGCATTCAGCGAGGTCTTGCGGACCTGATCCGCACTGTTAGATCAGGTCTGCAAGACCTTTCATAAATCGGCCTCAATGTCTGAAACACAAAAGCAAATTTTTGGGTTTCATATTCCTTTAAGTGTAAATATAATCTAGCATGTATTCTGCTCTGGAGTGTGTATTTACTAATTTTGTTATAATATTCCTCATACATACTTGAGAACATTTAACGCCAGATTACAAGTGGAGCTTTAAATATCGCTTGCATGTAAGCAATATTAGCGCTCAACTTTGTTATACCAGTGCAAGATAATCTGCGCTGGTATTACAAGTTAATCGCTAGAAAGCATTGCGCTCACGAGATTGCGCTTCCATAGGCTCAGAACCTCGCGCATCGAAGGGGGTAAGTAGCGCAGCGATGGCAGCATTTTTTAATATATATGTATATGATTACATACATATATATTTATTTATGCGTTAATATGTGTATATACTCATAATAGCACATAAATATATATGTATATAATCATATACACATATATTTACGTTGAGTTCAATGGGAACACACACTTCCCATTAACCGCGATGTAAAGGCACTTTCATTACCGATTTTTTTCACACCAACTTTAAAGCCCCAAAATTGCCTAAAGAAATTAACAACAACAAAAAATGCTAGATATTTTTTTTAATAGAAAAATACAATGACCTCTATTTTGAGGCATTTGGGGCACTTTTCAAAAATTTACCAAAAATCTAATTTCTGGTTAATTTTCAGAGCGCTAATTGCTATCGCGAGTTTGTAGTAGCTATAACCTTGTAATGGCTATTTAATTATTGCGGGAGTGCAATAATTTAGTGCTTCACTTGTAGTATAGCCCTAAATATGAGCAAATGACTGTTTAACTTTAATTATATAAGTTCTACATCTCTGCATCATGAAAATCCATCTGCAGGAACAATAAATTAGTGGCTTTCTCCAGGAGGCACAAAAATATTTATTGAGAAATTCCCAGATGGTCTAATTCAGTGAGGGTAGGGTTGTCAACGCTAACTTATTTCCAGCGATCTCCCTTATTTGCTCAAACTATTTTATAGCCTCCCAGGTTCCCTTAATTATCTGCTCTTGGAATATTTTTTCTCCCCATATTTTTTACAGCATGTCAAATCTTAATTTAAACATTTAATACTGTACTCTTATGGCCAGATTACAAGTGGAGCTCTATTTAATGCTCCTGCTATATCGTTAACTGCACTAGAAGTAAGCTTTTTGTAAGTGTTGGGTTGCGCTCATATTACAAGTTGAAAGTAAAAAGTTATTGTTTGCGCGCTAACCCGATGTGTGTAAAAAGCCGAACTCACAATATTGCGCGCGATAACCTATTCCCCCATAGATGTCAATGGAGCAAACAAAAGTAGAAAAAAAAACCTACTTATGAGCAAACCCGATTGCATATTCTTAAAGGGACACTGAACCCAATTTTTTTCTTTTGTGATTCAGATAGAGCATGACATTTTAAGCAATTTTCTAATTTACTCCTATTATCAAATTTTCTTTATTCTCTTGGTATATTTATTTGAAATGCAAGAATGTAAGTTTAGATGCCGGACCATTTTTGGTGAACAACTTGGGTTGTTCTTGCTGATTGGTGGATAAATTCATCCACCAATAAAAAAGTGCTGTCCATAGTTCTGAACCAAATAAAAAGCTTAGATGCTTTCTTTTTTAAATAAAGATAGCAAGAGAACGAAGAAAAATTGATAATAGGAGTAAATTAGAAAGTTATTTAAAATTGCATGCTCTATCTGAATCACAAAAGAAAAAAAATTGGGTTCATTGTCCCTTTAAGTGCACTAACCCGACATGGAAATATGAATATTTCACATTCCAACGTTCTTCACATAGAATGTGTTCTACAATATTTATTCAGACATACAAATTGGCACCCCTGCATTTCTGTCAGATAATGCACCACTTCACCCAAAAAACTGTTGCAATTACAAATGTTTAGGCATTATCTGGGTGAAGTGGTGCATTATCTGACAGAAATGCAGGGGTGCCAATATTTTTGGCCATGTACGCATATATGTATGTGCTTATATGTGTATATATCTCTGTAAATACATATATACACATATATTTATATTAATATATATATATATATATATATATATATATACAGTATATGCACATACATATGCATCTTTACACATGTATATGTATGTATCTCTATGTTAAAGTCCTTTGACCTGAGATCTCTTATCTTTTAGGCCTTATAACTTTTGTGTGCAATTTTTGTTTATTAATAATATCTATTTAAGTGTTATTATGAGTGTAACTGTACTTTGTAATGTATTTTTTATGTGTTTTATGACACTTTTTATTTTCGCCAGATTCTAGCGTAAAACTTAAACAGTGCACAAACAATTGTGAAAACTCTTGCGAAATCATTTGAGCTCCACTTGTTTTAAAAAAAACAAGAATAATTATTAAAAATGATTAAACATACTGTAAAATATATATTGTATGGATTATTTTGAATATTTTACAGTAAGTTTAATAGTTATTAAAAATGAATATAATAAAAATTGTTACCTTTTTCGCAAACTTTGGGTTTCTCACTGAAATTATTTACTCACAAGTAATGCAGTCATAACCCAAATTGTTGTAAAAGCTTCTCTGGGGTCCCCTTTGTTTAGAACTAGCAGACATGCATGGCTTTGCAATTAGTTTTTGGCAATTACAAGGACACTAATTGCAGGTGTCACCACACAGTGACAAGGTTAGCTTGTAAGGTACATTTTTGCTGTAGTGGATTATCCTCCCACTTGACATATTTTATTAATGTATTTTTGTAGTGTAGGGGTCCCTCCTCACCCTCCCACCTCCCTGTTAACAGCTAGCCTGCTATTAACAAATAAGATTTATTTTTTCTGTAGTGTAGCAAACCCTCTCACCCTCCCCCCTCCAGCATTATGTGCGATAGTGTAGAGCCCAATACCTCCCTCTACCCAGCCTCGCATTTTTCTGTAGTGTAAAGAACCATACCCAATCCCTTCCACCAACCACAGCCACCACTCACCCACCTTGATCACCTCCTACGCTCTCCAAGCCTAGCCCCCCACCCACTGCGACACAGGCAGTGACATTGCCTATATCAGATCTGCCTTCATATGGTAAATGAGTACGATCAGTGCTTCCTTACTATATGAAGGCAGTTGCCTTCTGCCCCCAGTTGCAGCTCCTGCTGGGCAAAGTACTGTGTGGCATAGTACCTACGTCCATTTGGTACAAGCAGTTAAAGGCCTTTGTAATATAAATTTACTATAGTAATTAATACTCTGGCTCTTAATTGGGCAAAGAGCACTAATGACTTGTTTAACACTTGAAGCTTTAAGTTGAGGACTTGCGACTTAAGTTGTACTTGCCTCTTTTCACTTGGGACTTGACTTAGAGCTTGCCTGTGTTGATTCTGTACTTGAAAAATGAGGAAAAAGGAGAGGCGCTTGTGTGTACCAGTATGGAACAGATTAATCAACCTAGGATCCCCGATCCAGGGTACTCATATTTTCGTGAAGCACTTAGACAGTGCTATTAGACACAGGCTGGATATTTTACAGCGACCCAGCTCACTGATCTCCCCGGGACAGGATGTCAGGTCCTATTCTTCCTTTTACTTGTGTATACTGGCCCTTTAATTGTGATTGGTTCTGCTGGCCTATTTAAGTTCAGTGTTACCTTCATTCCTCGCTGGATTTTGTTTTTCTGCACACCGTAGGTGGGAGTAACCTTAGCCAATCCGGCTCAACTGTTCCCTCAGCTCCTCCTGCTACTGCATCTGCGAGTCACAGTCTCTGCCGCTCCATTCTACTAAGCTACGTCTTATCCGTGAGTCTGCATCTCGTTGCCACTATTATAGCCTTAGGTAGTATTTAGTTTATTTCTGCCTTGTCATCAGGTAGTACTGTTCTCATTGTGAAGGTGTTACAACTAGTGTGAGGCTGCATTAAGACAGAAGGGTTAACTTTTGAATCAGGTTGATTCTGTTAACCATTCTGTCACAAAACATCATATATTCCTGTATAATAAAAATCCTCTTATATAGTGAAATCAGATAGACAAAGCATTTTCTGATATATTCTTGATATATTAATCCAGCCATAAAGGAAGAGGTTGTATACAGGATGGATCCAGCAGATATTGCAAACCAAGTAGTGGCATTACCACAGCGTATGGATAATTTCTCCCAGACCCTTAGAGACATTCAAACTGAAAATCAAATTTTAAAGGATTGTTTAAGAGAGTTATATGCAGCTAAGCCTGCACCAACTGAGACTCATTCTGAGCCACAGGTCTCTCTACCTGATAAATTCAGCGGTAACAGGCAACCTTTAAGGAATTCAGGAATGCCTGTTTATTATTATTCGAGCTTAAACCCAGAACCTACAACACTGATAGACTGAAAGTGTTAACCACGATCTCTTACCTAAGGGGAGAACCACGTGTATGGGCTGACAGTCTGTTTGAGACACAGAACCCTATTCTGAACTCTTTGGAAGAGTTTCTAAAAGCTCTCTTCTCTTTATGAGGACCCTTTTAAGCAAGAGACAGCAGAGTCTACTCTAAGGGCTTTAAGGCAAGGGAGACACCCTGTGGAAGATTATATATCGCAGTTTAAAATTCATGCGATTGAATCCAAATGGAATGAGGTTTCCTTGAGAAATCAGTTCTGGGTAGGGCTCTCTGAGGATATTAAAGATAAGCTCTCCCGGACTGGCTGTCACACTTCGTTTGGAAATAAAATTATCTAGAGAACAAAGAGTAAACTTCAATTAGACCACAGCTGCTGAGATAATTCTTTTAGTGTTGTGGCTAAGGAACATGTGGAAAACACAGTATGTACCGGAATGGTAAAGTGAGTCCCAGATATGTTACCTAGCAGTTGATGTGAGGTTTCAGGAATTTTACTAAGGATAGCTTATAACTGTCACCAGTGATGAACACAGTTAAATACAGCTAAGCCTAAAATCTGAACCAAGTGTGGAATAATGACAGAAGTTTATATGCGTAATATTAAGCTGAGTGAAAGCAATTAGCTAATAACATCCTTTCCCCGTGATATATATATGCTGGCTAGAAGGAGAAACTAGAAACAGATAAGGTAATAACAAACCTACGAGCAGTATGTATATGCTGAACTGATAGCGCTATGTTTAGTACATTCAAGGTTGCGAGACTGAACTGATGGTAGATTCAGCTAAAAGTTAAAAGGTACCTTGTAGAAGTGCTGGTAGGTTTGCAGGAAAGTAGAGGGAGTTCTGATCCCAATTCAGAGGTTAGATGTTGCGGTGAGCAGCGGTAGTTGCAAGGCTCTGAGCAGCGGTATTCGCGAGGATGGTCCGTTCCGTTGGCGTGTGACGTCACCGCGGATTGATCCTGTAGATCCGGTCTGGGATACTGAAGGTATCGTAACTGCAGGGAGGTTTGAGTGGTAGAAAAGCTCCTAAGAGTATCAGAAGAGCTGGTTCTGTTTAACGTGCAAATCAATAAGTAAATTCTGTAGACAGTTGGGAGAGCTCAATAATAAAGAGAACTTCAATACCAAGCAATGTGATACAGAGGAGGCAGTCTTTTATAGGGGACAGGAAGTAACAGTTAATGCAATTAAAGGTACAGCAGCCCAGGAAGTTATTAACCAGAATCTTAAGGAGAATCCTGACACTGGCATACCAGAGAGTCTTGATGATGTTTTCAACCTCTGTACCACAATTGACAGGCGTCTTTGTGAACGCAAACAGAAGAGGGCTCACACCTCCACCTCCTATAAGAGATATGCATCCAACCTTACACCTCCAAATGAATCTGATACCCCAATGGACATAGGCTTCCAAAGAGGTCCTCTCACCACAGAGGAAAAGGGCAGAAGGCGAGCTCTAAAGCTTTGTATGTACTGCGCATCCCCAGAACACGATGTGAATGCATGTCCACTCCTGAAAAAGACAAAAACGGGTAGGAAAACCTTTATCTCTCTCACCTTACCTATACTGAAAAGTAGCAATTCTCACTTAATGTTGCCTCTTACTTTGCAGTGGGATACTCATCACCTAAAAATTGATGCTATAATTGACACCGGGGCATCCGGCAACTATATTGATTTTGAGTTTGTTAATTGCAATAAAATACCTTCCCTAGCAAAAAAAATCTCCAGTTTCTATTAATTTGATTGACGGATCTTCTCTCTCCACAGGTCCTGTGACACGTGAAACCATTCCTCTTCTTCTCTGTACAAGTACTGGACACAGAGAATCTCTTAGCTTTGACATTATTCCCAGTCCAATGTACCCCATAATTCTTGGGTTATCTTGGTTACTGATACATAAACCCACTTTTGACTGGCAACATATGACGATTTCACTGACTTCATCATACTGTAATCAGACATGTTTTCCATTGCAAAACATCCTGCTCACATCCAACACTACCCTACCAAGTGTATATACAGATTTTCAGGATGTATTTAATAAAACAGAGGCAGAAACCTTACCACCCCACAGGCCATATGATTGCCCTATAGATCTTCTACCCGGGGCTACCATACCTTTTGGCCATATATATCCCTTGTCAAAGCCAGAATTAGACCATTTAAAATTCTACATACAAGAAAATCTAGCAAAAGGGTTCATAAAACCACCTACTTCTCCAGCCGGTGCTGGCATTTTCTTTGTGAAAAATAAAGATCAGACTTTAAGACCCATTATTGATTACAGAGAGTTGAATAAGAGAACAAAGAAAAATCGTTACCCCCTTCCACTTATTCCCGAGTTAATAGAGAGGTTACGCACAGCCAAGGTCTTCACCAAATTGGACCTCAGGGGTGCATACAATCTCATAAGAATGAGAGCTGGGGATGAATGGCTGACAGATTTTAGGACTCGGTATGGCCTTTATAAATATACTGTTATGCCGTTCGGCCTATGCAATGCTCCAGCTACATTTCAGTGCTTCATAAACTATATATTCAGGGATATTCTAGACGTATTCATCGTAGTATATCTGGATGATATTCTCATCTACTCTGAAACCCAACAACAACATTATCTACATGTTAGAAAAGTCTTAGCTCGCTTACGCGAACATAAATTGTATGCAAAATTAGAAAAATGTGAATTTAATACAACTCAGGTTATCTTCTTGGGGAATGTTATTTCTAGTTTGGGTATTAAAATGGATGACACAAAGATCCAAGCCATCACACACTGGCCAACCCCAAGGTCTAGAAAAGAGGTGCAGAGATTTCTTGGCTTTGCTAATTTTTATCAGAATTTTTTCCGAAACTTCGCTCACATCGCCAAACCTTTGACCAACCTAACGAAGTTAGGTAAGACTTTCAACTGGACACACGAATGTAAAAAAGGGTTTTCCAACAACTCAAAACAAGTGTCATGAACCTAGCCTCCAGACTAAAAAGAAAAAGAAAAGGTCTGGGAGGCATTCTGCTAAGAAGGGCTGTATGGGGATTTGAACCTGTGGCTCTGCGGTTGCTATTTCTGTTTGCTTACATGTTGAGCCACAGCCAGTTCTAGCAATAGCATGGATCTTAAAAGATCTGATAAATAACTATTTGCCTTACTTGTTATTACACCTGTGCAACACACAGGTGTTCTCAATTCTGGAATTAATCAGAACCAACCCTGTGCAAAACCTCCCTATTTAAGGATGGCTTTTAGTCTGCATTAGGGTCTTCACATTGGATCTGTTTTGTCAAGTCAGAACCTGTTTCCTGTACTTCTTTCGAGAAAGATTTCACCTTTGCACCTGTTTACAAGGTATTACCAGGAGAAAGCCTTTACCTTTAAACCTGTTACCAGTTTGCAAGTTTGTTTCCTGCCTTGTGCATTTCCTGCACTCAGCAATTACAAGGAGAGAGACTTTACCTTTAAACCTGTCACCAGTTTGCAAGTTGTTTCCTGCCTTGTGCATTTCCTGCACTCAGCAATTACAAGGAGAGAGACTTTACCTTTAAACCTGTTACCAGTTTGCAAGTTGTTTCCTGCATTGTGCAATTCCTGCACTCAGCAATTACAAGGAGAGAGACTTTACCTTTAAACCTGTTACCAGTTTGCAAGTTGTTTCCTGCCTTGTGCAATTCCTGGACTCAGCAATTACAAGGAGAAAGACTTTACCTTTAAACCTGCTACCTGTTTACAAGTTGTTTTCTGCCTTGTGCAAATCTTACATTTCAGTTATTACCAAGAGAAAGACTTTCCTTTTTGAATCTGCATCTCTGCTTACTTTGTTTGTTTATTTTCACTCCTGCCGTATGTGGTCTTAACATACCTGAGTAGCATATTTAAAGATTCTGCAAGTATTTGCTTAATCAAAGTATTTTGTGTTTAAATAAATTTGTCATCATTTTCATTCAGTATGGCTTCTACTAATTTTCCTTTAAAGCAACTGTTCCAGACAATGAGGCTCTCACATGATATCCTGAGACAGAACATGACAGAATGTGAAGACCTTAAAAGAGAGCCCTCTGGGATTATTGCTATAATGGATTCAGTGTTAAAGTTTATTAAGGACATACTCATTAACTTTATGGAGCTGGTGGAAATGTTATCTCTCCCAACCGAAACCTTGTCTAAAGTTACCTCCCAAACAAGGAAAGGTTTTAAAGAACCCTTAACAGAAGAGGAGAAAATTCGGCGAAGACAGCTTAACCTCTGTTTCTATTGTGGGGGAACTGGTCACCACATCACAGGGTGTCCAGTAAGACCCCCTAGAGGATCAAGTCGAGATATAGCCAAGTTTAAAATGGACTCTGATGTTAAGGGAACAAATTATTCTTCCACTAGCAAACTTAAAGATACTCCTGGAGAGGATCCAGCTACTGAGAATACATCAATTCTACAAACAACCGTTTCTAACACGCTTCAAGAAATGGTACCTGACTTGAAACAGATGGTCATTGGGAGTACAACTCCAACTACATCCATTACCCATACCACTGCGTCTGTTTCTGCATCAATCACATTGGGGAACTCTGCAAAAATACCTCCTGGAAATCCTGCACATTACCTTGTCTCTGCCCTGGCTGGAGATCGATCTAACAAAAGTCACTCATCAGACATAAAAGTGACAAACCTTCTAGCTGAATCAGACTCTGCCAATTCCAAAGATCCACACCTCCTTGCACCACCTTCACCTAGCTACTCATTGACTGAGAAAGAATTGGATGAAATGGTTGAATTGGATAAATATGACACAGATAATGAATTCCTTGACTCTGAAGGAGAGGTCATATTATACCCGGAGGTACTCTACCCATCAGCCAGTCCATTGCAAACTGCTGGGCATAAACAGGAACCTCCAAATCAAACCAATTTTTGTACTTCAACTCTTGTTATGCCTACAGTGATATCTTCTAAGGATCCCCAATCTCAGGCAGCTGTTCCAAGCGAAGAATCAATTCCATCTGATTGTATTAGGGCTTCAAATGGAACACTTGTTCGTAAATCCCACCTTCAGATGTTTGAACAGGCTTTGAGCGCCCAGAGTGCGCTCTTTGGAGGGGGCATCTGTCATGAACCAAGCCTCCAGACTAAAAAGAAAAAGAAAAGGTCTGGGAGGCATTCTGCTAAGAAGGGCTGTATGGGGATTTGAACCTGTGGCTCTGCGGTTGCTATTTCTGTTTGCTTACATGTTGAGCCACAGCCAGTTCTAGCAATAGCATGGATCTTAAAAGATCTGATAAATAACTATTTGCCTTACTTGTTATTACACCTGTGCAACACACAGGTGTTCTCAATTCTGGAATTAATCAGAACCAACCCTGTGCAAAACCTCCCTATTTAAGGATGGCTTTTAGTCTGCATTAGGGTCTTCACATTGGATCTGTTTTGTCAAGTCAGAACCTGTTTCCTGTACTTCTTTGGAGAAAGATTTCACCTTTGCACCTGTTTACAAGGTATTACCAGGAGAAAGCCTTTACCTTTAAACCTGTTACCAGTTTGCAAGTTTGTTTCCTGCCTTGTGCATTTCCTGCACTCAGCAATTACAAGGAGAGAGACTTTACCTTTAAACCTGTCACCAGTTTGCAAGTTGTTTCCTGCATTGTGCAATTCCTGCACTCAGCAATTACAAGGAGAGAGACTTTACCTTTAAACCTGTTACCAGTTTGCAAGTTGTTTCCTGCATTGTGCAATTCCTGGACTCAGCAATTACAAGGAGAGAGACTTTACCTTTAAACCTGTTACCAGTTTGCAAGTTGTTTCCTGCCTTGTGCAATTCCTGGACTCAGCAATTACAAGGAGAAAGACTTTACCTTTAAACCTGCTACCTGTTTACAAGTTGTTTTCTGCCTTGTGCAAATCTTACATTTCAGTTATTACCAAGAGAAAGACTTTCCTTTTTGAATCTGCATCTCTGCTTACTTTGTTTGTTTATTTTCACTCCTGCCGTATGTGGTCTTAACATACCTGAGTAGCATATTTAAAGATTCTGCAAGTATTTGCTTAATCAAAGTATTTTGTGTTTAAATAAATTTGTTATCATTTTCATTCAGTATGGCTTCTACTAATTTTCCTTTAAAGCAACTGTTCCAGACAATGAGGCTCTCACATGATATCCTGAGACAGAACATGACAACAAGTTTCACCACAGCCCCTATATTAAAATTCCCTGACGCCACCTTACAGTACATTATTGAAGTTGACGCATCAGATTTTGCTCTAGGGGCAGTACTTTCACAAAAGCAGTCTCTCACGGATACTATGCACCCAGTAGCTTATCTATCCAGGCTTGTGCTACCAGCTGAACGTAATTACCCAGTAGGAGAGAAAGAGTTGCTTGCAATAAAATCTGCCTTTGATCAGTTGCGACTCCTCTTAGAGGGTGCCACTCATCCTATAATCATAATAACAGACCACAAAAATATCCAATACTTACAACAAAATAGAACCCTGTCTGCCAGACAACTTCGCTGGAGTTTATATTTCCCCCGATTCGATTACATTATCACTTTCCGTCCTGGTAGTTGCAATGGGAAGGCTGATTCCCTCTCTAGAAGATACACCAGACCTCTCTTACCTGAAGAACCTTCCACCGTAATACCTCAAGCAAATATTGTAGACCTCCTTATTAACTATCACACAGACTTCAAGAGCTCACAATATCGAGATACCTCTAAACCACTCCAGCTCTTACAAGTAAAGCAGAATGGATTGTATTATCATGGAGATCAACTCTATATCCCACCTGAATACAGAGTAGAACTCCTCCGTTCTTGTCATGATTCTCCACTTTCTGGGCATTTAGGAGTTCGGAAGACTCTGGATCTCTTACGACGAACTTGTTGGTGGCCTTCAATGACTACTTCAGTAAAAAATCAAATCAACCAATGTACTGTCTGCGCTACCTCCAAACTAACACATCAGTTCCCAGTTGGTTTACTTCAGCCCTATCCGGTACCTGAAACCCCATGGTCCCATATAGCTATGGATTTCATAGTAGACCTTCCAAGATCTTCTACCTACACTACCATTCTGGTTGTGGTGGACTTGATGTCTAAAATGGCACATTTCATACCAGCCATAGGACTACCCACTGCCCATCAAACCAGTGAACTGTTCATTAAGGAGATTGTCCGCTTGCACGGCTTACCCACCTCCATACTCACAGACAGGGTATCGCAGTTCACATCACTTTTCTGGAAACAACTCTGCCAGACTCTACACATTACTCAAAGCCTCACTACCTCCTACCATCCGCAGACTAACGGTCAAGCAGAGCGAACCAACCAGTGGCTTGAGCAGTACCTCCGCTGCTTCTGCTCAAATCAACAAGAGACCTGGGCTAAGCATCTCGCATTAGCGGAATTCGCTTTCAACAATACCTCCAACTCCACAACAGCCTATAGACCTTTCTACATCAATTATGGTTTACATCCCAGATTCCTTACTAACCCTATACTCCTTCTCCTAATCCACGAGTGAATGACACTGTCAACGACATAACCAAACATTTACCATCGCTCAAGATAATATCAAACATGCCCAGGCCTCCCATAAGAAATTTTATGATTTGCGGCATGCACCTCAACCCACATACCGTGTAGGTCAGTTAGTTTGGTTATCTACTAGGAACATGAAATTACACACACCCTCAAAAAAATTTACCAAACCTTTCATCGGATCCTATCACAGCAGTCACAAATCCCGCTACCGTTACCTTGCAACTTCCGGACACCTACAAGATTCACTCGACCTTCCATGTCTCCCTGGTAAAACCATGCCGAACTGACAATCTGGCTGTTAACTCTATCCCGCATGATCTTACTCCTCTTCAGGATGTGGAATATGAGGTGCAGACTGTCTTGGATTCATGACGTTGACGTGGGATACTGGAGTATCTAATACATTGGAAGGGGTTTGATCATACTGAGGACTCTTAGGAACCTGCTAGTCTACCTCTGTATCTGCTCCCAGGTGTGTTTCACTCTTCCACCGTCAGAATCCAGATAGGCCTGGTCCTTAACCCTCACTGTGGGTTTCTTGGGGGGGGGCTATGTCAGGTCCTATTCTTCCTTTTACTTGTGTATACTTAAATTGTGACTGGTTCTGCTGGCCTATTTAAGTTCAGTGTTACCAGCATTCCTCGCTGGATTAATGTTTTTCTGCACACCGTGGGTGTGAGTAACCTTAGCCAATCCAGCTCAACCGTTCCCTTAGCTCCTCCTGCTACTGCATCTGCGAGTCGCAGTCTCTGCTGCTCCATTCTACTCAGCTCCGTCTTCTCCGTGAGTCTGCATCTCCTCTCCAGGCATACGTCATCAGCAGTGGACAAACACGCTGCTCTCACTACCGCTCTCAGGAAGATAACTACTGTAGCTTCGTTTGTTGTGTCGGCTCATGCTAGCCTCCCTGGACACTAGAACCAAACAGAGGGAGATCAGGTTGTATTGTTTATATCTTCCGATGTAATATAATGTTACCTGCTCATTGGTATTTGCCTCTCATCATATACTGTTTCCAAAGATCAGCTGCAAATACTTACTCACCGGTAGTTAAGAGCCTTACATACTCCGTTGCCACTATTATAGCCTTAGGTAGTATTTAGTTTATTTCTGCCTTGTCATCAGGCAGTACTGTTCTCATTGTGGACGTGTTACATCTAGTGTGGGGCTACATTAAGACAGAAGGGTTAACTTTTGAATCAGGTTGATTTTGTTAACCATTCTGTCACAAAACATCATATATTCCTTTATAATAAAAATCCTCTTATATAGTGAAATAGACAAAGCGTTTTCTGATATATTCTTGATACAGGAACAGGAAAGCAGGAACGCTAGAGCTTTGGAACACCGGGGACTCAGAAGTTGGAAATATCCACGATTGATAGCTCCCAGTGGGAGAGATTGGTAAAAGGTAAGCAGGCAAGGTTCCAATGTAAAATAAAATTTATTTTAAAAACAGATAAAAACAGGAACCATAAGATTCATCAGGCAAAGCGTTCTGAAGCGCTGAGAAATGTGTTGCAATTGTTTAAGGAGGGCTGCTAGCTTACCCTACCTTATGGTTCCTGTTTTTATCTGTCTGTTTTTAAAATACATTTTACATTGGAACCTTGCCTGCTTACCTTTTACCAATCTCTCCCACTGGGAGCTATCAATCGTCTTGTGTCCCAGAGCTCCAGCATTCCTGCTTTCCTGTTCCTGTCCCGGGAAGATCAGTGAGCTGGCTTGCTGTAAAATATCCAGCCTGTGTCTAATAGCACTGTCTGAGTGCTCCACGAAAATGTGAGTACCCTGGATCTGGGATCCTAGGTTGATTAATCTGTTCTATACTGGTACACACAAGCGCCTCTCCTTTTTCCTCATTTTTCTAGACTCCACGACATTTTGATGTGAGGAGAGTGCAGCCCAATTACATTATGCTGGAATCCAAAAGTGTAATAACTCAATTCCAGCGCATATCCAATGGTAGTTCCCTTGGATAAGGTTATATCCTGTGGGGTCATGTTATGTACAATAACATGTATTGGAATAGTTCCAATATTTACCAAAGGAGTATAGGTCATTGTGATACCCAGATTTTGTATTCTATGGGAGAGGCAAATTAGAGTTTCAGAAGTTTTTAATTTCTGACCTCTCTTTACCTGTAAGGGTAAAAGAAATTTATCAGCCCCAGTAGGAATTCTAACATCGTTAGACACCTGCATATTCACAGCATATGGCAATTGCTGGTTTGATTTCAGGGCTGCACTTTCATCCTGAAATACTTCAGGGTCCCCTTTAACCTGCCGCAGTGGCAAGAGTTAATCAAATCTATTGGTATAGCATATCTATGTAAGATATCATTGCCAGTGTATATTTGATTATGGGGAGTATTTAGAACTAAAAACAGGTGCTTCGCTGATTTATTACCTATAGAGACAGATAATAAGCACTTAGCTGTGATGTTATAGCTTTCAAACCTGTCAACCAGGCCGTGGACACAGTGGTCTTGGGTAGAAAGATATTTAATCATTTAATCACTTTAGGTTCAGCTATCTGCGCTAATAAGCCTTCGCTTATATAGCTAGCTTCCTGTTTTAAGTTCAATTTGGCATACTTTGTTGTACCAAGGTCATGCACTTGTATAGGGATAAATAGATCCTCTTTAACTCTCTCAATTCCTGTGAGGCATTGAGCGTGGCCTCCCCCCTTAGGGATTCTATGATCCCCCTTGTGGAGAGATATGGTTAATTCATCGCCGTCTAAGGAAATATTCGCTATCTTTCCAGGCGAAATTTTAAAAGTATTACCATCAGAGCCACTTAAAGGAGTCTGATCATCTATCTGTAGGATAGTGATTTCAGGTACAGAGTTATTCCTGAAATGAATCTCCACAGCATCTGGCTTCTCTTCCACCACATGACAGTTATGTCGGGGGTGAGATATACCAGATTTCTCATAATTAATAGGCCTTTTGACTTGTGACCAAATTACATTATTTATGCAATCAATTATGGTGCTTAATCGCTTCAGGAGATCACTACCAATAATTAAACGATCAGTTAGCAGATCGATTATAATGACAGGGTGTCTTATGACCCTGTTCCCCAGTTTAAATTTTAACCAGGCCGTACCGTAGACTTTTAGAGAGTCGCACCCAACACTTATTAGTGAACCATCAAATTCTTTTTTTTTAGGTTTGTGGGGTATTAGCTTGTTTAGCTGTGTGTAGTACCCTGTGGGATAGAATAGTTGCCTGAGACCCAGTATCAATTAATCCCATGATAGGGTTGGAAACTGAATCCTGCAGCTCAGCTAATACATAATATCTCCCTGCATTTTCTATCATTTCACACATAAAATTGGCATGATTACACACTTTTGGCCTTCGCCACGTGTTACCTGATGCAGAAGAAACTTCGTTCTTACCTCTCATGTCCTCTATAATAGGGTTGACTGGGTTCTTGTATACTGCATCTGTGGAAATAAGGTTAAGAGAATGCTGCAAAGGAAGAGATTGGTTAAATTTTCCCGGCTGAGGTTGCTTGTCATCACAGCTAAATCGTCTGTTTTATTTTGTATATCTCTACCTTCCCTTTTAGGTGATACTGCAGTATTTATGACTGTGCCTGTGGCCCACTGCTGACCACTGGCTGTGCCCCTAAAAAAGTATTGTTTGGTGGCTGAGCCGTAAAAGGTTGAATCATATTAGCAAATTGTTCGCTCAACCGATTTAACTGGGTATAAAGCTGATCTACTTGATCATATAAGTTACCTCTACCCCTGGGCCTATCTCTTGATGCCCAATAGACCATTGGGTTCCCTCAGAATCAGGGCCACTGTTTCTATCCTGGCGTGGTTGCTCCTGGGGTTCAGCTTGTTCAGCGTTAGTATTTTGGGGAGCACTATTTACTTGGGGTGTCTGGTTACCCTGAGAGTATTTTCACCACTTATTGTATCTACCTTTGCGGGGAGACCTATTATCTCGTGGGTATTCTTCTCTTTGGGAATAATTATTTACCCGGGTATGTCCCCCATTTTGGGTATAGTCTCTCTGCGCCTCAGCCCATGTTGGGGAAGGGGCAGAGTTAAAACTTTGTGGGGATGGCCTTTTTCCTCTGGCAACCTCTGCATAGGTTTTCTTTTTAGACTCCAAATTGAGGGGTTAGGTGACACCCTAGTTTCTGCCACAATTTTGGGGTTGGGCTTTAATTCCCTCTTAACCCCCTGTTTGCCAGACTGCTGAATAGAGTATAACTTTGTACTCTCTTTGATCAGCCATTCCAATGAGCAGTTCTCATCAAAATCTCTAGCTAAATTAATTTTGATGGGAACCTGGAAGTCCGTTATCTAGGTAAGATGCCCAAACGGCCTTGATTTGGGCTGAGCTATGCGCCCAGATGTATTTTTGTTACTGTTATAAGAAATACTCCTTCATACTCCTCTTTCACTCAATTATTTCAATAAGCTTCTTTTGTTCATGAAATATGGTATGATATGATGTAGTTATGAATACGTCACTTTTTAACCCTATATGCTGTAATTATTGCCTATAAGAAGTATTGTGCATCTTCTAATAAACAGAGCAGATGTTAGACTGATTGCTGCGTGGTCTGATTTCTGTTCTCTGGGATATCCTGTTATCAAATAACCCATTAATTTCCAGCTGATACGGTGTGCTCCAGGCCAAGTGCTGACTGACACTCCCCCCCCCCTGAAAATAACGTCCTAACAATTCTGGTGTCAGCTCGTGGGATTCGCACTGGGTAAGTATATAAGTGTTTTTTACTCTACTTTTCCCTCTGTGAATCTGAACCTAAATTTATAATAGGTGTTAGAAATATATATAAAGGGTTAAGGAGTTCCTGCGGTGAAGGCACCGGTTTTTGCTGAGGTTCCAGTCCTGCCGGCATTTATAGTGGCAAGTTTGAGTCTTGCTTGGTATTAACCCCTCTAGACAGGTTACAGTCCTGCTAGTTTAGACAGGTGTGCAGTCCTGTCTGGTGAAGCGTGCAGAAGAAAAGTTAGTGTGTACTTGACGGGTGGTTTAAGTCCCCCGGGCAGAGTGACATCACTGTGTTATGGTGAGTTAGAGTCTCATCTGTGTTGAAGTTTTCCCTATATATTCCTATAGTAAAGGTTTGTTACCTATCACTGGAATTGAATTGGTGTTTGGTGCTGCTTTTTGCATGATTGCTTATGCTGATACTGCCATATAACTGTGCTGTGCTATGCTGTGCTTAAGAATATTAAAGTAATTGCTACTCTTATTGTGTTGTTAAAAAATGGGGTCTGCTCATAGCAAAATATTGATAATAATGCATAGAGAACAGGAGAATGTTATTGCATTCTTAATGTCTACGAAGGGGTTAACAGTTTCGTTTCAAGACAGGGAGCTGTGCAATTCAAGCTGTAAGTGAGCACAGCTCTGTAAATGCAGCAAAAATATGTGCTCCTATGTTAAAGAATGTGGTGGGTATAGAAGGGGGGCCACACACCAGATCACAGATTCAGAGAACAGGGAAAAAAACTGTTTTAGAAGCTCCATTTGTAAAACTCTTTGTTTTGTTGTTTGTGTGTTTGCAGTAACAAAACGGAGATTCTGTGTATTCTATGTGTAATGAGTGTTGGTCTGTCGGTTCTCACTGCGTCTTGTATGACGTGTAAAAGATTTACTCTACACCAAAAGAGGATGTATTATCCTGTTTAAAATTTGTTTATGTCTCAATCCGCTGGGAAAATGGCCATTCCTTGCAAATTCGGACACTTTCAGATACATTTTAAATTTGGTGGAAAGTTAATCTTATTGTATTCCTAAATGTTATGAAATATATGTTTTCCTGAACGAAAGAGACTGTTAATGTGTTTTCTGTGTCACTAAAAGTTTGATGTATGTTGAAATTGCTTTAGAATAAATGTTGGGAGTGAATTTATGGTATGCAAGTTGATATGAGCTTGTGTGTGTGTGTCGCTGTAAAAATGACCTTGGTGCATTTTTCTTTCGGAATGGTAATTATTCAGGCTAGTTTCTTAGCTAAGAAATCGGACGTTGTAATGAGGTATTTTTAAGTGTTATTGTTGTAACTTGATTTAAAGTCATATGTATGTTCTTAATTATGTGTGTTATTAATAGCATTTTTAGTTTTAAGTGATATTTGTTTTATGCAAATAAAGACTGGAGAGAGATTTGGTGTGTTTTCCCTCCTGTTAAAGGCACATAAAATATATTGTTTTTGCAAGTAAAGTAACTAAGGAAAGTATACAATGGTGGAAGTGATTTTAAGTCTGGTAAATATAAAAGTGAGTTGTTTTTTTCTGACAAGTGATTGAGAGGTTGATTAAGGTATGTTATGGGCGTAATGTAAGATTCATGCAAGAAGTTAAACACAGGAGAATAGAAAAGACTATACGCTATATGCTATTAAATTTATCTAAAGTATTTGGGTCTGTTTCTGTTGCAAGTAGAGTAATTCAGTAGAGTTATATAATATTAATTGGTAACATATTACTGTGTAATATTATTTATGCTGTGATGGCTCTCATTTAAATATGCAGGTTATGATACAGTAAAGAAGTAGAATTTTAATGGTAAATAAGACAAGTGTCTTAATCTTAGCTAGGGTATACATATGTAATATACATATTATAAATGGCCAGTCCTTAAAGGGACAGTTCAATGATTTGTTATTTCAGCTGTGTAGGATAAAAAAAGTAGGAGAAATTGTATTTTCAGGTTTAATTGTATATATGAAGTAGTTGCTTTTGGGCTTTTAAATCTCAGCCTATTACAATTGGTTAAGTTTCAGGTTATAGCATATCTCATTGTCCTTATCTGATATTTGTCTGGAAAACAGGCTATTTGTAAACAATTAAAGGCACTCTATCAGGTGAGATGGATCATTGGGAACAATTTAAAGGGGACATTTTTGGACAAACTGTCTTTTAAATCTATTAGTGTATATTCTTATCATTCTTTTGTAGAAAGCTCATTTTGTTGTATACAGGGAGTGCAGAATTATTAGGCAAATGAGTATTTTGACCACATCATCCTCTTTATGCATGTTGTCTTACTCCAAGCTGTATAGGCTCGAAAGCCTACTACCAATTAAGCATATTAGGTGATGTGTATCTCTGTAATGAGAAGGGGTGTGGTCTAATGACATCAACACCCTATATCAGGTGTGCATAATTATTAGGCAACTTCCTTTCCTTTGGCAAAATGGGTCAAAAGAAGGACTTGACAGGCTCAGAAAAGTCAAAAATAGTGAGATATCTTGCAGAGGGATGCAGCACTCTTAAAATTGCAAAGCTTCTGAAGCGTGATCATCGAACAATCAAGCGTTTCATTCAAAATAGTCAATAGGGTCGCAAGAAGCGTGTGGAAAAATCAAGGCGCAAAATAAATAAGTCAAGCGTGCAGCTGCCATGATGCCACTTGCCACCAGTTTGGCCATATTTCAGAGCTGCAACATCACTGGAGTGTCCAAAAGCACAAGGTGTGCAATACTCAGAGACATGGCCAAGGTAAGAAAGGCTGAAACACGACCACCACTGAACAAGACACACAAGCTGAAACGTCAAGACTGGGCCAAGAAATATCTCAAGACTGATTTTTCTAAGGTTTTATGGACTGATGAAATGAGAGTGAGTCTTGATGGGCCAGATGGATGGGCCCGTGGCTGGATTGGTAAAGGGCAGAGAGCTCCTGTCCAACTCAGACGCCAGCAAGGTGGAGGTGGAGTACTGGTTTGGGCTGGTATCATCAAAGATGAGCTTGTGGGGCCTTTTCGGGTTGAGGATGGAGTCAAGCTCAACTCCCAGTCCTACTGCCAGTTTCTGGAAGACACCTTCTTCAAGCAGTGGTACAGGAAGAAGTCTGCATCCTTCAAGAAAAACATGATTTTCATGCAGGACAATGCTCCATCACACGCGTCCAAGTACTCCACAGCGTGGCTGGCAAGAAAGGGTATAAAAGAAGAAAATCTAATGACATGGCCTCCTTGTTCACCTGATCTGAACCCCATTGAGAACCTGTGGTCCATCATCAAATGTGAGATTTACAAGGAGGGAAAACAGTACACCTCTCTGAACAGTGTCTGGGAGGCTGTGGTTGCTGCTGCACGCAATGTTGATGGTGAACAGATCAAAACACTGACAGAATCCATGGATGGCAGGCTTTTGAGTGTCCTTGCAAAGAAAGGTGGCTATATTGGTCACTGATTTCTTTTTGTTTTGTTTTTGAATGTCAGAAATGTATATTTGTGAATGTTGAGATGTTATATTGGTTTCACTGGTAAAAATAAATAATTGAAATGGGTATATATTTGTTTTTTGTTAAGTTGCCTAATAATTATGCACAGTAATAGTCACCTGCACACACAGATATCCCCCTAAAATAGCTATCACTAAAAACAAACTAAAAACTACTTCCAAAACTATTCAGCTTTGATATTAATGAGTTTTTTGGGTTCATTGAGAACATGGTTGTTGTTCAATAATAAAATTAATCCTCAAAAATACAACTTGCCTAATAATTCTGCACTCCCTGTACAATTGTTATATTTAGTCAGAGAGCTGCAAAATGGTGAATATCAAATTATTTTTTTTTAAAAAGTTTAATCAAATAATGGTGTATTTATTACCATCTTGGTTATGTAAAAGTATAGACTGGATTCTAGAGCTTTTCACAAATTATTTGTGCCAAACATGATTTATTTAACAGTGGATTTGCACTATGCATGCAAGCAGGGGCTATATAGAACAGTGGCTGTACCATTATTATCTGACCTTTCCCAGAATATAGTACTTAGGTGTTTGTGTATTTCTTTGTAAATTTATGGTTAGGGATTTTATTTGTAAATATGCAAATGGAGTTTATTGATCTTCTGAAGTGATTGCATTATTAGTGTGATCTCATAGTATGGTGCGTGGTAGAATTTGCCAATCTAGGGCATATAAAGTTGTTATAGGATTTTAATTATTTGTAGTGTTTTGCTAGTGCTGTGTTTCAGTGAATGAAGTATATGTGTTGAACTTCAGGTTAATTCTGGTTGTTAAAAGTTTGTGTTGGCTGTTAATGTTTTGTTTTGTGGAATGGACAGTTGGTTTTAAGTGTTTTCTAAGAGAATGTTATTTTTTTTTTCTTAGTGAATATGTTTGGAAGGATGCTGTATGAATGGAACATTGAATATAGGGTGTTTAACGCGAACAAAGGGGGAAGTATTGATGAGTATTGATGAGTATCTTTATGTGATTTGGGTGATTATTTTAAGTAAGAAAAAGAACCTAAAATGTTTTTATTTTTCTATTTTGTTCTTAACACAATATTTGTATTTGCAGGACAAGATCATGAAGCTATATCCAGAGAGTAAAAACACTAACTGAATTATTTTTAAGTTTTTCATTTTTAGGTAAAATCTGTACAGATAAAATTCCATAGTGCAGTCTCCAAAAGATTGAAGATTGAATGCAAGTAAACATTTTAAACAAAGAAATGCCTGGTGCCTAGGTGAAGAAAGAAAAAATGAAGATAAAAGACCTTTTCTCAAGTTTGTTTTAACCACCATACTGCAGTAAAAGTTGCTGAACTATATTTGGATCCATTCTTTGCTTTGCATGCTGGTACCAGCCCCAGAACTTGACTCTGGGTAATCTATGACTGTTTCCTATTATGTGTGTCTTCAGAACATAAAGACTATCCTTCTCTGGACTGTGCCTTGCCTGTTGGAATTGAGGACCTGTTACACTGTTACAGAGTCATCCACAGTTAAATTAGGGGAGTATTGTTTTAACCTGTTTGATTATATTGCTTGTTTTGTATTCTCTTGTAATTGTGTTATTTTTGTTGGTCATATTAGTTAGAAGAAGTCATATAGCATTGTCTGCAGAAAAGTATGCCTTATTTGTATTAGTGCAACATTGTAGTTTATGAACTTAACAAAGTAACCCTCTAGATAAGTGTAACTCTAAAAACCTTGCAGTGTTGTAACCTACTGAATGGCCCTCTGAGTATAGAGAATATGTTTGCACCTTTATAGTTTAAAGAAAATGCTGCAATATCTCAGACTATTTTAGACCCTTCACCCTTGTGGAACACAGTGAGGACACGTCTCAGCTAGAAATTTATTTTAATTATACAGAGAAATATTTGTTTAGGGAGTAGCATAATTATAGTTATATTGATGGTATATTTTCTACCTGCAATGGCTCTTATTGGATCTGTGTTATGAAAGCAAATTTATTTTTTCCCTTTTATTAATTGGTATGGTATCTGCAATTTGAATTTTGTAATTCCAGATGTTTGTCAGTGAAAGAAATTATCTTACCATAAAGATGTGTTTACCTTTAAAAGATTTTGTAGTTTTAATAATGTTATGATTGTATTCTTTCCTCATACAGGAGTGCGAGAGAAATTAGGTTGCATAAAATAATTAGTAAACTAGTAGTGTTTATATCAGATGAGACTGCTGACTATTAAGATCATAGTTGGAGAATAGTGATGTCGCAAACCTAAAAAATTTGGGTTTGCGAACAGCGAACGCGAACTTCCCCAAAAGTTCGCGAACCGGCGAACCGGGCAAACCCCCATTGACTTCAATGGGCAGGCGAATTTTAAAACCCACAGGGACTCTTTCTTGCCACAATAGTGATGGGAAAGTTGTTTCAAGGGGACTAACACCTGGACTGTGGCATGCCGGAGGGGGATCCATGGCAAAACTCCCATGGAAAATTACATAGTTGATGCAAAGTCTGGTTTTAAGCCATAAAGGGCATAAATCACCTAACATTCCTAAATTGTTTGGAATAACGTGCTTTAAAACATCAGGCATGATGTTGTATCGATCAGGTAGTCTATGGGTTACGCCCGCTTCACAGTGACAGACCAAACTCCCGCAGCGGGTACAACATCATCATCACACCGTACGTCCATGTGTGTAATGCTGCCTTACTGAGACATATCCCTGTTATCTACATCCACTGGCAATAATGGTTGCGCATCACTCATTTCTTCCAACTGATGTGTAAATAACTCCTCTGACAGATCAAGTGAAGCGGCTGTGGTGCTAGTGTTGGTGGTGGCGGCAGGCGGGCGAGTGGTAACTTGAGAGGTGCCCAAAGCTAAGCTGGAGGAGCATGGTGCGTCAAGGCTCCAAGCGGAAGCTGTAGAAGATTGGATGTCCTGTCTTAGCCAGTCAAATATGTCCTCAGAAATGTTCGAGTTCGGGGTACGTGGTCTCTGAACACTGGGCATTATTCTAGGGCCAAAGGGAATCAGAGCACCACGAACACGACGGCCCCTGCGGGGTGGCCTGCCTTTGCCTGTCATTTTTTTTTCGATTGGTGGTACTATGCGTGCAACCTACTGTGACAACAGATATGAGTAGCACTGTGCACTGGCAGAAGTTGGCAGAGTAGACGCTGTAGGCCTGACACACACGCTTGCAGACAACTAACTGCTATTCAATCTATTACAGTCAAAATTGTATATTTTTTTTAAAATGTACACTACTGTTACACCAGATATGAGTTGCACTGGTGTGACACTGTGCCCTGGCAGGCACTGAAACGCACACGTGTGAAGGAAACTGACTGCTATTATTTAACACAGTCAAAAAAGTGTTTTTTTTTTTTAAATCTACACTACTGTTACACCAGATATGAGTTGCACTGGGGTGACACTGTGCCCTGGCAGGCAGGCCCTGAAACGCACACGTGTGAAGGAAACTGACAGCTATTATTTAACACACTCAAAAAAGTGTTGTTTTTTTTAAATGTACACTACTGTTACACCAGATATGAGTTGCACTGGGGTGACACTGTGCCCTGGCAGGCACTGAAACGCACACGTGTGAAGGAAACTGACTGCCCTTATTTAACACAGTAAAAAAGTGTTTTGTTTTTTTTAAAATCTACACTACTGTTACACCAGATATTAGTTGCACTGGGGTGACACTGTGCCCTAGCAGGCAGGCCCTGAAACGCACACGTGTGAAGGAAACTGACTGCTATTATTTAACACAGTCAAAAAAGTGTTTTTTTTTTTTTTAAATCTACACTACTCTTACACCAGATATGAGTTGCACTGGGGTGACACTGTGCCCTGGCAGGCAGGCCCTGAAACGCACAGGTGTGAAGGAAACTGACTGCTATTATTTAACACAGTCAAAAAAGTGTTGTTTTTTTTAAATCTACACTACTGTTACACCAGATATGAGTTGCACTGGGGTGACACTGTGCCCTGGCAGGCAGGCCCTGAAACGCACACGTGTGAAGGAAACTGACTGCTATTATTTAACACAGTCAAAAAAGTGTTGTTTTTTTTTAAATCTACACTACTGTTACACCAGATATGAGTTGCACTGGGGTGACACTGTGCCCTGGCAGGCAGGCCCTGAAACGCACACGTGTGAAGGAAACTGACTGCTATTATTTAACACAGTCAAAAAAGTGTTGTTTTTTTAAATCTACACTACTGTTACACCAGATATGAGTTGCACTGGGGTGACACTGTGCCCTGGCAGGCAGGCCCTGAAACGCACACGTGTGAAGGAAACTGACTGCTATTATTTAACACAGTCAAAAAAGTGTTGTTTTTTTTAAATCTACACTTCTGTTACACCAGATATGAGTTGCACTGGGGTGACACTGTGCCCTGGCAGGCAGGCCCTGAAACGCACACGTGTGAAGGAAACTGACTGCTATTATTTAACACAGTCAAAAAAGTGTTGTTTTTTTAAATCTACAATACTGTTACACCAGATATGAGTTGCACTGGGGTGACACTGTGCCCTGGCAGGGAGGTCCTGAAACGCACACGTGTGAAGGAAACTGACTGCTATTATTTAACACAGTCAAAAAAGTGTTTTTTTTTTTTTTAATCTACACTACTGTTACACCAGATATGAGTTGCACTGGGGTGACACTGTGCCCTGGCAGGCAGGCCCTGAAACGCACACGTGTGAAGGAAAATGACTGCTATTATTTAACACAGTCAAAAAAGTGTTGTTTTGTTAAATCTACACTACTGTTACACCAGATATGAGTTGCACTGGGGTGACACTGTGCCCTGGCAGGCAGGCTCTGAAACGCACATGTGTGAAGGAAACTGACTGCTATTATTTAACACAGTCAAAAAAAGTGTTGTTTTTTTTAAATCTACAATACTGTTACACCAGATATGAGTGGTGGCACTGGGCAAGTGGGCACAGTATACGCTGTGAGCCTGACACACACTCTGGCAGGCAGGCAACTGCAATTAGATTACACAGGGAAAAAAAAAGCAGACTGATGTTCTAGCCCTAAAAAGGGCTTTTTGGGGTGCTGTCCTTACAGCAGAGATCAGATGAGTCCTTCAGGACTGTAGTGGACACTGAATACACTAGCCTAGCTATCAATTTCCCTATTAAATCAGCAGCAGCTACACTGTCCCTCCTCTCACTAAGAATGCAGCTTCCAAATGAATCTAAAATGGATGCTGTCCAGGAGGTAGGAGGGTCTGGGAGGGAGTGTCTGCTGCTGATTGGCTGGAATGTGTCTTCTGACTGTGAGGTACAGGGTCAAAGTATTACTCAATGATGACGAATAGGGGGCGGATCGAACATCGCATATGTTCGCCCGCCGCAGCGAACGCGAACATGCTATGTTCGCCAGGAACTATTCGCCGGCTAACTATTCGCGACATCACTATTGGAGAATTATAAACATTACAGATAGTAGCTTTGCAGAATAAAGGAACACTAGGTTATTTGTTTTAGTAGTTCAAAGAGAAAGTGTGAAGAAATTCATTTTAAAAACAATATTTTTATTGACTGTTTTACTTTTCATTTTTGTTGCAGGGCAGGCCTTAGCATAAGTTACTTAGCATAGCCATACCGCCTATTGATGAAGTCTAGCAGTTTTCACTTGCTTAGTATTCATGAAGTATCATTTAAATTGTATAGAGAAGCTGTGAGTTATTCTCTGTAAAAGTTTCAATGTATTTAGCTTGTATTATATTTCCACAATGTTTTTCTGGTTTTAAATGACATAGGACAAGTTAAGCTAGTAAAGGAATGGTGATGCTTACAAAAAGGTGAAAGTTTTTATTTGGACATAATTGTGATTGTATCCGGGTGTGTGCTCATCTTGTGCTGTTTTGTTTCCTTCTTAGACTCCTTCTGACTTGAGTGTCTGCTTGCTATGGGGATCCACTGGTGTCATGAACCCAGCCTCCAGACGAAAAAGAAAAGGTCTGGGAGGCATTCTGCTAAGAAGGGCTGTGTGGGGATTTGAACCTGTGACTCTGTGGTTGCTATTTCTGTTTGCTTACATGTTGAGCCACAGCCAGTTCTAGCAATAGCATGGATCTTAAAAGATCTGATAAATAACTATTTGCCTTACTTGTTATTACACCTGTGCAACACACAGGTGTTCTCTATTCTGGAATTAATCAGAACCAACCCTGTGCAAAACCTCCCTATTTAAGGATGGCTTTTAGTCTGCTTTTTTGTCTTCACATTGGATCTGTTTTGTCAAGTCAGAACCTGTTTCCTGTATTTCTTTGGAGAAAGATTTCCTTTGCACCTGTTTACAAGGTATTTCCAGGAGAAAGCCTTTACCTTTAAACCTGTTACCAATCTACAAGTTTGTTTCCTGCTTTATGCAATTCCTGCACTTGGCCATTGCCAGGAGAAAGATTTCCTTTGCACCTGTTTACAAGGTATTACCAGGAGAAAGCCTTTACCCTTAAACCTGTTATCAATCTTCAAGTTTGTTTCCTGCCTTGTGCATTTCCTGCACTCAGCAATTACAAGGAGAGAGACTTTACCTTTAAACCTGTTACCAGTTTGCAAGTTGTTTCCTGCATTGTGCAATTCCTGCACTCAGCAATTACAAGGAGAGAGACTTTACCTTTAAACCTGTTACCAGTTTGCAAGTTGTTTCCTGCCTTGTGCAATTCCTGGACTCAGCAATTACAAGGAGAAAGACTTTACCTTTAAACCTGCTACCTGTTTACAAGTTGTTTTCTGCCTTGTGCAAATCTTACATTTCAGTTATTACCAAGAGAAAGACTTTCCTTTTTGAATCTGCATCTCTGCTTACTAGTTTTCTTTATTTTCACTCCTGCTGTATGTGGTCTTAACATACCTGAGTAGCATATTTAAATATTCTGCAAGTATTTGCTTAAACAAAGTATTTTGTTGTTTAAATAAATTTGTTTTCATTTTCAATCAGTATGGCTTCTACTAATCTTCCTTTAAAGCAACTGTTCCAGACAATGAGGCTCTCACATGATATCCTGAGACAGAAAATGACAGAATGTGAAGACCTTAAAAGAGAGCCCTCTGGGATTATTGCTGTATTGGATTCAGTGTTAAAGTTTATTAAGGACATACTCATTAACTTTATGGAGCTGGTGGAAATGTTATCTCTCCCAACCGAAACCTTGTCTAAAGTTACCTCCCAAACAAGGAAAGGTTTTAAAGAACCCTTAACAGAAGAGGAGAAAATTCGGCGAAGACAACTTAACCTCTGTTTCTATTGTGGGGGACCTGGTCACCGCATCACAGGGTGTCCAGTAAGACCTCCTAGAGGATCAAGTCAAGATACAGCCAAGTTGAAAATGAACTCTGATGTTAAGAGAACAAATTATACTTCCACTAGCAAACTGTATGATACCCCTGGAGATGACCCAGCTATGGAGAATACATCTATTCTACAAACAACCGTTTCTAACACGCTTCAAGAAATGGTACCTGATTTGAAACAGATGGTCATTGGGAGTACAACTCCAACTACATCCATTACCCATACCACTGCGTCTGTTTCTGCATCAACCACATTGGGGAACTCTGCAAAAATACCTCCTGGAAATCCTGCACATTACCTTGTTTCTGCCCTGGCTGGAGATCCAGCTAACAAAAGTCACTCATCAGACATAAAAGTGACAAACCTTCCAGCTGAATCAGACTCTGCCAATTCTAAAGATCCACACCTCCTTGTACCACCTTCACCCAGCTACTCATTGACTGAGAAAGAATTGGATGAGATGGTTGAATTGGATATAAATGACACAGAAAATGAATTCCTGGACTCTGAAGGAGAGGTCATACCTTACCCGGAGGTACTCTACCCATCAGGCAGATATGACCCAGATAACGAATTCCTTGACTCTGAAGGAGAGGTCTTTTCCTACCCGGAGGTACCCTGCCCATCAGCCAGTCCATTGCAAGCTGCTGGGTATAATCAGGAACCTCTGAATCAAAACTGTCTTGGTTTTTCAGCTCTTGTTATGCCTACAGGGATATCTTCTAAGGGTCCCCAATCTCAGGCAGCTGTTCCAAGCAAAGAATCCATTCCATATGATTGTATTAGGGCTTCAAATGGAACACTTGTTCTTAAATCCCACCTTCAGATGTTTGAACAGGCTGTGAGCGCCCAGAGTGCGCTCTTTGGAGGGGGCATCTGTCATGAACCAAGCCTCCAGACGAAAAAGAAAAAGAAAAGGTCTGGGAGGCATTCTGCTAAGAAGGGCTGTGTGGGGATTTGAACCTGTGACTCTGTGGTTGCTATTTCTGTTTGCTTACATGTTGAGCCACAGCCAGTTCTAGCAATAGCATGGATCTTAAAAGATCTGATAAATAACTATTTGCCTTACTTGTTATTACACCTGTGCAACACACAGGTGTTCTCTATTCTGGAATTAATCAGAACCAACCCTGTGCAAAACCTCCCTATTTAAGGATGGCTTTTAGTCTGCATTTTTGTCTTCACATTGGATCTGTTTTGTCAAGTCAGAACCTGTTTCCTGTATTTCTTTGGAGAAAGATTTCCTTTGCACCTGTTTACAAGGTATTACCAGGAGAAAGCCTTTACCTTTAAACCTGTTACCAATCTACAAGTTTGTTTCCTGCTTTATGCAATTCCTGCACTTGGCCATTGCCAGGAGAAAGATTTCCTTTGCACCTGTTTACAAGGTATTACCAGGAGAAAGCCTTTACCCTTAAACCTGTTACCAATCTTCAAGTTTGTTTCCTTCCTTGTGCATTTCCTGCACTCAGCAATTACAAGGAGAGAGACTTTACCTTTAAACCTGTTACCAGTTTGCAAGTTGTTTCCTGCATTGTGCAATTCCTGCACTCAGCAATTACAAGGAGAGAGACTTTACCTTTAAACCTGTTACCAGTTTGCAAGTTGTTTCCTGCCTTGTGCAATTCCTGGACTCAGCAATTACAAGGAGAAAGACTTTACCTTTAAACCTGCTACCTGTTTACAAGTTGTTTTCTGCCTTGTGCAAATCTTACATTTCAGTTATTACCAAGAGAAAGACTTTCCTTTTTGAATCTGCATCTCTGCTTACTAGTTTTCTTTATTTTCACTCCTGCTGTATGTGGTCTTAACATACCTGAGTAGCATATTTAAATATTCTGCAAGTATTTGCTTAAACAAAGTATTTTGTTGTTTAAATAAATTTGTTTTCATTTTCAATCAGTATGGCTTCTACTAATCTTCCTTTAAAGCAACTGTTCCAGACAATGAGGCTCTCACATGATATCCTGAGACAGAACATGACAACTGGCTTTCCTTATCTACCCCATGAACAAACCATTGGACTTCCAGCATCTACCTGCAGAAGAACACTGGATAAGCACCCCTACTGCAAATGGACTATGGTATTGAAGCAGAGTGTCTGAGGAAGGTGGAGCTCTAAGAGGACAAAGACTGTTCTTAAAGTGATCAGAGGCCACCCAGAGACAATTGTGCTGTTCCCATGTCAGGCTTCACTGTGGAGAATTTACAGAGCAAGAGACTGTCGGAAATATTGGGGGGTGCTAGCAATGCAGGTGGAGAAATAAAGATGCAGTGTTGTTTGGGGGTAGATAGGGGACTGGTTGGGTCTTTGTGCAGATAGACCAGTAGTTTGAGGATGCTGGGAGGTAGACGGAGAGTATTGGAGGGGCCATACCTATGTGCAGTGACAAATTGTGCCCTATTGGCCTATAAAATTATAGCAGTAAATGTGAATACATTTCTCTACAGTATTCTCACATAGATTCATGTTGTACCAAAGTATTAGGCTTATATTGTTGTTAAAGGATTTACTAATGTTCTGTGCTTTTTTTATTTTTTATGTTATTCTGTTAGAATAAAAGAGTGGTATGTTAGCCTTACCGACGCCATCTTGTTCTTAGTTGCCATTTTGTCTTAGGCATCCATCTTGTCTAAGAAGAGTTTATTATGTAGTGAGAAATATGCTGATGTTAGTAATGTATAAGTTAGGATGGCCTTGTAAATGTTCCTGGCGATGCGCCTGGAAGTCCGTTATCTAGGTAAGATGCCCAAACGGCCTTGCTTTGGGCTGAGCTATGCGCCCAGATGTATTTTTGTTACAGTTATAAGAAATACTCCTTCATACTCCTCTTTCACTCAATTATTTCAATAAGCTTCTTTTGTTCATGAAATATGGTATGATATGATGTAGTTATGAATACGTCACTTTTTAACCCTATATGCTGTAATTATTGCCTATAAGAAGTATTGTGCATCTTCTAATAAACAGAGCAGATGTTAGACTGATTGCTGCATGGTCTGATTTCTGTCCTCTGGGATATCCTGTTATCAAATAACCCATTCATTTCCAGCTGATACGGTGTGCTCCAGGCCAAGTGCTGACTGACACTCTCCGCCCCCCCCCCCCTGAAAATAATGTCCTAACAATTCTGGTGTCAGCTCGTGGGATTCACACTGGGTAAGTAGATAAGTGTTTTTTACTCTACTTTTCCCTCTGTGAATCTGAACCTAAATTTATAATAGGTGTTAGAAATAATTATAAAGGGTTAAGGGGTTCCTGCGGTGAAGGCGCCGGTTTTTGCGGAGGTTCCAGTCCTGCCGGCATTTATAGTGGCATGTTTGAGTCTTGCTTGGTATTAACCCCTCTAGACAGGTTACAGTCCTGCTAGATTAGACAGGTGTGCAGTCCTGTCTGGTGAAGCGCACAGAAGAAAAGTTAGCGTGTACTTGATGGGCGGTTTAAGTCCCCCGGGCAGAGTGACATCACTCATGAGGTGACTGTGTTAGGATATGTTAGCCTTACCGACGCCATCTTGTTCTTAGTTGCCATTTTGTCTTAGGCATCCACCTTGTCTAAGAAGAGTTTATTATGTAGTGAGAAATATGCTGATGTTAGTAAGAATTGTATAAGTTAGGATGGCCTTGTAAATGTTCCTGGTGATCCGCCTGGAAGTCCGTTATCTAGGTAAGATGCCCAAACGGCCTTGCTTTGGGCTGAACTATGCGCCCAGATGTATTTTTGTTACAGTTATAAGAAATACTCCTTCATACTCCTCTTTCACTCAATTATTTCAATAAGCTTCTTTTGTTCATGAAATATGGTATCATATGATGTAGTTACAAATACGTCACTTTTTAACCCTACATGCTGTAATTATTGCCTATAAGAAGTATTGTGCATCTTCTAATAAACAGAGCAGATGTTAGACTAATTGCTGCGTGGTCTGATTTCTGTTCTCTGGGATATCCTGTTATCAAATAACCCATTCATTTCCAGCTGATACAGTGTGCTCCAGGCCAAGTGCTGATTGACACTCTCCCCCCCTGAAAATAACACCTAACAGACTGTCTATTTGGGAAATCTATTTCTGACCCAACAGGGGTCATTTGTCTACATTCTTCCCTAAATTTCTGCATTTCATCCCTGATGCATTCTCTAAGGGAGTTAGAATTATCTGCATTATTCTCACTGTTAATAGAGGGGTTTTCATTATGGCGATATGACCTTTTTAAATCCCTTAATTCTCTCTGGATTTGCGTGAGCTGTTTATTTAACTCTTGTATCTTTGCTAGTAAATCTAAGTTATGCTTATCTAAGGTGGCTATGCCTTGGGCAAACTCATCAATTTTATTTTCGGCTATTTTTAAATTCTCTTTGCATCTGCGTGAGGAGCAAATACTATTTTCTAGCCTCTGTATTTGCTATTCCTTCGCTATGAGATATAGCAACATTTCATCAATAATGCATATCACAAGGGGCCAAAATTTTAGTATTAGTTTGTCTCACTTTTTGAGAATCTTACATTGATTAATTATTAATAATTCTTGGAATAATTCACTTTTTTCATTCCACCTTTCATCATCAATGGCAATATTTTTAGCCTTAATTTCAAGCATATTCATGTAATCATTTAATTCACCCGCAATATTAAACCTCTCTTTAATGTGGCCTGTAATGTTCATCTTAAGAACCTCACCTTGAGTAAGGGGTATTGTCAGGGAAAAATTTTCAATGCTATGTACAGATTCTAAAGATTCACCCCTAGTAACAGACATTATTATATTGGCTTAGGCCTAGATTTAGAGTTCGGCGGTAGCCGTGAAAACCAGCGTTAGAGGCTCCTAACGCTGGTTTTAGGCTACCGCCGGTATTTGGAGTCAGTGATTAAAGGGTCTAACGCTCACTTTTCAGCCGCGACTTTTCCATACCGCAGATCCCCTTACGTCAATTGCGTATCCTATCTTTTCAATGGGATCTTCCTAACGCCGGTATTTAGAGTCGTTTCTGAAGTGAGCGTTAGAGCTCTAACGACAAAACTCCAGCCGCAGGAAAATAGCAGGAGTTAAGAGCTTTCTGGGCTAACGCCGGTTCATAAAGCTCTTAACTACTGTACCCTAAAGTATACTAAGACCCATAAACTACCTATGTACCCCTAAACTGAGGTCCCCCCACATCGCCGCAACTCGATTACATTTTTTTAACCCCTAATCTGCCGACCGCAACCTACGTTATCCCTATGTACCCCTAATCTGCTGCCCCTAACACCGCCGACCCCTGTATTATATTTATTAACCCCTAACCTGCCCCCCTCAACGTCGCCGCCAGCTACTTACAATAATTAACCCCTAATCTGCCGACCGCAAAGCGCCGCCACCTACGTTATCCTTATGTACCCCTAATCTGCTGCCCCTAACACCGCCGACCCCTATATTATATTTATTAACCCCTAATCTGCCCCCCTCAACGTCGCAGACACCTGCCTACACTTATTAACCCCTAATCTGCCGAGCGGACCTGAGCGCTACTATAATAAAGTTATTAACCCCTAATCCGCCTCACTAACCCTATCATAAATAGTATTAAATATAAGTTAAATATAATTTTAATCTAACGAAATTAATTAACTCTTATTAAATAAATTATTCCTATTTAAAGCTAAATACTTACCTGTAAAAAAAATCCTAATATAGCTACAATCTAAATTATAATTACATTGTAGCTATTTTAGGATTAATATTTATATTACAGGTAACTTTGTAATTATTTTAACCAGGTACAATAGCTATTAAATAGTTAAGAACTATTTAATAGTTACCTAGTTAAAATAATAACAAAATTACCTGTAAAATAAGTCCTAACCTAAGTTATAATTAAACCTAACACTACCCTAGCAATAAATTAATTAAATAAAATACCTACAATTACCTACAATAAAACCTAACACTACACTATCAATAAATAAATTAAATACAATTTCTACAAATAACTACAATTACATAAACTAACTAAAGTACCAAAAATAAAAAAGAACTAAGTTACAAAAAATAAAAAAATATTTACAAACATAAGAAAAATATTACAACAATTTTAAACTAATTACACCTACTCTAAGCCCCCTAATAAAATAACAAAGACCCCCAAAATAAAAAAAAAATGCCCTACCCTATTCTAAATTAATAGAGTTAAAAGCACTTTTACCTTACCAGCCCTGAACAGGGCCCTTTGCGGGGCATGCCCCAAGAAAATCAGCTCTTTTGCCTGTAAAAAAAACCCATACAATACCCCCCCCCAACATTACAACCCACCACCCACATACCCCTAATCTAACCCAAACCCCCCTTAAATAAACCTAACACTAAGCCCCTGAAGATCTTCCTACCTTGTCTTCACCATCCAGGTATCACCGATCCGTCCTGGCATCCGGTGCTGAAGAGGTCCAGAAGAGGCTCCAAAGTCTTCCTCCTATCCGGCAAGAAGAGGACATCCAGACCGGCAAACATCTTCTCCAAGCGGCATCTTCGATCTTCTTCCATCCGGTGCGGAGCGGGTCCATCTTGAAGCAGCCGACGCGGATCCATCCTCTTCTTCCGGCGTCTCCCGACGAATGACGGTTCCTTTAAGGGACGTCATCCAAGATGGCGTCCCTCGAATTCCGATTGGCTGATAGTATTCTATCAGCCAATCGGAATTAAGGTAGGAATATTCTGATTGGCTGATCCAATCAGCCAATCAGATTGAGCTTGCATTCTATTGGCTGTTCCGATCAGCCAATAGAATGGGAGCTCAATCTGATTGGCTGATTGGATCAGCCAATAGGATTGAACTTGATTCTGATTGGCTGATTCCATCAGCCAATCAGAATATTCCTACCTTAATTCCGATTGGCTGATAGAATACTATCAGCCAATCGGAATTCGAGGGACGCCATCTTGGATGACGTCCCTTAAAGGAACCGTCATTCGTCGGGAGACGCCGGAAGAAGAGGATGGATCCGCGTCGGCTGCTTCAAGATGGACCCGCTCCGCACCGGATGGAAGAAGATCGAAGATGCCGCTTGGAGAAGATGTTTGCCGGTCCGGATGTCCTCTTCTTGCCGGATAGGAGGAAGACTTTGGAGCCTCTTCTGGACCTCTTCAGCACCGGATGCCAGGACGGATCGGTGATACCTGGATGGTGAAGACAAGGTAGGAAGATCTTCAGGGGCTTAGTGTTAGGTTTATTTAAGGGGGGTTTGGGTTAGATTAGGGGTATGTGGGTGGTGGGTTGTAATGTTGGGGGGGGTATTGTATGTTTTTTTTTACAGGCAAAAGAGCTGATTTTCTTGGGGCATGCCCTGCAAAGGGGCCTGTTCAGGGCTGGTAAGGTAAAAGAGCTTTTAACTCTATTAATTTAGAATAGGGTAGGGCATTTTTTTATTTTGGGGGTCTTTGTTATTTTATTAGGGGGCTTAGAGTAGGTGTAATTAGTTTAAAATTGTTGTAATATTTTTCTTATGTTTGTAAATATTTTTTTATTTTTTGTAACTTAGTTCTTTTTTATTTTTGGTACTTTAGTTAGTTTATGTAATTGTAGTTATTTGTAGCAATTGTATTTAATTTATTTATTGATAGTGTAGTGTTAGGTTAATTGTAGGTAATTGTAGGTATTTTATTTAATTAATTTATTGATAGGGTAGTGTTAGGTTTAATTATAACTTAGGTTAGGATTTATTTTACAGGTAATTTTGTTATTATTTTAACTAGGTAACTATTAAATAGTTCTTAACTATTTAATAGCTATTGTACCTGGTTAAAATAATTACCAAGTTGCCTGTAAAATAAATATCAATCCTAAAATAGCTACAATATAATTATAATTTATATTGTAGCTATATTAGGATGTATTTTACAGGTAAGTATTTAGCTTTAAATAGGAATAATTTATTTAATAAGAGTTAATTAATTTCGTTAGATTTAAATTATATTTAAGTTAGGGGGGTGTTAGTGTTAGGGTTAGACTTAGCTTTAGGGGTTAATCCATTTATTAAAGTAGCGATGAGCTCCGGTCGTCAGATTAGGGGTTAATAATTGAAGTTAGGTGTCGGCGATGTTAGGGAGGGCAGATTAGGGGTTAATACTATTTATGATAGGGTTAGTGAGGCGGATTAGGGGTTAATAACTTTATTATAGTAGCGCTCAGGTCCGCTCGGCAGATTAGGGGTTAATTATTGTAAGTAGCTGGCGGCGACGTTGTGGGGGGCAGGTTAGAAGTTAATAAATATAATATAGGGGTCGGCGGTGTTAGGGGCAGCAGATTAGGGGTACATAGGGATAATGTAAGTTGCGGCGGTTTACGGAGCGGCAGATTAGGGGTTAAAAATAAAATGCAGGGGTCAGGGATAGCGGGGGCGGCAGATTAGGGGTTAATAAGTGTAAGGCTAGGGGTGTTTAGACTCGGGGTACATGTTAGAGTGTTAGGTGCAGACATAGGAAGTGTTTCCCCATAGGAAACAATGGGGCTGCGTTAGGAGCTGAACGCTGCTTTTTTGCAGGTGTTAGGTTTTTTTTCAGCTCAAACAGCCCCATTGTTTCCTATGGGAGAATCGTGCACGAGCACGTTTTTGAGGCTGGCCGCGTCCGTAAGCAACTCTGGTATCGAGAGTTGCATTTGCGGTAAAAATGCTCTACGCTCCTTTTTTGGAGCCTAACGCAGCATTTTTTTGAACTCTCGATACCAGAGTTAATTTTATGCTGCGGCCAGAAAAAAGCCCGCGGAGCGTTAACAGCCCATCTACCGCCAAACTCCAAATCTAGGCCTTAGTATTTAGTTAAATTAAAACGCTAATACAATTTTTTCCAATAAAAAAAAAAAAATGTTTTAAAAAAATATTAATATTAATTTTGAAATATGAAAATTAATATTTCAATTTTTTTCAAACAAAATTATATTTCAAAATATTAATATTAATCTTGAAATATGAAAATCAATATTTAAATTTTTCAAAAAAAATTATATTTTCAGAAATATTAATATTAATCCTGAAATATGAAAATCAATATTTCAATTTTTAAAAAAAATTATATTTTCAAAAATATTAATTTCGAAATATGATTTTTTTTTTAAATAATAATTTCTATTTATTACAAATATATCATATCAATGTGATAAATATTAATAATATTTTGTCCAGTGCCTCCAAATAATATGTCAGTATATGGCCGGGTTATAATACAATATATTTAATAATTATTCTTTAAAATAAACCCTCAATCAATATGCATATACTAAAACCATAAAATTAATATAAATTCCTGAATTATTTTTATTAGTTAATATCTATAGACACATCGAAATATATTTGTAGGAACCAGAATATGAGTCAATACTATACAGTGTTTAAACTATTGTAATATGCTATGCAAAGATGATAAAAGTTGCCTTATTCACGATAGCCTCCCAAATCAGAGCTGCATTTAAAATATCACAATGAGACCAAGATATAAACCACTAACATTCAGACTGGTACAATTTCAACAGTGCTTAGTTAAACAATAGGACAATATACACTCTAATTAAAACATCAGAAATAGTATCTATTATTTGTGCAAACAACCAATTGTCTATGCTAATTTCTCTAAGCTGAAATAAATTCTTAGTTACTTGCAATTAAGACCAGTTCTAAGATAGATATATATATATATATATATATATATATATAGATAGATAGATAGATATATATTTGCCAGGTTAAATTACTTAGCATCAAGGATTTGTTTAACAATATACAGGCTATGAAATACTAGTTTTAAAATACAATTTATTCCTTTAAATCTGCTACCTACAGCAACAATGGATGTTTGTTTTAAATATTTAGCATACAAAAGGCAAGCTTAAAACTATCCAGGACTATGAACATGAATCCAAAATATAAATATGCTCTTTAAATCTATTAACTACAGCAGCAGTGAATATTCCTTTAAATCTGCTATTTGACTATAGTTGCTAAATATCCTTGATTCAAATATCAAAAATTAGAACAATCATACATCACAAGTTTGAGCCAATTTGTAGTTCAAGCTTTTCCAAATATTTTCAGATCACCTCATAAAAAGATAAGTGTAATTGCAATTGATAAGAAAAAGTATGGCCCACTTTGCTTATAGTTTGACTGTTTCCCACGCAACAGTTTTCAGTCAGTTTAGCAAAAATCATCAGCAGCCTCCTTCCTCATCTTGCATTCTAGCTTATATTGTCTAATCATAGGTGAGACTATGGGAGGCCCTTACGGAACCTTGTCCCTTCTTATTGGTTCATTTTGGAAATGTATGGTTGCTAGGGAAATGCAACTTTGTTAACAACCAATTGTCTTTTGGCTGTAATTCTTGCATCGCAACACCGGGGGCAGCATGACAAACAAACAGATTCATTTAACCATTTCTAGACAGTAAAAACATTTCTTTAAAATGCGTATTCAAAAATGCCATAATTTCTTTACATTAATAAGTTACATGTTCACATGTACTGGACTATGTCACATTATTCATTCTGATTATTTTAATATGAAACACAGTATGTATGTATTTCGCTTATAATGTATAAAATGCATCTAAACCATATTTTCTATGAAACAATTTAAGGATTATAATTAGTGATGTCGCAAATAGTTCGCAGGCGAATAGTTCCCGGCGAACATAGAATGTTCGCGTTCGCCGCGGCGGGCGAACATATGCGATGTTCGATCCGCCCCCTATTTGTCATCATTGAGTAAACTTTGACCCTGTATCTCACAGTCTGCAGACACATTCCAGCCAATCAGCAGCAGACCCTCCCTCCCAGCTCCTGGACAGCAGCCATTTTAGATTCATTCGAAAGCTGCATTGTTAGTGAGAGGAGGGACAGTGTAGCTGCTGGTGATTTAATAGGGAAATTGATAGCTAGGCTAGTGTATTCAGTGTCCACTACAGTCCTGAAGGACTCATCTGATCTCTGCTGTAAGGACAGCACCCCAAAAAGCCCTTTTTAGGGCTAGAACATCATTTTCTTTTTTTTCCCTGTGTAATCTTATTGCAGTTGCCTGCCTGACAAGCCACTTGCCCAGTGCCACCACTCATATCTGGTGTAACAGTAGTTTAAATTTAAAAAAAACAAACTTTTTTGACTGTGAAACATCAGTCTGCTAGTGTAATCTAATTGCAGTTGCCTGCCTGCCTGCCTGCCAGCGTGTGTGCCAGGCCCACTTGCCCAGTGCCACCACTCATATCTGGTGTAACAGTAGTGTAAATTTAAAAAAAAAACTTTTTTGACTGTGAAACATCAGTCTGCTTGTGTAATCTAATTGCAGTTGCCTGCCTGCCAGCGTGTGTGCCAGGCCCACTTGCCCAGTGCCACCACTCATATCTGCTGTAACAGTAGTGTAATTTATAAAAAAAAAACTTTTTTGACTGTGAAACATCAGTCTGCTAGTGTAATCTAATTGCAGTTGCCTGCCTGCCAGCGTGTGTGCCAGGCCCACTTGCCCAGTGCCACCACTCATATCTGGTGTAACAGTAGTGTAAATTTAAAAAAAAAAACTTTTTTGACTGTGAAACATCAGTCTGCTAGTGTAATCTAATTGCAGTTGCCTGCCTGCCAGCGTGTGTGCCAGGCCCACTTGCCCAGTGCCACCACTCATATCTGGTGTAACAGTAGTGTAAATTTAAAAAAAAAAAACTTTTTCGACTGTGAAACATCAGTCTGCTTTTGTAATCTAATTGCAGTTGCCTGCCTGCCAGCATGTGTGCCAGGCTCACAGCGTATACTGTGCCCACTTGCCCAGTGCCACCACTCATATCTGGTGTAACAGTAGTGTAAATTTAAAAACAAAAAACTTTTTGGACTTTGAAACATCAGTCTGCTTTTTTGTGTCAGGCTCACAGCGTATACTGTGCCCACTTGCCCAGTGCCACCACTCATATCTTGTTTAATAGTAGTGTAAGTGTACATTTAAAAACAAAAAAAAACTTTTTGGACTTTGAAACATCAGTCTGCTTTTTTGTGTCAAGGACACAGCTTATACTGGGCCCACTTGCCCAGTGCCACCACTCATTTCTTGTTTAATAGTAGTGTAAGTGTACATTTAAAAAAATAAAAACTTTTTGGACTGTGAAACATCAGTCTGCTTTTTTGTGTCAGGCTCACAGCGTATACTGTGCCCACTTGCCCAGTGCCACCACTCATATCTTGTTTAATAGTAGTGTAAGTGTACATTTAAAAAAATAAAAACTTTTTGGACTGTGAAACATCAGTCTGCTTTTTTGTTTCAGACTCACAGCTTATAGTGTGCCCACTTGCCCAGTGCCACCACTCATATCTTGTTTAAAAGTAGTGTAAGTGTACATTAAAAAAAAAAAAAACTTTTTGGACTGTGAAACATCAGTCTGCTTTTTTGTGTCAGGCTCACAGCGTATACTGTGCCCACTTACCCAGTGCCACCACTCATATCTTGTTTAATAGTCGTGTAAGTGTACATTTAAAAAAAGAAAAACTTTTTGGACTGTGAAACATCAGTCTGCTTTTTTGTGTCAGGCTCACAGCGTATACTGTGCCCACTTGCCCAGTGCCACCACTCATATCTTGTTTAATAGTAGTGTAAGTGTACATTTAAAAAAAACAAAAAAAATTTTGGACTGTGAAACATCAGTCTTCTTTTTTGTGTCAGGCTCACAGCTTATACTGGGCCCACTTGCCCAGTGCCACCACTCATATCTTGTTTAATAGTAGTGTAAGTGTACATTTAAAAACAAAAAAAAACTTTTTGGACTTTGAAACATCAGTCTGCTTTTTTGTGTCAAGGACACAGCTTATACTGGGCCCACTTGCCCAGTGCCACCACTCATTTCTTGTTTAATAGTAGTGTAAGTGTACATTTAAAAAAATAAAAACTTTTTGGACTGTGAAACATCAGTCTGCTTTTTTGTGTCAGGCTCACAGCGTATACTGTGCCCACTTGCCCAGTGCCACCACTCATATCTTGTTTAATAGTAGTGTAAGTGTACATTTAAAAAAATAAAAACTTTTTGGACTGTGAAACATCAGTCTGCTTTTTTGTTTCAGACTCACAGCTTATAGTGTGCCCACTTGCCCAGTGCCACCACTCATATCTTGTTTAAAAGTAGTGTAAGTGTACATTAAAAAAAAAAAAACTTTTTGGACTGTGAAACATCAGTCTGCTTTTTTGTGTCAGGCTCACAGCGTATACTGTGCCCACTTACCCAGTGCCACCACTCATATCTTGTTTAATAGTCGTGTAAGTGTACATTTAAAAAAAGAAAAACTTTTTGGACTGTGAAACATCAGTCTGCTTTTTTGTGTCAGGCTCACAGCGTATACTGTGCCCACTTGCCCAGTGCCACCACTCATATCTTGTTTAATAGTAGTGTAAGTGTACATTTAAAAAAAACAAAAAAATTTTTGGACTGTGAAACATCAGTCTTCTTTTTTGTGTCAGGCTCACAGCTTATACTGGGCCCACTTGCCCAGTGCCACCACTCATATCTTGTTTAATAGTAGTGTAAATGTACATTTAAAAAAATAAAAACTTTTTGGACTGTGAAACATCAGTCTGCTTTTTTGTGTCAGGCTCACAGCGTATACTGGGCCCACTTGCCCAGTGCCACCACTCATATCTTGTTTAATAGTAGTGTAAGTGTACATTTAAAAACAAAAAAAAATTTTTGGACTGTGAAACATCAGTCTGCTTTTTTGTGTCAGGCTCGCAGCGTATACTGTGCCCACTTGCCCAGTGCCACCACTCATATCTTGTTTAATAGAAGTGTAAGTGTACATTTAAAAACAAAAAAACTTTTTGGACTGTGAAACATCAGTCTGCTTTTTTGTTTCAGGCTCACAGCTTATACTGGGCCCACTTGCCCAGTGCCACTACTCATATCTTGTTTAATAGTAGTGTAAGTGTACATTTAAAAAAATAAAACTTTTTGGACTGTGAAACATCAGTCTGCTTTTTTGTGTCAGGCTCACAGCTTATACTGTGCCCACTTGCCCAGTGCCACCACTCATATCTTGTTTAATAGTAGTGTAAGTGTACATTTAAAAAAAAATGACAGGCAGAGGCAGGCCACCCCGCAGATGCCGTCGTGGTCGTGTGCTGTGATTCCCTTTGGCCCTAGAATAATGCCCAGTGTTCAGAGGCCACGTCCCATGAACTCAAAAATTTCTGAGGAAATAGTTGACTTTTTAACACAGGACACCCAATCTTCTATAGCTTCCGCTCCGAACCTTGATGCCCCATCCTCCTCCAGCTTATCTTCAGGCACCTCTCAAGTTACCACTCGCCCGCCTGCCACCACCACCAACACTAGCAACACAGCCGCTTCACATGATCTGTCAGAGGAGTTTTTTAAACATCAGTTGGAAGAAATGAGTGATGCGCAACCATCATTGACAGAGGATGTAGATAACAGTGATATGTCTCAGTCAGGCAGCATTACAGACATGGACGTACGGTGTGATGATGATGATGTTGTACCTGCTGCTGCTTCCTTTGTTGATTTGTCAGATACAAGTGAAGCGGTTGATGATGACGATGCGTCCGTGGATGTCACGTGGGTGCCCGCTAGAAGAGAAGAAGAACAGGGGGAAAGTTCAGATGGGGAGACAGAGAGGAGGAGGAGGAGACGAGTTGGAAGCAGGGGGAGGTCGTCGCAAGGAGCTAGTGGCACAGTCAGACAGCATGCATCGGCACCCGGGGTCAGCCAGACAGCACGCCAATCAACGCATGCTGTTGCCACCACCAGAATGCCGTCATCGCAGAGCTCAGCCGTGTGGCATTTTTTTTGTGTGTCTGCCTCTGACAACAGCAATGCCATTTGCAACCTGTGCCAAAAGAAACTGAGTCGTGGGAAGTCCAACACCCACCTAGGTACAACTGCTTTGCGAAGGCACATGATCGCACATCACAAACGCCTATGGGATCAACACATGAGTAGAAGCAGCACACAAACTCAAAGCCGCCATCCTCCTCCTGGTCAAGCATCTTCAGCCACGTCAACCACTGCTGTCCTCCTTGCCCCCTCTCAACCATCCGCCACTCCGTCTCTCTTCCGGAGCAGTTCCTGCTCATCTGCCCACAGTCAGGTGTCTGTCAAGGACATGTTTGAGCGTAAGAAGCCAATGTCACAAAGTCACCCCCTTGCCTGGCGCCTGACAGCTGGCTTGTCTGAACTGTTAGCCCGCCAGCTTTTACCATACAAGCTGGTGGAGTCTGAGGCGTTCAAAAAATTTGTAGCTATTGGGACACCGCAGTGGAAGGTACCCGGTTGAAATTTCATTGCACAAAAGGCAATCCCCAACCTGTACTCGGTTGTGCGAAAGGAAGTAATGGCATGTCTGGCACACAGTGTTGGGGCAAGGGTCCATATGACCACTGATAGCTGATCTGCAAAGCATGGTCAGGGCAGGTATATCACTTACACTGCGCATTGGGTAAACCTGCTGACGGCTGCCAAGCATGGAATGCGTGGCTCTGCAGAGGAGGAGTTGGTGACACCGCCACGACGTGCAGGCAGGACTGCTGCCACCTCCTCTACTCCTCCTACTCCATCCTCTTCCATAACCCCCTCGGCTGAGTCCTCTTCTGCTGCTGCGTCTTGCTCCACATCAACGGCACCCCCCCAGCTCCCCAGGTACTATTCCACATCCCAGATACGGCAGTGTCACGCCGTCTTGGGGTTGACTTGCCTGAAAGCAGAGAGTCACACCGGACCAGCACTCCTGTCCGCCCTGAACACACAGGTGGATCAGTGGCTGACTCCACACCAACTGGAGATCGGCAAAGTGGTTTCTGACAACGGAAGTAATTTTGTGGCGGCATTGAAATTGGGCAAGTTGACACATGTGCCGTGCATGGCACATGTGTGTAATCTGATCGTACAACGCTTTGTGCATAAGTACCCAGGCTTACAGGACATCCTGAAGCAGGCCAGGAAGGTGTGTGGCCATTTGAGGCGTTCCTACAAGGCCATGGCGAACTTTTCCGATATCCAGCGGCGAAACAACATGCCAGGGAGGGGCTTGATTTGCGACAGCCCAACACGTTGGAATTCAACACTCCTAATGTTCGACCGCCTGCTTCAACAAGAAAAAGCCATTACCGACTATTTGTATAACCGGGGTGCTAGGACAGCCTCTGAGGAGCTGGGAATTTTTTTGCCACGTTACTGGACGCTCATGCGCAATGCCTGTAGGCTCATGCGTCCTTTTGAGGAGGTGACAAACCTAGTCAGTCGCACCGAAGGCACCATCAGCAACATCATACCATTTGTTTTCTTCCTGGAGCGTGCCCTGCGAAGAGTGCTGGATCAGGCCGTAGATGAGCGTGAAGAGGAAGAGTTGTGGTCACCATTACCACCAGAAACAGCCTTATCAGCATCGCTTGCTGGACCAGCGGCAACGCTGGAAGAGGATTGTGAGGAAGAGGAGTCAGAGGAGGAATGTGGCTTTGAGGAGGAGGAGGAAGACCAACCACAACAGGCATCCCAGGGTGCTCGTTGTCACCTATCTGGTACCCGTGGTGTTGTACATGGCTGGGGGGAAGAAGATACCTTCAGTGAGATCACTGAGGACGAGGAACGGGACATGAGTAGCTCGGCATCCAACCTTGTGCAAATGGGGTCTTTCATGCTGTCGTGCCTGTTGAGTGACCCTCATATAAAAAAGCTGAAGGAGAATGACCTGTACTGGGTGTCCACGCTACTAGACCCCCGGTATAAGCATAAAGTGCCTGAAATGTTACCGAATTACCGCAAGTCGGAAAGGATGCAGCAGTTCCAAAATAAATTAAAAAGTATGCTTTACACAGCGTATAAGGGTGATGTCACAGCACAACGGGAATCTAACAGGGGAAGAGGTGAAAGTAATCCTACGACTCCCACGACCACGCCGGCAAGGACAGGACGCTTTACAGACGTGTTGTTGATGGAGGACATGCAGAACTTTTTAACTCCTATGCATCGCCACAGCCCTTCGGGGTCCACCCTCAGAGAACGACTCGACCGACAGGTAGCAGTCTACCTCGCCTTAACTGCAGATCTCGACACTCTGAGGAGCGATGAACCCCTTGACTACTGAGTGTGCAGGCTTGACCTGTGGCCTGAGCTATCCCAATTTGCGATAGAACTTCTGGCCTGCCCCGCTTCAAGTGTCCTGTCAGAAAGGACCTTCAGTGCAGCAGGAGGTATTGTCACTGAGAAGAGAAGTCGCCTAGGTCGAAAAAGTCTAGATTACCTCACCTTTATTAAGATGAATGAGGGATGGATCCCGAAGGGACTGACATTGGGCGATACATTCGAGTAAAAAAGGCCTGATGAGATGAGCTGCCTTGGGCTAAAAATGATCCACACAGTGTTGTATTTTATCTTCGAATGCCGGATGATTTGCGTGACTTATCCGCCACCAACTAAGGTTCAAGCCGCAAGGTTTTAGGGCACTTTCTGTCTGGGAAACAAACATCAATTTTTCTGGCCGCTGCTACAGCAGCAGCTGCAACAATACCTAATTTTTCAGGCAGCACTGTGGCTTCAAAAACCAAACCAATAAAAAGGCACATAACAGGGATTCAACTGATAGGAATAGTACTACTTAACACACCACTCCTATCTGGTGGCACATTAGATTGCACGCGCAGTGCCCCAAATTTGAAGTAGGAGGACAGACCAAGCATCTTTTTCCATCTCCCGGTTCCTAATATCCATGCCATATACACGTCCCCTGATAGGGGACAGAACAGGGATTAAACTGATAGGAATAGTACTACTTAACACACCTTATAATAATGCAGAGAGAGGCAATGCAGAGAGAGGAGTCTGAAGAAGAGGAGTCAGAGGAGGAAGGTGGCTTTGAGGAGGTGGAAGACCAAACACAGCAGACGTCCCAGGGGGCTTGTTGTCACCTTTCGGGGACCCTTGGTGTTGTACATGGCTGGGTGGAGGAAGAGACCTTCAATGACATCAGTGAGGACAAGGAACGGGACATGGCTAGCTTGGTATCCAACCTTGTGCAAATGGGGAGTTTGCGGTTGTGCAAATGGACTGTTTGCGGTTGTTTGCGGTGCGTTAAACGGGGAGTTTGGTCTGTCACTGTAAAGCGGGCGTAACCCTTACACTACCTGATCGATACAAAATCATGCCTGATGTTTTAAAGCACGTTATTCCAAACAATTTAGGAATGTTAGGTGATTTATGCCCTTTATGGATTAAAACCAGACAGTCCAGGTGTTAGTACCCTTGAAACAACTTTTCCATCACTATTGTGGCCAGAAAAGAGTCCCTGTGGGTTTTAAAATTTGCCTGCCTATTGAAGTCAATGGCGGTTCGCCCGGTTCGCAAACTTTTGCGGACGTTCGCGTTCGCCTACGGAAAATTTTAAGTTTGCGACATCACTAATTATAAAATCTTCATCCTGGATTCAATTTCTTTCTTCAGCCATCCGCTCAACATCAAATACATGCTTTGAGGTCAGCAAATATAGGTGGTTTTCACACCATTATATTTACATTGGATTATTATCCCATACATTTTAATATTTCATATCTGTATGTTTCTTTTTATAGGGTATTATTTAAAATACCAATTATCTGTGTACTTACTAGGCGCCTGAAATGAAAGAAATAATTGTTAGACAGCATGCATCGGCACCCGGGGTCAGCCAGACAGCACGCCAATCAACGCATGCTGTTGCCACCACCAGAATGCCGTCATCGCAGAGCTCAGCAGTGTGGCATTTTTTTTGTGTGTCTACCTCTGACAACAGCAATGCCATTTGCAACCTGTGCCAAAAGAAACTGAGTCGTGGGAAGTCCAACACCCACCTAGGTACAACTGCTTTGCGAAGGCACATGATCGCACATCACAAACGCCTATGGGATCAACACATGAGTAGAAGCAGCACACAAACTCAAAGCCGCCATCCTCCTCCTGGTCAAGCATCTTCAGCCACGTCAACCACTGCTGTCCTCCTTGCCCCCTCTCAACCATCCGCCACTCCGTCTCTCTTCCGGAGAAGTTCCTGCTCATCTGCCCACAGTCAGGTGTCTGTCAAGGACATGTTTGAGCGTAAGAAGCCAATGTCACAAAGTCACCCCCTTGCCTGGCGCCTGACAGCTGGCTTGTCTGAACTGTTAGCCCGCCAGCTTTTACCATACAAGCTGGTGGAGTCTGAGGCGTTCAAAAAATTTGTAGCTATTGGGACACCGCAGTGGAAGGTACCCGGTTGAAATTTCATTGCACAAAAGGCAATCCCCAACCTGTACTCGGTTGTGCGAAAGGAAGTAATGGCATGTCTGGCACACAGTGTTGGGGCAAGGGTCCATATGACCACTGATAGCTGATCTGCAAAGCATGGTAAGGGCAGGTATATCACTTACACTGCGCATTGGGTAAACCTGCTGACGCCTGCCAAGCATGGAATGCGTGGCTCTGCAGAGGAGGAGTTGGTGACACCGCCACGACGTGCAGGCAGGCCTGCTGCCACCTCCTCTACTCCTCCTACTCCATCCTCTTCCATAACCCCCTCGGCTGAGTCCTCTTCTGCTGCTGCGTCTTGCTCCACATCAACGGCACCCCCCCAGCTCCCCAGGTACTATTCCACATCCCAGATACGGCAGTGTCACGCCGTCTTGGGGTTGACTTGCCTGAAAGCAGAGAGTCACACCGGACCAGCACTCCTGTCCGCCCTGAACACACAGGTGGGTCAGTGGCTGACTCCACACCAACTGGAGATCGGCAAAGTGGTTTCTGACAACGGAAGTAATTTTGTGGCGGCATTGAAATTGGGCAAGTTGACACATGTGCCGTGCATGGCACATGTGTGTAATCTGATTGTACAACGCTTTGTGCATAAGTACCCAGGCTTACAGGACATCCTGAAGCAGGCCAGGAATGTGTGTGGCCATTTGAGGCGTTCCTACACGGCCATGGCGAACTTTTCCGATATCCAGCGGCGAAACAACATGGGCTTGATTTGCGACAGCCCAACACGTTGGAATTCAACACTCCTAATGTTCGACCGCCTGCTCCAACAAGAAAAAGCCATTACCGACTATTTGTATAACCGGGGTGCTAGGACAGCCTCTGAGGAGCTGGGAATTTTTTTGCCACGTTACTGGACGCTCATGCGCAATGCCTGTAGGCTCATGCGTCCTTTTGAGGAGGTGACAAACCTAGTCAGTCGCACCGAAGGCACCATCAGCGACATCATACCATTTGTTTTCTTCCTGGAGCGTGCCCTGCGAAGAGTGCTGGATCAGGCCGTAGATGAGCGTGAAGAGGAAGAGTTGTGGTCACCATTACCACCAGAAACAGCCTTATCAGCATCGCTTGCTGGACCAGCGGCAACGCTGGAAGAGGATTGTGAGGAAGAGGAGTCAGAGGAGGAATGTGGCTTTGAGGAGGAGGAGGAGGAGGAAGACCAACCACAACAGGCATCCCAGGGTGCTCGTTGTCACCTATTTGGTACCCGTGGTGTTGTACATGGCTGGGGGGAAGAAGATACCTTCAGTGAGATCACTGAGGACGAGGAACGGGACATGAGTAGCTCGGCATCCAACCTTGTGCAAATGGGGTCTTTCATGCTGTCGTGCCTGTTGAGTGACCCTCATATAAAAAAGCTGAAGGAGAACGACCTGTACTGGGTGTCCACGCTACTAGACCCCCGGTATAAGCATAAAGTGCCTGAAATGTTACCGAATTACCGCAAGTCGGAAAGGATGCAGCAGTTCCAAAATAAATTAAAAAGTATGCTTTACACAGCGTATAAGGGTGATGTCACAGCACAACGGGAATCTAACAGGGGAAGAGGTGAAAGTAATCCTACGACTCCCACGACCACGCCGGCAAGGACAGGACGCTTTACAGACGTGTTGTTGATGGAGGACATGCAGAACTTTTTAACTCCTATGCATCGCCACAGCCCTTCGGGGTCCACCCTCAGAGAACGACTCGACCGACAGGTAGCAGTCTACCTCGCCTTAACTGCAGATCTCGACACTCTGAGGAGCGATGAACCCCTTGACTACTGAGTGTGCAGGCTTGACCTGTGGCCTGAGCTATCCCAATTTGCGATAGAACTTCTGGCCTGCCCCGCTTCAAGTGTCCTGTCAGAAAGGACCTTCAGTGCAGCAGGAGGTATTGTCACTGAGAAGAGAAGTCGCCTAGGTTGAAAAAGTCTAGATTACCTCACCTTTATTAAGATGAATGAGGGATGGATCCCGAAGGGACTGACATTGGGCGATACATTCGAGTAAAAAAGGCCTGATGAGATGAGCTGCCTTGGGCTAAAAATGATCCACACAGTGTTGTATTTTATCTTCGAATGCCGGATGACTTGCGTGACTTATCCGCCACCAACTAAGGTTCAAGCCGCAAGGTTTTAGGGCACTTTCTGTCTGGGAAACAAACATCAATTTTTCTGGCCGCTGCTACAGCAGCGGCTGCAACAATACCTAATTTTTCAGGCAGCACTGTGGCTTCAAAAACCAAACCAATAAAAAGGCACATAACAGGGATTCAACTGATAGGAATAGTACTACTTAACACACCACTCCTATCTGGTGGCACATTAGATTGCACGCGCAGTGCCCCAAATTTGAAGTAGGAGGACCGACCAAGCATCTTTTTCCATCTCCCGGTTCCTAATATCCATGCCATATACACGTCCCCTGATAGGGGACAGAACAGGGATTAAACTGATAGGAATAGTACTACTTAACACACCTTATAATAACGCAGAGAGAGGCAATGCAGAGAGAGGAGTCTGAAGAAGAGGAGTCAGAGGAGGAAGGTGGCTTTGAGGAGGTGGAAGACCAAACACAGCAGGCGTCCCAGGGGGCTTGTTGTCACCTTTCGGGGACCCTTGGTGTTGTACATGGCTGGGTGGAGGAAGAGACCTTCAATGACATCAGTGAGGACAAGGAACGGGACATGGCTAGCTTGGTATCCAACCTTGTGCAAATGGGGAGTTTGCGGTTGTGCAAATGGACTGTTTGCGGTTGTTTGCGGTGCGTTAAACGGGGAGTTTGGTCTGTCACTGTAAAGCGGGTGTAACCCTTACACTACCTGATCGATACAAAATCATGCCTGATGTTTTAAAGCACGTTATTCCAAACAATTTAGGAATGTTAGGTGATTTATGCCCTTTATGGATTAAAACCAGACAGTCCAGGTGTTAGTACCCTTGAAAAAACTTTTCCATCACTATTGTGGCCAGAAAAGAGTCCCTGTGGGTTTTAAAATTCGCCTGCCTATTGAAGTCAATGGCGGTTCGCCCGGTTCGCAAACTTTTGCGGACGTTCGCGTTCGCCTACGGAAAATTTTAAGTTTGCGACATCACTAATTATAAAATCTTCATCCTGGATTCAATTTCTTTCTTCAGCCATCCGCTCAACATCAAATACATGCTTTGAGGTCAGCAAATATAGGTGGTTTTCACACCATTATATTTACATTGGATTATTATCCCATACATTTTAATATTTCATATCTGTATGTTTCTTTTTATAGGGTATTATTTAAAATACCAATTATCTGTGTACTTACTAGGCGCCTGAAATGAAAGAAATAATTGTTAGAAATGTTAAACATTCATATATCTATTTGCAATATTTATCAATCTCAGCAAATATGAATGTTATTTGTCTCTGCCTGGCCACTTTCATTGTCTAGAATTTATGGATTAAAATACAGCATGGACATATGGTTGTGTAAGATGTGTACACAGCTCACAGGGGATCATTTAACAGGTAGTTGTTAAAAGCTACAATTCCTTGAATATGTTTGTATTTTCAAACATTCTCACAGATGGATCGGCTCCTCACCTTGGGCAGGAAACCCATATATGGGCATGTACTTTTGAGGCTCCATCATGCTAATTTCCATTTCCTTGAAATTGTGAGCATCTCATTAGGCTTTAAATGAAAAGTTTTAGACATTTACATCTCTATTCACTGTATGGGGTCATCTATCTGACAATCTTGCTCTCAGATGTTCTGTTAATCAAGAAAGGGAAACTTCATGGTTTGATCCAAGATTTACAACATACAAAAATATAGATGGTTTCAGAGTAGAAATAGGGGTCAGCAACCATCTGATAGGGATTTTAAATTCACACCTCAGTGGGACATCTTTTGGAAACAGTCCTTTGTTCTCAGATGTGGAATACATAGAGTGTGATAAATGAGCATGCTCAAACTTACTATTTGAGAGATTTCATACTTATGTATATATATATAATATAAGATAAAATAGGTATATATATATATATATATATATATATATATATATATATATATATATATGTATTTTCCACTGACATTTATAGATGCCCTGACAGTTAGGACTACTAAACACTGCAGTTAAATTTTATAGATTCGGTAATAGAGCTGGTAAGATGTTAGCAACTCTGACAAAACCCCAGACAGCAAAAACCAAGGTCACAGCACTGAGAATGCAGGGCAAGACCTACACCAAAGCTACAAACATTGCACATTGTTTCACGCAGTATTTTGCACAACTTTATACACGACAAGAGTCAGCACCCGAAGAGACCCAAGCCCAGTTTTGGAGGTCATTAAAACTACCACAACTGACACAGGACCATATAAATAACTTAAACTCCCCTATAACGAATGATGAACTGGCTTTTACTTTAAAATCCATACCAATGGGCAAAGCTCCAGGACCAGACGGACTGCCTGTCGAATTTTATAGGGTTCTCCAGCCACAAGTTACCACCACAATAACTAAATTATATAATACTTTCCTACTAACAGAGACATCCTTCTCTGGGAATTTTACCTCAGCGAACATCACCCTCATCCCCAAACCAGGCAAAGACCACTCTGCACCAGAGTCATACCAGCCAATATCGCTATTAAACACCGACTACAAACTTTCATGAAAATCATAGCGAATAGACTTAAGGTAATTCTCCCCAAGCTATTACATCCGGACCAAACGGGTTTTTTCTTTAAACGCACCTCCGTGGTTAATCTCCGCAGAGTACTGCATGTTATAGAGCATTACTGGTCCCTGGGAAGAGGGGGAGGACTGAGAGACATGTCGGAGGCCTTCCTGCTATCTCTAGATGCGGAGAAGGCCTTCGACCGCGTGGAATGGCCTCACCTATTAAACACCATGCAACGATTCGGCTTTGAGGGTCCCTTCTTGGATGTAATTGGTAAAATGTATCAGTTCCCTGAGGCACGCATCCTAGTTAATGGGCTTTCTTCTCCTGACTTCCAGCTACAGAGAGGCACTAGACTGGTTTGCCACTTAGCGTTGGAACCGCTGGCACTGAAACTAAGACAAATATTCCCGGGAATAAAGGTAAGGTGGTTTCCCTTCATTTGGCGCAACATGCTGCTATTCATAGACACACCGCAGACCCATGTGCCACGCATATTACAGGCGATCACAGAATTTGAGAGCTTCTCGGGTTATAAGATAAACACATTCAAATTGGAGGTGTTGTGGCTACACAAACATCAAAACTCTAAACATAGCTACCCGTTCGTAGAAGCGTCGGAGGGCCTTGCCTATCTGGGTATACAACTACACAGAGATCCGTCCAAAATGTATAAAATGAACATATCCGATAAATGTCTAAGCCTCGCCTCACAACTAAAAAATTGGACTAATCTCCCTTTGGAACTGTCGGGTCATATCAACCTCATCAAAATGACAATCCTACCTAAAATATTGTACCCGTTACTCATGCTCCCATTTCTTATGATCAAGACAGATCTAAATCTACTACTATCTCAAGCTATATCCCAAATCTAAAACTCTACAATTGGGTGGCTCTGGCCAGACTGGTTACAGATTGGCAACTCAATACGAATCACTTTTGCAACGCGGGATTGGAGGAGGCGGTGATAGCACCCTTGACGCTAGCTTATCTCCCATATGCAGATGCGAAAAACTTGACACCCTCAGTGGGCAGCAGTGTATTGTACAGAGACCCACTACGGGCTTGGCATTTGATTCATAAATATTTAAAGACTGAGTGCCCCACCCCTAGATTCATTCCCATGGTGGGAAACCCTGACTTTTCTGCAGGGAATGACTATGAGCCATTTCGCATCTGGAGGAAACTCAGTATAAGGGTGGTGGGAGACGTACTAGAAACACTACAACAAACAATACGATCCTTCCAGGAGCTGAAAACTAGATTCCAGGTCCCTAACAGGCACTTCTACGCATATCTGCAGCTAAGGCACTATGTTTCAACTCTGCAGGCTTCCAATGCAAAATTCTGGGATACATCACCTTTTGCAGTTTCCCAGACTTTGTTCCGACTTGGGAGTTTTTCCCTATCAAACTTTTATAAACAGCTAATAAAACAGAAAGAACTTATCGTCCAAACCAACCTACTGACAAAACTGAATATGGAGGTTCACACAGCAGTGACGATACAGGACATAAAAGACAGTCTGGAACACACCAAACAGGCAACACTTGCAATCACTTATAGAGAAGCGCAAACTAGAATGTTACACAGAGACTACATAACACCACACAGACTATCCAAATGGAGTAAACAATTTCCCAACCAGTGTATTAAATGTAGTAGTGCATCCCCATCACTTCAACATTATTTCTACACCTGCCCGATCATTAGACGAATTTTGGGGGAACTTCCAATATTGTATAAAATCTATATTTGACATCATTGTCGAAATGACCACTACTGAGATATATATTTTTAAATGGCATGACACACATAAAAAACATCACAAAATACTCACATTGTGTACACTTATGGCTAGGCATTGTATCCTTAGTAGGTGGATATCCAGACAGCCCCCAACCATAGTTCAATTTAAAGATCTGCTAATGAAACAACAATTTGCAGAACAATATGACGCCAAATTAGACAGAGCCCGAAGACTGAGACCGTTTCTGAAAAAATGGCAACCCCTTGTGAGTACATTTAGTCCAACCCTACAAAGACAGATCCTACGACCCTTTGCCCATTTGGAGATGATGCTTCAAGCGAATCTTACAGGGGAATGGCAAGCTTTAATAGACCCAGGGGAGACCCAGAGTTTGAGTACACACTCATCTGAAGAAATGTTGTTCTAGCTAATGGTGAGAAACTCTTAAGTCTGACTTTTTTTTTTTCATTTTGTCCCACCTCCCCCTCTGTTGAATGATGTAATGTTACCTAGATTGTTATATTTAGTTAAGGATTGTTAAAAAAAGTTTTGGAAACAGAGGACCACATGGGATTAAGTCGCAAGCAGCAAAGACTTTATTTTTTCATGCTAAACAGAGAGATGGACAATGTTGGGTGAACAAGCCCCTTTTCTCTTGTTGAAAAAATCCTCGAAGGAACATTGTGTACTTCAACTATTTGTATAAAGAGTCTACTGTTATTTCAAGATGCACAAATCTATGTAGCTACACTCTACAATTCTGTATTGGTTAATTGTTCTGTGTTGGTTCCGTTTCCTATAATAAAAAGAATTAAAAAAAAAAAAGTGGCGGTTTTACTAATCTATACACAAGGAATTAATTAATATGTTCCATCCAAAATCGGAAAATTAACATTCACTTTAAACCAACATAAAAACAACATAAATTAAAACTTATTTCCTTGTTTAAATTCAAAATCTTATCATTTTGTAGCAAATTTATATTCTGTATCATTAGGCCAGGAGTTAAAGAGCCATAATAGTAAAAAAAAATTGCATACTCCAATTTGTTAGAGCTTATAACTGTAACACCTGCAACATTACAATGTAATCAGTTAAACTCTTGCAAAGTGGTTAAACACACAGTTAATATATAGGTTGGGAGCTGAAGAGAACTGATAGTCCCTAGTGAAAACTTCCACTCACCCAATCAGTCAGCAGCTGTAGTCGCAAGAACCAGCCGAGCAATTTCTACTACTGATAGGACCAATGGCAATTTCCTCTTGGGAAAAACAGTTCTCTGGGGTTAAACATTTAGATTTGCAGCGTCGCTAATGAATTAGAGGATGTCATTTGTTTTCACTATAATGGCCCTTTAAATCAATCATAAATATGATGTAAGTATCTTAGTAATTTCTCAATGCACAAAGAAAATTAAAACACTGACTGTGAAAAAACTTGACATTTCTGTTGCCCCTAAGATTGTCACCTCAGCCATGTTTTCCTGGACAATTATGAAATATACATGCTGCAGGGTGTGCATAGGGCAACATGCATTGTGCACCTAGACAGCACTATTCATGTTCCCCTCTGCATACCCTGCAGCATATGTAACTCATAAGTATCCTGGAAAACCTGGCCGAGGTGGAAACTCTAGTTGCCACCCTCATTATAGCACTGGTCATTAGTTTACGGGAAGCTACTATAACTTGTGGTGATGTCAGAACTTGCACTGTGCATGGTAACTAAAACTTATGTACTGTTACAAATTAGTAGATTGTAGACTATAGTTTTTTGGAGTAATTCTCAGGTTGTAAACATTTTCCATAATGCGTTATATTGGACAATTCCATTATTACTCAATGATCTTCTCCTTATTCGAATTCCACGACTATAATATCCATTATGTTAATAAATTGTCTTTTTCCCATTTCCCAAAACTGGGAAATTGGTAATAAAGGGACTATCTATCTTTTTAAACAATAAAAATTCTGGTGTAGACTGTCCCTTTAAATATTTACCATATTTACCAATTTCCCAGTTTTGCACACCCAACACAGTTATATTAATAAACTTTTTACCTCTGTGATTACCTTGTATCTAAGCCTCTTCTGACAGCCCCCTAATTTCAGTTATTTTGATTGACATCCATTTTAGCCAATCAGAGCTGGCTCACTGGAACTCCACGTGCGTGAGCACAGTGTTATCTATATGAAACACGTGAACTAACACCCTCAAGTGGTGAAAAACTGTCAAAATGTTCTGAGAGAAGAGGCAGCCTTTAAGGGCTTAGAAATTAGCATATGAACCTCCTTGATTTAGCTTTCAACTAAGAAAAGCAAGAGAACAAAGCAAAATTGATGATAAAAGTAAATTGGAAAATTGTTTAAAATTACATGTCCTATCTGAATCATGAAAGTTTATTTTGGACTAGACTGTCCCTTTAAGAAGAATGGGCTGTATATGCTGATTTAAGGAATTGTATAGTACTTTTCCAACTATTTTATGATTGTATGTGTATGAATAAAGCTTGTGTGCAGCAAGTTATGACCGCATGTCTTTGCTTCTGAGCATATTAAAATATAATAAATCACTTTCATAAAATCCATTGGTGTCTCTTATCTCCTATTAATAAGAGGATTGAGAGGACAAAGGAGAGTTGAAGATAACAGTAGAGTATTTCCTGCAGAGATGAAAGCTATTATTAGGTACACTGAGTGTCCCCAGACTGCTATTTGTCCCTGCCTATCCACTGTACCACCATAAAACTGAGCCAAACACAGAGCAGCTATGGTTGAATATAACTTAGTAAATCCACCATGATTGAGAAAACATGACTAAATAAGGATTTATTGGGTGTACATGAGGAAATGAGTCTGTGTGTGGCCATCTAAAATGACTGCATATCTGTGAGTGTGCAGAGTTGCCAAGTCACACTATGATGCAGTGTGACACACTATTTGAAATATATTCTTGCTATCAAAGCACACAGTCTTAAAGCGACATTATACACTAGATTTTTCTTTGCATAAATGTTTTGTAGATGATCCATTTATATAGCCCAAACTGTTTTTTGTTTTTTTTAAATGTATAATTTTGCTTATTTTTTAAAATATCAGCAGCTACTGAGCATATCTAGATATGCTTTTCAGCAGTGAATATCAAGAGAATAAAACAAATTAGATAATATAAGTAAATTAGAAAGATGTTTAAAAATGCATTCTCTTTCTAAATCATGAAAGAAAAAATGTGGGTATCATGGCCCTTTAACTGGAAGCTTCTAAGAAAGTTTTTTAATGGTTTTATACTGGATTTTTAGATTAGTATCTGTGCATATTACTCTTTATAGTAGTGTCTATTACATGCAGTTGAATGAAAATTGGTGTATACTGTTCCTTTAAATGAAAGATGTTTTAAAACAGAAATATATAATTATGTCTATCTGAAAGCATACTGTATATGGGTAAGGAAGGCTCTAGTAGCATATTGTGGCCTTGACCGGCAGGATTTCGGTTGGCGCAGAAATTTTGAGGTCCAGTTCTATGTCATATTGCCTTGCCAATAATATACTCTCTAAATAATTCATTATATTTTTCTTACAAATCATTGACCCCTTGTTGCCTAGAGGTGGAACATAACTTCTTAACCCTTTGATGACCGGGTTAATTTGTCTACATCGGAACAACGTTCCGATGTAAACAAATTGAAATCCTGCGAACGTGTATGCGATCGCGAGATTTCAATGATGGGATTGGGTCAGGGGGGCATCCCTGTGACGCTAGGGCACGCCCTCCAGACCGCAATCACATCATGGAAGCGCTGTTGGCTTTCGGACAGCCAACAGTTTTGTAAACAAATTGAAATCCTGCGAACGTGTATGCGATCGCGAGATTTCAATGATGGGATTGGGTCAGGGGGGCATCCCTGTGACGCTAGGGCACGCCCTCCAGACCGCAATCACATCATGGAAGCGCTGTTGGCTTTCGGACAGCCAACAGTTTTGACGTTCTATTTCGTCAGAACGGCACTAAAGCCCAGTGTAATTATGACAGAATAGAACGGCATAACGGCGTTAAAAGGTTAATGAGTCATGGGACTCTAGTTATACAAAATAAATGAAGACATATGAGCTAAAATTGTTTGGGGTGTGTTTTTTTCAGGGGGCAGCATATTTCCCAAGGCCTAGGGCAACACAAAAGCTAAATACACCACTGATGGTTTTCATGATCCTTGTCCACTTTTAGAAAATAGTTAATATGTGTATTAAAACAAATAAAACTGTTAGTGCATTGTTTAGAATTTACACTATGCTGCCTAAGCAAAGACTAGTGAGGTAACAGCACCTTTGAACCTCAATACATTGTTTCCTTATTAGTTTAATATATTAATCATAACTGAGGGGGGAAAGTCCCAGTTCTATTCACATAGAATAATAATTATACGTCAAACTAACCTTATAGGTGCATATTACACTAAGTAACCAGGTTGTTTATGCTATTTCACATAGTTTTTTTTTCCCCCCTATGCACAGTGGAGCTCTGCAATTTTCTCACAGCATTGTGGGATGAAATAAGATGTAGGCAGAGAAGTGCGAGGGGAAAATGCCTGCAGTGTTGGAGAGAGGCGGAACTTGTACCAATTGCGAGTCCGGTTGGCTGAGCCACTGCAAGGGGAGGCGCTACTATTTCAGAGGGACAGGCAGCAAGAGCCACAGCACTGAGCAAGTCTGGAGAGATACACACAGCTTGGTAAACGGGCTGGTTATTGGTGTGAGCTGCTAATCACTGTGAAAGGTGAGAAAACAAGGAAATCTGTACCCGCATATATATATATATTATGAATGTAAGAATGTGTAAAGATCCTGTTGCAAAGTCTGGGCGGTAACTTCCACAGCGTGGGTGGGGGTGGTTTTTCCACGCAGGAGGGTTGGTATTCTCTCTGTGGGTTGCAGCTAACTGTGTTTTGGAATATTATTAGAGCTAGCGTTCCATTGCTGCTAACCAGGCTTCACTTACTGTATGATTATCCTGATAATGTTCGGTGTTGCACCTGCACTGTTTGTTACGTGAATCGATCTCTCTTACCAGTCCCCAAAATAATCTTTGGCCCACTCTCTAAAGCATCTTACCTTTTCCCTGTGGCCTTTTGATACTAAAATATTTATTTTTTTTAAAAAGTATTTATGCGCAATGCAATTTTTGTAGTGGTAGTACAATCACGCACAAATATATCAAATCTAATTATGCAGAGTGTGTATTGAGTCACTAATTGCTATTTGTAATAATGGAATTGTGTGAACGTGTTATCCATCTTGGGTTTCACCCTCAACCCATTTTATCATTCCCAAGCACCTGCATCATGTCTCCATGTCATGGTTACTGCTTGAGTGTCTGTATGCTTAGTACTCAAGGTGAAAAGGGGAGTATTAAAGTCCAGGTATATCTTAATCTGTCCTGTCTGCAGCTGTTAGATTTGAGAAAAGATTTTCAGTGTTGAAATGCTGTATGTGATGTTGCTGTTTTATTTCATATTCTGTTACATGTTAACAGTCCACTCTAAAATTTACATTGTAGATTGCCAGTTTACAATAACCAGAAGGCCCATATTTCTTTGTCACAATACTTCTATTGTATCCCAGTGCTTTCTAAGGTTTTATAATAAAAAATGTTTTATTCACTTGTAGCTTACGACCCTAACTATAATTGTGTATAATGTTCTTTTTAATGGAATACTGTAGTTTCTTCTTGTGTAAATTAACACCTGTTGGCTTTTTAAAGTGATAGCATATGTATGCACAGGTATATAGAAATAATATTTCAGAGCAAAGTTCAATTCAAACTGACTTGAAAATTTATTTTGACTAATCCTTTCATATAGATTAGCAGCAACACATTTAAAGGGACATTCAAGTCCAAATTTTTTTTTTTCATGATTTAAATAAGGCATGTCATTTTAAACAATTTCCAAATTTACTTTTATCACCAATTTTGCTTTTGTCCTCTTGGTATTCTTAGTTGAAAGCTAAACCTAGGAGGTTCATATGCTAATTTCTAAGCCCTTGAAGACTTCCTCTAATCAGAATGCAGTTTGACAACTAGAGGGCATTAGTTCATGTGTTTCATATAGAAAACATTGAGCTAATGCGTGTGAAGTGACTTAGGAGTGAGCAATGCAAGTCTGTCAAAAGAAATAAAATAAGGGGGCAGTCAACAGAAGCTTAGATACAAGGTAATTACAGGGCTAAAACGTGTTTTATTATAACTGTTGGTTATGCAAAACTGGGGAATGGGTAATAAAGGGATTATCTTTCTTATTAAACAACACAAATTCTGGTGTTGACTGTCCCTTTAACTGGTCTTATTACTATTTCTATTTGGATGGGGTTGGACTGTAACTGTATTTATGTGTGAGATATAGCTATCTTTTCTTGTAAGTGAATGCTGTAAACCGTAGTTTTCCACTGTAATTGAAGATGGTGTATATCCTATAGTGTCTACACCTCTGGCCCAGAAATGTTGTTCACAATAATTGCTGGATCAGTGCAGGAGTACGATTTTGTCGATTGGCCACAGAACACTTTTTTTTTTTTTTTTTTAAATAACTTTCTTAAACCCATCTCTTTTTATTAAAGGTTCATCATGTCTGACAGGAAGGCTGTTATCAAGAACGCTGATATGTCTGAAGACATGCAGCAGGATGCTGTAGATTGTGCAACACAGGCCATGGAAAAATATAACATTGAAAAAGATATTGCAGCTTATATCAAGAAGGTACTAAAAAGAACATATCTTGTTCACCTTAATTACAACCTTTGTGCATTAAACTATGTCCATGCTGCTTTCTAAAACTCTTGAGGGTTTTTTTTTTGTTTGTTTTTTTCTCTACCATTTTATTAGCATTACAGTTCAAGCTGTCAACCAATAAAAACAAATACAGTATACAACATTTTACATTTCTGTTTATGAATTTCCACTATGAACTATATAGCCTTTCCTTGCACAATAGAAAAATATCTAGGCATATTGCAACATTTTTCTTGATGGTTTTGTGATGTTCTCTTCCCCCCCCCCCTCCCCCCCAAAAAATTTTTTTTTTGCATTCTTTAAAATGTAAAAGGACACCGGTTTTGTGCGTTGGGTGACAGTTCTTGTCCTATGCTCCCTTTTTGATGAGTCGGTTCTATAACCTGCACATCACAGACAAAAGGTATGTGTTGTGTTGTTTTTTTTTATTTTTATATATCCAACAAACTATATTCATAATAACTTTCTTCTTTCTCTTAGGAATTTGACAAGAAATACAATCCAACTTGGCATTGCATTGTTGGCAGAAACTTTGGCAGCTACGTGACACATGAGACAAAGCACTTCATCTATTTTTATTTGGGCCAGGTTGCAATTCTCCTCTTCAAATCTGGGTAGAAATAGAAGTTTAATTATGGACTGAAATGCACTGATGGCTGAAGCCAGGATTCCCTCTAACATGGCTGTGCAGCTGCATGGACTGTATACTATATTTAATGTGTATATGTTGCAGTAAAATTGACTTATGTTTAGTTGCCTGGAGAGAAGGCAGCTTTATTTTGTTACTGCTTTTTGTTTTTGTCCCCCCCCCCCCCTTTTTTTGTTGTATTGCACTTGGGGGGGAAAACTGTAAATGCTTAAAATGGCCTTTAATTGGTAAGAAAATAAAAACTATTCCACATCAAATGCCCCCTGAAAGTGATAACTTTATTTGCAACCTATTAGCGTGCTGACTCTCTAATCTGCCTTTTAGTTTTGTTGAGGAAATCATATTCTTTCACACAATTCCCTTTTTTAAATGTTCTCATTTTTACTTAATGTATGGTTTACAATTTAAGGAGTTTTATTTGCTGATGCTGTCGCTCATGAGTCGAAGGAAGCTAAGGTGTTGCATATCTGTTCTATTTTCTGCTACTTTAAAATCTCTAGTTGCAATGGAACCCCTCATGTTGTCGTGTGTGGTTTGAGTTTTTTTGATATTGGATGGATTCTCTGACCTTGCAGGGCATGCTCCTAGATTATTGAAATGTCAAATCTGAGCTATTTTGAGGAAAGAACCTTATCATAAAACCCTTTACTAAATTTTCTGGAAAAAGTTCCCCCTCAAATAGAAAGTTCTGATGTACAAAGAAAAAAAAAAAAAAAAAAAGTATCGTTCTAAACTGTTTCACAATCTGGGAGCAATTCAAAAGCAATCTTATACTGTAAAGAAACATTTGCAGTTATCCAGCATTTGGCTTTTAAATCCCTTAGGCCTAAGTTACTCAATGGCCTTCATTTTTCTCTTCAAATCTCTCATACTCTGTATTTATAACAAAAGGGTTTTTTTTTTTGTCTAGCCTGGATACCCTAGGCATTTATGACTTCAGTGCATGCAATTAATTGTCTGTGGATTGAACTGTATCGCTTGACCAGCCTTCTTTGCGTGTGCACTTAATGTCTGCACTCAGCCTAACAAATCTTGTGTTTTGTTTGGTTTCTCAGCCTAGACGGTCTTTTTAGATATTCTTGCCAAGGCAAATGGCTGCCTCACCAATCAGTCTAACCTAGGATATAGATTTGTGTGTGAATGGGGTTAAAATTAAATGTTTTCAATAGCTTTAGCACCAACAAATATCTCTCTTAAAGGGACATTAAATTGCTGGCCACAACTTCAACAGAATGGTTTATTACCCACCGTCCGTACTATCGTTCCACCTATGCCTGCAATTCTCTGGAGCCGCTCTTATTTTAACACTTTTTTTTTTTTTTTTTTTTTTTTTTTTAAACAGGAGCCTGTTGGCATGTATATTTGGAATAAACTAATGCTGAGGATGGCGGCTGCTAGCAGCATTTGGCTATTTTCAGAGCCGGGTTTCTTCTTCTGAAAGTGCCACACCCTAAGATCTGGTTCTGCAGCTGCCATCTTTAGCTTTTGTTTCCATCTGCATGCATATGCCAACTTGAAACTCACGTAGTCTTGTTCCCTGTGACATGACTGAATTACATCCAAAGATAAGGGCTGTTGCCAGCTGTATCCTGTTCTATAGTTCTCAAACCCAGTTTTAAAGTTATACCGCATATGAGACCACCGAAGTAATTAATGGGGGCCAAATAAAAAGTAAAAACATCACGGTAAATAGATGTTGGAAGTTTTTTTTTCTTCATTTAATCATACAATCAATTTGATGTATGAAATTAATCATCCCATGTTATTTCAACTTTGTTAATATTCAGATTGAATAATGGCATTCTCTTGTATATTTAAGTCCAAGTGTCAATTTTAAAAAAAAAAAAACAACAAAACTACAGTGAATTGAGCATTTAGAAAGTTCAAAAGTCCTGGAAAAAGCTTGCATGGCAAAAATGGTTCTGATGGCTTGGAATTCTCCCTCTCTTCCCCCCCCCCCCCCCAATAATTGCACTGGGAAATGATACAGTAATTTGATTTTCCTAATGTATTGAAATACAAATGGGACAAGCTGTACATGGAGTGGCATGAGAACAGTATTGGCTCAAAAATTACAATTGAGTGCTAAATAGGACACTGGGTGATGACAGCAACTGCATGTTTGATTCTTTTACTTATACTGAGTGTCCATTAGTGGGGTAGTTTGTCCAAAAATGCTTAACCTTAGCTGGCACATAGATATAGATGGTCCAATAACATACAAAACACCTTTTTGTTTTGCCACACATATGATTTTAAAATATTCCTACACAAAATGTATAAGGCTGGTATACCCAAGGTAAACGTGTTACATACATTGTGTTGCTGCAGTTATCCAATTTGGTTCTTTCAGCAGCTTTAAAAAAAAAAAAAAGCTTTACAGAACAAATTGTATAATTTTTATCTTTAGAAAGCGTTCACATATATTCATAGAGTGTGTGTGTATATATATATATATATATATATATATTTATCACACTATTTTCAGCTATAACTATATATATATTATGTTCATTCCAAATATACTGTTTTTGGTCAGATTTGGAAGACCTACACTTAGTCTGAGAATTAAACGTTTGAGACTGTGACTGGGCAGCCAGTACATCTATGTATAGAATGTATTAGACAGTAACTCTGAAATGTAAATATCTGTCAATTCATTAGCATTCTGCTGACTACAGTAACTTTTTTTGGCCTATGTTACATCATGTTCTTTTGAGGTATTGTATGTCAGTGGGAGACTTTACTATTTATGCTGTACTTACAGCTGTAAGGTGCATGATTCATTATTTAATTTTCTCTCAGAAAGAAGCAGTGTGTATTTTTCTGAACAGGCTTTGTGCACCATGTAAATTAATGTTATCTACAGTCATCTGAGATAATAGAGTATTTTGTCTAGAAAACTTATTTTATTTTGCACTTTTATTTTGCAATAAAAATATATTTTCGAGTCTGGGAAAAACTTATTGTGCTATATGCATTTCACTGTTGTGACTTTTTTTTTTCTTTTGTGAATAGGCTAAATAAAACCTTACTTTGTGAGCCTTGGCTTAGCTGTGACTGATTACTGTTTCTGTGTGAAATATACTTTGCAATACTGTGGGTATGTGTTTTTAAAACCGGATAGAAAGGAAGGTTTAGTTAAAGGGACAGTCTAGTCAACATTAAACCTTAATGATTCAGATAGGGCATGTAACTTTAAACAACTTATCAATTTTACTTTTATCAAATTCGATTTGCTCTATTGGTATTCTATGCTGAAAACTAAACCTAGGTAGGCTCATATGCTAATTTATAAGCCCTTGAAGGCTGCCTCCTTATAACGGGGGCTAAAATGCAAGTGAGAAAAGAACTGAAGTAAGGTGGCAGTCTGCAGAGGCTTAGATACAAAGTAATCACAGAGGCAAAAAAGTATATTAACCCTTTCACTACTGGGACGTCCAGACAAAAACTTGCTCAAAATACCAACTGTCACTCCATTTAAACAGAGAGTCTTGTTATTTTTTTTATTTACTTATCAAATCAATTTATTTATATATTTTTTTTTTTTTATTTTTTTTTTAAGTAGACAACCAAAGGTATTGATCTAGGCCCATTTTTGTATATTTCATGCTACCATTTCGCCGCCAAATGCCATCAAATAAAAAAAAAAATTGGTTCTTTTTCTAATAACTTTGGGTTTTTCACAAATTATTTACATACTGCTTGTGCAATCATGGCACAAATGTTTGTAAAAGTTTCTGAGATGCCCTTTGTTCAGAAATAGCAGACATATATGGCTTTGCCATTGCTTTTTGGTAATTAGAAGGCCGCTAATTGCAGCTGCGCACCACACTTCTACTATTCCCTGGCAGTGAAGGGGTTAATCAGGTAACTTAAAGTTAAAGGGACAGTTTACTCAAACATTTTCTCCCCTCTCATTTGTTCCCAATGATCAACTTTACCAGCTGAAGTCTATTAAATTGTTTACAAGTGTTTCCATTACCCTTATATTGGCACCTGAAATAGTTGATTTAGCCTGTGGTATCCCCACCTATCCTGAAAGTTTTTGGCCAAGCTTTGTTAACATAGCCAGTAGAAGAATTTACACTCCCAGCGGGTATAGAAGAGCTAAGGTAATAAAATGTTAATTTTCCATTGTTCTCTCCAAGTATTGGTGATTGGTTTATAGACCTATATAAGATAAAGAAGCAGGTATATGTACACAATGTGATAAAGTAATGAGATCTGATTATACCTACAAACTCTAAACATTTTATTAGGTTGTGGCTTCAAAACACAAAATCCGCTACTTCATATACACAAATGAGCCTTTAAAAAAAAAAAAAAAAAACAAGTCACCAGGCCGCTGCTTCCCTAACCTCTTCGCCACCTCTAAAGTGGCAAAATTCAATCTCTGTGGTAGAGTCCAACCAAGGAGATTGACAGCTCCTGCCCGTGTGTGATTGGCTGTGTGGGGGTGGGATTGCACGCAAGCGCAAAATTGCGCTCGTGTGCAATGGTGATTACCTGCGGGTAATTTCGCCCCGCCACAGGCGACATTAGCATCTACCTGACACTCCCCCACCCCCTGATCCCTCCTGAAAAGCTCTCTTTCCCCATCTTAAGTACTGGCAGACAGTCTGCCAATATATAGGTTTTTTTATATATGTGTATATTTTTTATTTTTTTTTTGCAGTGTAGGATTGCCCTAACCCTCAAATCTCCCTGCCTGAACTATTGCCGTCATCTTAGGTACTGGCAGCATCCTGAAGCAACGACGTGTGTATATATATAATATGTTGTGCAGTACGATAGCCAAAGTAAAGCACAACGTGTATGTGTATATATATATATATATATATATATATATATACACACGTCATTTTGGGTGAGGCATCACTGCAATAACATGAAAGTGTCTAGAAGCGATCATGGTCGTTTCCAGCGCTTGAAAGCCCTGAGGACGTACAGGGTATGTCCTTGGTCATTAAGTGACTTTTTTTTGTAGGACGTAGCCTGTACGCCCTTGATCTTTAAGGGGTTCATTAAAACTGCCAAGCCAGTAAGGCAATATTGGATATGGGTGGAGTTATTCTCAATTGTTAACCCAAGATGAGTACAACCTGAAAGGACACTAACATTATCTATCTTAAACTTTTTTGCCTTGATATAGAAAGAAACAACAAATGCATATTTGTGGCCAATTAATGGCTAGCAAATCCCACATCTGTAGTGGTTGACAGAGACAAATCTCCATAAGCATGAAAAAGGTACTATTACATAAATAAAATACACTCAACTCAAGAACCCCTAAGAGCTCAGATATTAATGATATTTTAATTAGAGAACAGGTGAAATAATAAGCTAAGTAAGATTCTGATTATTTCACCTGTGCTCTAGTAAAAGGGACATGAAACCCAAAAATGTTCTTTCATAATTCAGATAGAGAATACAATACTAGAAATATACTTCTATTAGCCAATGTTCTTCATTCTCTTAGTATGCTTTGTTGAAGAAGTAATGTACTACTGGGAGCTAGCTGAACACATCAGCCAATAACGAGGCATATATGTGCAAACACCAAGCAGCAGTTTCTGAGCCTATCTAGGTATCCTTTTCAACAAAGGATACCAAGAGAAAAAAACCAATTAGATAACAGACGTAAATTGGAAAGTTGTTTAAAATCATATGCTCTATCTGAATAGTGAAATAAAAAATGTGGGCTTCATGTCACTTTATGGGCTGGAGTTGAGAAACATTGTTGTAAACTATCCCTTTTGGAGAGAAAATGGTTCCTTTTGATAACTTGCTTATTCATGTAAAATAAACATACCAAAAAAGTGTGAGCATGTTCTGCATATATTAACACTTCATCTCTGCTGTAGCCAATTAGGGACAGGTATGTGGAAGAGTTAGGCTTGTGAAGTATGCAGTGTCAATTCCAGTTCTCAGAACTAGGACAACTAAAACTGTTAAAGGTAAATGACAGGAAAAGGGCCAAAATAAAGTATATTGCAAAGTGTTTTTATCATGCATAATTAAACATGTTAAGGGACAGGGAGGGATGGGGCAGCTACACTAAGGAAAAGGGGGTGTGGGGGACCCTATAAAGATTGCGGTGGTGGTGCGAAGGACACTACGTTATGGAACAGTTAAAAAAAAAAAAAAAGTAGCACTTTGCTATTTCCAAACCACTTTTCCCCCCCCCAAATTAGCGCTAGTTACATTGGGACACTGATATCTTTCAGGAATCCCTGAATATTCCTTGACATGTATATATTTTGTTTTAGAAACAATCCCAAATTATTGATCTAGGCTCATTTTGGTATATTTCATGCCACCATTTCATCGCCAAATGCAATCAAATAAAAAAAAATGTTCACTTTTTCACAAATTTTTTCACAAACTTTAGGTTTCTCACTGAAATTATTTACAAACAACTTGTACAATTATGGCACAAATGTTTGTAAATGCTTCTCTGGGATCCCCTTTGTTCAGAAATAGCAGACATATATGGCTTTGGCGTTGCTTTTTGGTAATTAGAAGGCTGCTAAATGCCGCTGCGCATCACACGTGTATTATGGCTAGCGGAGAAGGGGTTAATTAGGTAGCTTGTAGGGAGCTTGCAGGGTTAATTTTAGCTTTAGTGTAGAGATCGGCCTCCCATCTGACACATCACACCCCCTGATCCCTCCCAAACAGCTCTTTTTTTTATTTAGCATATTTACATATGCTGGTGTGTAGGATCCCCCCAAACAGCTCTCTAACCCTCCCCCTCTAACTTATTAGGAGCCATCTTTGGTACTGGCAGCTGTCTGCCAGTACCCAGTTTACAAAAAAAGTTTATTTTGTTTATTTTACTTTTTTTTTTTTTTTCTGTAGTGTAGCTTCCCCTCCCAGATCACTTAAATACATTTTATTTTTTATTTCAAACCCCCTCTCTCCCACTTTTGAGACTACAATTTTCCGTAGTATAACGGTTCACACCTGTTCCCTACCCATGCACGCGCCTGCCCGCCACCCCCATGACGCCCCCCTCTTGCTGCAACAAACCATCGATGGCCGCCCACCCGCCTCCCACATCAGCTCCCACCCACCAACGATTGCGGCCATCGATGGCCGGTGCAGAGAGGGACACAGAGGAACAAGTGGGGAAAAAGTGTTATTGCAGGATGCCTTGATATCGAGGTATTACTGCAATAACTGGAAACCATCTGGAAGCAATCAGGATCGCTTCCACCGCTTTCCAATATCGACGCCGTACGTCCTCGGGCATTAACTGTATTTTTTTTTTAGGCCGTACAGTGTATGTCATCGGTCATTAAGGGGTTAAAGGTCCATAATAAAAGCACTCTAAAATCTTACTAATAAAATATATATGCAACCAAAAATCCAAATATATATATATATATATATATATATATACAGGGAGTGCAGAATTATTAGGCAAGTTGTATTTTTGAGGATTAAGTTTATTATTGAACAACAACCATGTTCTCAATGAACCCAAAAAACTCATTAATATCAAAGCTGAATAGTTTTGGAAGTAGTTTTTAGTTTGTTTTTAGTTATAGCTATTTTAGGGGGATATCTGTGTGTGCAGGTGACTATTACTGTGCATAATTATTAGGCAACTTAACAAAAAACAAATATATACCCATTTCAATTATTTATTTTTACCAGTGAAACCAATATAACATCTCAACATTCACAAATATACATTTCTGACATTCAAAAACAAAACAAAAACAAATCAGTGACCAATATAGCCACCTTTCTTTGCAGGGACACTCAAAAGCCTGCCATCCATGGATTCTGTCAGTGTTTTGATCTGTTCACCATCAACATTGCGTGCAGCAGCAACCACAGCCTCCCAGACACTGTTCAGAGAGGTGTACTGTTTTCCCTCCTTGTAAATCTCACATTTGATGATGGACCACAGGTTCTCAATGGGGTTCAGATCAGGTGAACAAGGAGGCCATGTCATTAGATTTTCTTCTTTTATACCCTTTCTTGCCAGCCACGCTGTGGAGTACTTGGACGCGTGTCATGTTTTTATTGAAGGATGCAGACTTCTTCCTGTACCACTGCTTGAAGAAGGTGTCTTCCAGAAACTGGCAGTAGGACTGGGAGTTGAGCTTGACTCCATCCTCAACCCGAAAAGGCCCCACAAGCTCATCTTTGATGATACCAGCCCAAACCAGTACTCCACCTCCACCTTGCTGGCGTCTGAGTCGGACTGGAGCTCTCTGCCCTTTACCAATCCAGCCACGGGCCCATCCATCTGGCCCATCAAGACTCATTCTCATTTCATCAGTCCATAAAACCTTAGAAAAATCAGTCTTGAGATATTTCTTGGCCCAGTCTTGACGTTTCAGCTTGTGTGTCTTTTTCAGTGGTGGTCGTCTTTCAGCCTTTCTTACCTTGGCCATGTCTCTTGAGTATTGCACACCTTGTGCTTTTGGGCACTCCAGTGATGTTGCAGCTCTGAAATATGGCCAAACTGGTGGCAAGTGGCATCTTGGCATCTGCACGCTTGACTTTTCTCAGTTCATGGGCAGTTATTTTGCGCCTTGGTTTTTCCACACGCTTCTTGCGACCCTGTTGACTATTTTGAATGAAACGCTTGATTGTTCGATGATCACGCTTCAGAAGCTTTGCAATTTTAAGAGTGCTGCATCCCTCTGCAAGATATCTCACTATTTTTGACTTTTCTGAGCCTGTCAAGTCCTTCTTTTGACCCATTTTGCCAAAGGAAAGGAAGTTGCCTAATAATTATGCACACCTGATATAGGGTGTTGATGTCATTAGACCACACCCCTTCTCATTACAGAGATGCACATCACCTAATATGCTTAATTGGTAGTAGGCTTTCGAGCCTATACAGCTTGGAGTAAGACAACATGCATAAAGAGGATGATGTGGTCAAAATACTCATTTGCCTAATAATTCTGCACTCCCTGTATATACAGGGAGTGCAGAATTATTAGGCAAGTTGTATTTTTGAGGATTAATTTTATTATTGAACAACAACCATGTTCTCAATGAACCCAAAAAACTCATTAATATCAAAGCTGAATAGTTTTGGAAGTAGTTTTTAGTTATAGCTATTTTAGGGGGATATCTGTGTGCAGGTGACTATTACTGTGCATAATTATTAGGCAACTTACCAAAAAACAAATATATACCCATTTCAATTATTTATTTTTACCAGTGAAACCAATATAACATCTCAACATTCACAAATATACATTTCTGACATTCAAAAACAAAACAAAAACAAATCAGTGACCAATATAGCCACCTTTCTTTGCAAGGCCATGTCATTAGATTTTCTTCTTTTATACCCTTTCTTGCCAGCCACGCTGTGGAGTACTTGGACGCGTGTGATGGAGCATTGTCCTGCATGCAAATCATGTTTTTCTTGAAGGATGCAGACTTCTTCCTGTACCACTGCTTGAAGAAGGTGTCTTCCAGAAACTGGCAGTAGGACTGGGAGTTGAGCTTGACTCCATCCTCAACCCGAAAAGGCCCCACAAGCTCATCTTTGATGATACCAGCCCAAACCAGTACTCCACCTCCACCTTGCTGGCGTCTGAGTCGGACTGGAGCTCTCTGCCCTTTACCAATCCAGCCACGGGCCCATCCATCTGGCCCATCAAGACTCACTCTCATTTCATCAGTCCATAAAACCTTAGAAAAATCAGTCTTGAGATATTTCTTGGCCCAGTCTTGACGTTTCAGCTTGTGTGTCTTGTTCAGTGGTGGTCGTTTTTCAGCCTTTCTTACCTTGGCCATGTCTCTGAGTATTGCACACCTTGTGCTTTTGGGCACTCCAGTGATGTTGCAGCTCTGAAATATGGCCAAACTGGTGGCAAGTGGCATCTTGGCAGCTGCACGCTTGACTTTTCTCAGTTCATGGGCAGTTATTTTGCGCCTTGGTTTTTCCACACTCTTCTTGCAACCCTGTTGACTATTTTGAATGAAACGCTTGATTGTTCGATGATCACGCTTCAGAAGCTTTGCAATTTTAAGAGTGCTGCATCCCTCTGCAAGATATCTCACTATTTTTGACTTTTCTGAGCCTGTCAAGTCCTTCTTTTGACCCATTTTGCCAAAGGAAAGGAAGTTGCCTAATAATTATGCACACCTGATATAGGGTGTTGATGTCATTAGACCACACCCCTTCTCATTACAGAGATGCACATCACCTAATATGCTTAATTGGTAGTAGGCTTTCGAGCCTATACAGCTTGGAGTAAGACAACATGCATTTGCCTAATAATTCTGCACTCCCTGTATATAATTTTTTTTTTAAAAAGTACATTTTATAAATCCCTACTTTAAACTCAGTAAAATATTCCCTTTCATCGTCATTTTTCCTTCAATCCCTATCCAATCAGCATACACATGCACTAGCACGCTTACACTCTTCCACTGCCATACACTGCTTCTCTTGTACTGAGCGTTATGAGCTCTGAGTGACGGCTTGTTGGTTGCTACAGCAACTGTGTGCAGTGCGGTCCAACGTGCACCCGCACGGAGATGCCGGATCTGAGTTTGAGGGACATGTGAGAATAATGCTGCAGCCTGAACTCAGACAGCAGGGAATCACTGATGTGTGCACGCTCCAAAATACAGGTCGGTTGTGCGACTCAGTGTTTCATTGGAGTTAGATATTGTTGTTTTTGGGGGGCAGTGGAATTTATATATATTTTAAATAAACATATCTCTAAAACTGTATAAAATAATTAATGTACATATAAATCTTTTTAACTTAGAGATGCACTATACCACCATATTTTGTTAAAAAACAACTATAATGTCCCTTTTAAATTAAACATGCCTAATTTTTGCAGCCTCCGATCAGACTCCACTCTAAAATATCCTGTGCCCCAGCCATTATCCAGTAGAAACATGCTCCTGTGTTTTTTCCTGGGGCAACAAGCACTCTGGAGCGTATTGCTATTTTAGGGGAATAAACATGGTGCAGAAGTAGAGTATGTTTAATTTAAAATATGTATGAATGTAGCATGCATATTTTAAATGCTTTCACAAACTACAGTCCTAGGGGAAATGGAAGAAATGCATTAAAGTTAATGTTAAACAGTCAGTTTCATTGTATTAAAAAAGCACTAAGCAGTTGCTTATACTTAAAGGAAAGCATTGCAATATGTATTATTCATCTATTTAAAGGGCCATGATAACCAAATGTTGAAACACTTGAAAGTGATGCAGCATAGCTGTAAAAGCCTGATTAGAAAATATCACCTCTATGTAAAAAAGGAAGATATTTTACCTCAAAATGTCCTCTAAGTATTCACACCCCACTGTAAATGACTTTAAACAGCAAATCACTATGCCTGTCCCGGGACCTGCAAGGGAGTGTGCCTCATGCACACTCATGTCATTTCCCTATTCAATTTAATGAAGTTTACTAAATGTCATGAGAGTTGAGACATTTCATGAGATCACAGTAAAAGAGTTCATGACCTCAGCACTGCTGATGCTAAATGGCTGCAGTTCATTTCTTCTTCTTTTTTTTTATCTGCAACTGGACAGTAACAGACAGAAAACTTTTTACACAACACTTACTCTGATGAGCTGAGGAAATTGTAAGGTAAAATATCTTCCTTTTTTACATAGAGATGTTCAGGTGATATTTTCCTGTCAGCTTTTTAGTTATGCTTTCAAGTGATTTAGAATATGAGTATTATGTCCCTTTAAGTGGATTTTACCTTTTATTTGTTTTTTTATACCATGGGCTAGATTTATCATTGAAGTTCTCCTCTATTTTCTCCTTTATTTACTCATGAGAATGAATCCCCATACTTATCATGTCAAAATAATCCTAAAATGAAGGCAATTCAACTTCTAAATTCTCCATGAAAATTCACGTTCGGCAAGGGGCCTAGAAAAGGGTTAAAGAGTTTATTTCAGCCGCCGTATGCACATTTTTAACAGTACGACGTGTAATACGACCAGTCACAAATTTGTAATGTAAATGCGCCTTGCGAGAACGCAAAATTTTCACACAAACACGCGCACAACCACAATTGTTCTCCATAAGTATTGTGGATAAGAGCAATGAAATCAGTTATCCTACTGTCTGGTTGTGTGCACATCTAAGCTTTAGCATTTTTATTAACACTAGCAGCAGGTCTAGCTGTTGTAAGGTAAGAGGAGGATGAAGACATACCCTTACAAAGGCGCCAACGTGTGCCACGTGTCTTTCTACTTCGCTATGGATTATATGCTTTGACTGATTATGTGATCAAGCAAAGGTTCAGGATAAATAGGTATAGTAGAGACCAAGGGCACTGCCTGGAATGTTAAAGGGACAATCTAGTCAAAATTAAACTTTCATTATTCAGATAGAGCATGAAGTTTTAAACAACTTTCCAATTTTCTTACATCTGCACAGTTTTTTTATATTTAAACTTTTTGAGTCACCAGCTCCTACTGAGCATGTGCAAGAATAAGTGTATGCATTTGTGATTGGCTGATGGTTGTCACATGGTACAGGGGGAGTGGAAATAGACATTACTTTTAAAATTGTCAGAAAAAAAATCTACTACTCATTTCAAGTTTAGACTAAGTGCTATTGTATTGTCTTGTTATCTTGCATTTGTTGACTGGTCCTTTAAAGTGAATGTAAATTTTGATGCTAAAGTGCCTGGTTTTTAAAAATTTTATTTAAAAACAGGGCACTTTAATTCATCAAAATTTACATTTCACTCGTTGTGAAAAAATACTTACCTTTTAATCTTGACAGCTGCTCCAGTTTTCTCCGCCCGTCGCAAATGAGGTCTACAATGAGGAATACTGCTTCCACCAATCACAGATTCGAATCAGACACTGATTCCCCCAGGGGGGAAGCCGTGATTGTAGGATGACGATCCACCATTTCTGACGTCAGAAATGGCTTTTCGACGACCGGGGGAAGCTGGAGCGGCTGTCAAGTTTAAAAGGTAAGTATTTTTTCACGAGTGAAATGTAAATTTTGATGAATTAAAGTGCCCCTGTTTTTAATCAAAAATTTAAAAACCGGGCACTTTAGCATCAAAATTTACATTCACTTTAACCACAAAAACATTGGAGACTTGTTTTACAAATTTAATGTTTATTGAATTTACAAAAATTGTACTAAAAGCAAAATTGAAAATCTTTGTTTCACACAATATATGTATGCAATAAGATTTTTAAAAAATAAAAATAAAAAATATTTCAACAAAAAAAACTAATTAAACTTTCATGATTCAGGTAGGACATGCAATTTTTATCATAAAATTTGCTTTGTTCTCTTAGTATTCTTAATTGAAAGCTAAACCATTTTGAAGCCTGATTCCTTTCAGAGTACAGTGAATGTCAGAGGGATGTGAAGGGAGTATCAGCTATTGAATGCAATGATTTTCCTCACGGGGGATCTATTTCATAGGTTCTCTGTTATCGGTTGTAGAGATTCATCTCCTACCTCCCTTTTCAGATCGAGGATATACTCTCATATTCCATTTCCTCTACTGATAACCATTTCAGTACTGGTTTGGCTATATATATGGATGGGTGTCTTTTGGTAAGTATGTTTTTATTACTTAAGACACTCTCAGCTATGGTTTGGCACTTTATGTATTTATATAAAGTTCTAAATATGTGTATTGTACTTATATTTGCCATGATTCAGGTGTATTTCCTTTTGCAGACTGTCAGTTTCATATCTGGGAAATGTTTTTTTAGGGGGAAAAAAAATCTTACCTGGGGTTTAGTCTTTTTTTCAATTGACTGCCTTTTAAATTTGCGGGCACAATTAGGCTTGCGTGGGCCAAAAATGCCAAAGTTTATTGCGTCATTCTTGGCGAAGAGATTTTTTTGGCGAAGTTACGTTCGTTGACGCAAATTCATCATTTCCGGCATCTTAGTTGACGCCGAGTCCTTCACAAGGTTGCGTCATCCGTGACGCCAGTGTGTCATTCCAGATGTTTTTGGCGACAAAAAATATTTTTCTGTTTGTTGTGCGTCATACTTGGCGCCAAATATTTTCATTTTTTAAGACCCCATTCCTATATGCCTCTTTTTTCTCTATCAGAGGGCTATGCTGTTTGCATTTTTTTCCCATTCCTGAAACTGCCATATAAGGAAATTCATAATTTTGCTTTATATGTTGTTTTTTTCTCTTACATTTGCAAGATGTCTCAATCTGATCCTGTTTCAGAAGTCTTTGTTGGAACCCTGCTGTCTGATAACAGTTCTACCAAAGCTAAGTGCATTTGTTGTAAACTTGTGGAGGTTATATCTCCTGCTGTGGTTTGTAATAGTTGTCATGATAAACTTTTACATGCAGAGAATGTATCCATCAGTAGTAGTTCATTACATGTTGCTGTTCCTTCAACATCTAATGCACAAGATATACATGTAAATTTAAAATAATTTATTTCTGATTCTATTCAGAAGGCTTTGTCTGCCATCCCGCCTTCTAATAAACGTAAAAGGTCTTTTAAAACTTCTCATAAAGTTGATGAAATTTCAAATGACCGGCAACATGCTGATTTATCCTTCTCTGATGGGGATCTATCTGATTCAGAAGATCCTGCCTCAGATATTGATACTGACAAATCTTCTTATTTATATAAAATGGAGTATATTCGTTCTTTGTTAAAAGAAGTGTTGATTACATTGGATATGGAGGAAACTAGTCCTCTTAAAATTTAAAACTCGTAAACGTTTAAATTCTGTTTATAAACCTCCTGTGGTTATTCCAGAGGTTTTTCCAGTTCCTGATGCTATTTCTGATATAATTTCTAAAGAATGGAATAGGCCTGGTACTTCTTTTATTCCTTCTTCAAGGTTTAAAAAATTGTATCCTTTGCCAGCAGTTTCTTTAGAGTTTTGGGAAAAGATCCCCAAAGTTGATGGGACTATCTCTACTCTTGCTAAACGTACTACTATTCCTACGGAAGATAGTACTTCTTTTAAAGATCCTTTAGATAGGAAACTTGAATCTTATCTAAGGAAAGCTTATTTATATTCAGGTCATCTTCTTAGGCCTGCAATTTCTTTGGCTGATGTTGCAGCTGCATCAACTTTTTGGTTGGAACATTTAGCGCAACAAGAATTGGATTCTGATTTGTCTAGCATTGTTCTCTTGCTTCAACATGCTAATAATTTTATTTGTGATGCCATTTTTTATAGAAAAAAAACACAAAAATAGGATCCAGGATGGAAAGTATAAAATCGTAGTTTATTGGCAATTTTTTTTTAAAAAGCCAAACATAGGCTGGAGACAGTGCAAAAGCAAGAACAAACGGTGTATAAGTGTGACACCAACGGCTACTGCCATTTTTTATATCATCAAAATTGATGTTAAATCTATGTCTTTAGCTATTTTAACTAGAAGGGGTAAATTTAAAGCTTCTAACCATTTTCGTTCCTTTCGACAAAATAAGGAACAGAAACCTAATCCTTCCCCCAAGGAATCTGTTTCCAATTGGAAGCCTTCCTCATATTGGAATAAATCCAAGCCATTTAAGAGATCAAAGCCAGTCCCCAGATCCGCATGAAGGTGCGGCCCTCACTCCAGCTCAGCTGGTAGGGGGCAGATTAAGATTTTTCAAAGATGTTTGGATCAATTTGGTCTAAAATCAATCGATTCAGAGTATTGTTTCTCAGGGGTACAGAATAGGGTTCAGAGTAAGACCACTTGTGAGAAGATTTTTTCTCACACGCATTCCAGCAAACCCAGTAAAGGCTCAGGCTTTCCTGAAGTGTATTTCAGACCTGGAGTTATCAGGGGTAATCATGCCTGTTCCGTTTCAGGAACAGGGTCTGGGGTTTTATTCAAATCTATTCATTGCCCCAAAGAAAGAAAATTCATTCAGACCAGTTTTGGATCTAAAACTTTTGAATCGATATGTAAGAGTACCATCTTTCAAAATGGTGACTATAAGGACTATTCTGCCTTTTGTTCAGCAAGGGCATTATATGTCCACAATAGACTTACAGGATGCATATCTTCATATTCTGATTCACCCAGATCACTATCAGTTCCTGAGATTCTCTTTTCTAGACAAGCATTACCAATTTGTTGCTCTTCCTTTTGGCCTAGCAACAGCTCAAAGAATCTTTTCAAAGGTTCTCAGTGCCCTACTCTCTATAATCAGAGAGCAGGGTATTGCAGTGTTTCCTTATTTGGATGATATCTTGGTACTTGCTCAGTCTTTACATTCTGCAGAATTTCACACAAATCAGCTAGTGTTGTTTCTTTAAAGACATGGTTGGAGGATCAATTTGCCAAAAAGTTCCTTGATTCCTCAGACAAGGGTCACCTTTTTAGGTTTCCAGATAGATTCAGTGTACATGACTCTGTCTCTAACAGACAAGAGACGTTTGAAATTGGTTGCAGCTTGTCGGAACCTTCAATCTCAGTCATTCCCTTCAGTAGCTATGTGCATGGAAGTTTTAGGTCTCATGACTGCAGCATCGGAAGCGATCCCCTTTGCTAGTTTTCATATGAGACCTCTCCAGCTTTCTATGCTGAACCAATGGTGCAGGGATTATACAAGGATATCACAATTAATATCCTTAAATCCCAATGTTTGACTATGTCTGACTTGGTGGTTAGATCACCATCGTATAATTCTAGGGGCCTTTTTTGTTCGTCCAACCTGGACTATGATCACAACAGATGCAAGTCTTTCAGGTTGGGGAGCTGTTTGGGGATCTCTGATAGCACAAGGGGTTTGGAAATCTCAAGAGGCGAGATTACCAATAAATATTTTGGAACTTTGTGCGATTCTCAGTGCTCTTCAGTTTTGGCCTCTATTGAAGAGAGAACCGTTCATTTGTTTTCAGACAGACAATATCACAACTGTGGCATATGGCAATCATCAGGGTGGGACTCGCAGTCCTCAAGCTATGAAAGAAGTATCTCGGATACTTGTTTGGGCGGAATACAGCTCCTGTCTAATTTCTGCGGTTCATATCCCAGGTATAGGCAATTGGGAAGCGGATTACCTCAGTCGTCAGACTTTACATTCAGGAGAGTGGTCTCTCCATCCAGATGTGTTTTCTCAAGTTGTTCAGATATGGGGTCTTCCAGAAATAGATCTGATCGCATCTCATCAAAACAAGAAACATCCCAGGTACCTGTCCAGGTCCAGGGATCCTCAGGCGGAAGCAGTGGATGCGTTGACACTTCCTTGGTGTTATCAACCTGCTTATATTTTCCTGCCTCTAGTTCTTCTTCCGAGAGTGATCTCCAAGATCATCATGGAGCAATCATTTGTGCTGCTGGTGGCTCCAGCATGGCCTCACAGGTTTTGGTATGCGGATCTTTTTTGGATGTCCAGTTGCCAACCTTGGACACTTCCATTAAGGCAAGACCTTCTATCTCAAGGTCCGTTTTTCCATCAGGATCTCAAATCATTGAATTTGATGGTATGGAAATTGAACGCGTAGTGCTTAGTCATAGAGGTTTTTTCTGACTCTGTGATTAATACTATGTTGCAGGCTCGTAAATCTGTTTCTAGAAAGATTTATTATTAAGTCTGGAAGACTTACATTTCATGGTGTTCCTCTCATAACTTCTCGTGGCATTCTTTTAGAATTCCTAGAATTTGACAGTTTCTTCAGGATGGTTTGGATAAAGGATTGTCTGCACGTTCCTTGAAAGGACAAATCTCTGCTCTTTCTTTCTGTCTTATTTCAAAGAAAGATTGATAAACTTCCTGATATTCATTGTTTTGTGCAGGCTTTGGTTCGTATCAAGCCTGTCATTAAATCAATCTCTCCTCCTTGGAGTCTTAATTTGTTTTTAAAGGCTTTACAGGCTCCTCCATTTGAGCCTATGCATTATTTGGAAATTAAAATACTTTCTTGGAAAGTGTTGTTTCTTTTGGCCATCTCTTCTGCTAGAAGAGTTTCTGAATTATCAGCTCTCTCTTGTGAATCTCCTTTTCTGATTTTTCATCAGGATAAAGCAGTTTTGCGTACTTCATTTAAATTCTTGCCTAAGGTTGTAAATTCTAACAATATTAATGGAGAAATTGTTGTCCCTTCTTTGTGTCCTAATCCTAAGAATTCTTTGGAGAGATCTTTACATTCTTTGGATGTTGTGAGAGCTCTGAAATATTATGTTGAAGCTACTAAAGATTTCAGGAAGACTTCTAGTCTATTTGTTATCTTTTCTGGTTCCAGGAAAGGTCAGAAGGCTTCATCCATTTCCTTGGCTTTGTGGTTAAAGCTTTTGATTCATCAAGCTTATTTGGAGTCGGGTCAGGCCCTGCCTCAGAGAATTACAGCACATTCTACTAGATTAGTTTCCACTTCCTGGGCTTTTAAGAAGGAAGCTTCAGTTGATCAGATTTGCAAAGCTGCAACATTTACTAAATTCTACTATTTTGATGTAGAATTTCTTCGGAAGCAGTTTTTGGTAGAAAAGTTCTTCAGGCAGCTGTTTCAGTTTGATTCTTCTGCTTCTGATTTAAGTTTTTTCCTTTCATTTATGAGATTAAAACTTATATTTTGTGTTGTAGATTTTTTTTTTCAATGGACAATGGCTGTTTTTATTTTATCCCTCCCTCTCTAGTGACTCTTGCGTGGATTTCCACATCTTGGGTATTGCTATCCCAAACATCACTAGCTCATGGACTCTTGCCAATTACATGAAAGAAAACATAATTTATGTAAGAACTTACCTGATAAATCCATTTCTTTCATATTGGCAAGAGTCCATGATGCCCACCCTTTTTATGGTGGTTATGATTTTTTGTATAAAGCACAATTATTTCCAAATTCCTTTATTGATGCTTTTTACTCCTTTCTTTATCACCCCACTTCTTGGCTATTTGTTAAACTGAATTGTGGGTATGGTGAGGGGTGTATTTATAGGCATTTTGAGGTTTGTGAAACTTTGCCCTTCCTGGTAGGATTGTATATCCCATACGTCACTAGCTCATGGACTCTTGCCAGTATGAAAGAAATGAATTTATCAGTTAAGTTCTTACATAAATTATGTTGTTTAAAAAGAAAGATAATCCCTTTATTACCCATTCCCCAGTTTTTCATAACCAACACAGTTATAATGATACACATTTTACCTCTGTAATTACCTTGTATCTAAGCTTCTGCTGACTGCTTCCTTATTTCAGTCCTTTTGACAGACTTCCATTTTAGCCAATCAGTGCTCACTCCTAGTCACTTCGCGTGCATGAGCTCAATGTTATCTATCTGAAAAACATGAACTAATGCCCTCTAGTGGTCAAAATGCATTCAGATTAGAGGCAGTCTTCAAGGTTTAAGAAATTAGCATATAAACCTCCTAGGTTTAACCTTTAACTATGAATACCAAGAGAACAAAGCAACATTGGCGATAAAAGTAAATTGGGATGTTGTTTAAAATTACATACCCTATTTAAATCCTGATTTTTTTTGGACTTGACTGTCCCTTTCAACTAAAGAAACTAAGGTAAATATGTAAATATGTACAATAAAAGTGTAATTTCTACATCCATTTCCATTTAAAGAGGCATGAAACCCAAAATTTCTCTTTTATGATACAGGTAAGGTATACAATTTTAAACAACTTTCCAACATACTTTTGAGGAGTAGGTTTAGTAGCAGCAATGCGCTACTGGGAGATAATGACAAGATGCATAAACGTGCAGCCACCAATCGGCAGCTAGATCCTAGTAATGCATTGCTTCTCTTGAGCCTAACAAGATGTGCTCTTTAACTAAGAATGACAGGAGAGCAAAGCAAATTATATAATAGAAGTTAATTGGAAAGTTTTTTAAAGGGATACTGAACCCAATTTTTTTTCTTTCATGATTCAAATAGAGCATGCAATTTAAGCAACTTTCTAATTTACCCCTATAACCAAATTTTCTTCATTCTCTTGGTATCTTTATTTGAAAAAGCAGGAATGTTAACTTATGAGACGGCTCCTCTTTGGTTCAACACCCATGTAGCGCTTGCTAATTGTTGTTTCAATGTAGCCACCAATCAGCAAGCGCTATACAGTGTTCTGAACCAAAAATGCTTACATTCTTGCTTTTTCATATAAAGATACCAAGAGAACAAAAGACTATTTGGTAATAGGAGTAAATTAGAACGTTGCTTAAAATTGCATGCTCTATCTGAATCATGAAAGTAAAATGTGGGTCCAGAATCCCTTTAATTACATGCTCGGACTCAATCATAAGTTTAAAGGGACACTAAACTTAAATTTTTTATTTAATGATTCAGATAGAGCATGTAATTTTAAGCTACTTTCTAATTTTCTTCTATTATCAATTTTTCTTTGTTCTCTTGTATCTTTATTTACAAACACGAGTGTAAAGCTTAAGAGCCGGTGTTCTGGGAAAACTGTGAACTTGTGAAAACAGCAAACCAAGTCACTTCCTGTTACATGGCATCAGCTGTTTCACAAATTTTGGCCATAATGCGCATGCATGCTAGCGTCATTACATACCTGGCCACATACGTCACTGCTACAATTTTGAGAGCAGTGAAATTCCTGGACCCTTTGAAAAGCGCATGCGTGGGATTTTTAACTCTATCTCAATACTGCACCGCATCCTGCTTTGCTTGCCAAACACATCCCCTTTACAGTGTCATTAAACCAATTAAACAGAAACATTTATATAATAACTTTTTTTATTGTTCAAAAATGTTTTCATTGGTCATACATGATTGTTTTACTATAACAAGTTCACAGGAGCTCCCTTTTAAATTTTATTCTCAGAAAACATTTTTGTGTAATTGGGTATAACGGTATTCAAAGGGTCCAGGAATTTTGCAGCTCTCAAAATTGTAACAGTGACGTATGCGGCCAGGTATGTAATGACGCTAGCACGCATGCGCATTACGGACAAAATTTGTGAAACAGCTAATGCTACATCACAGGAAGTGACGTGGTTTGCTGTTTTCAAAAGTTCGCCATTTTCCCAGAACACCGGCCCATTTTTGGTTGAGAACCTGGGTTATGCTTGTTTATTAGTTTGCTAAATGTAGCCACCAATAAGCAAGCGCTATCCAGGTTGCTGGAACTAAAATGTGCTAGCTCCTAATCTTTAAATTCCTGCTTTTTAAATAAATATAGCAAGAGAACAAAGAAAAAAATATAATAGCTTGCTCAAAATTGCATGCTCTATCTGAATCATGAAAGAAAAAAATTGGGTTTAGTATCCCTTTAATTTTGACTGTATTGTCCCTAAAAGCAGATTATTAATCATTGAGGAAACATAAGTAAAATTATCTGGAATTTTAACTTTTCTCTAATACAGTTTGTATTTTTAAAATGTTGTTGCTTCAAATATTGCTGAATATGATTGCTAAGAGGGTGTCTGGCTCTGCAGGAATAACAGTCACTAAGCAGCTTATTCATAAAACCATGCTATATTCTGTAAGCCTTTTCACTTTGATATCCTTGCTGTGTGTTCCACAGCTACTTTGCCTTTATGAATAAGCTCTTTGCAGCCAGGCAATCAAAGGCAATTAACATATAATATTTATTGTTAAATGTATTAAAATGCAAAAGGTAAAAATGACCATTTTGTCTTTATTGGTTCAAGAATTGTTTATATTTAGTGACAAGATTATTTTTTCTATTTAAACTACAAAAATGCACTGGGTAATTAAGACAGTCGTTCTAATTACTTAACACATTCTCTATTTGAACTCCAGTTCTAGTAACAAATTAAAGCAATGCTATGACTCTAAGACATGCTTTTCCAGTATTTGTTGTTTTCCTATTTATATCTCTAGATTCAGCCTTCTATAAATAGCAGAGACCTACATGTATTTACAGCAAAACACATTATTCTGGCGTCTTGGGATTTGAGTCTCAATTACATTTATATTTAAACTGTTCACATTTTGCAATCTTGTACTTTACAGTGACAGAAAAAAAGTATTTCTTGCGTTATTTTTTTTAAATTTTTTATTTAAATGGACAGGAAACACAAAAAAAATCTTCATGATTCTGACTGAGAATACAATTTAAAAAAAAGGTTTCCAATTTACTTCTATTATCAAATGTGCTTTGTTTTCATGTTATTGTTTGTTGAAGAGATATATAGAGAGGTAGTATGCACATGTCTGCAGCACTAAATGGCAGTAAAAAGTTCTTCCATCTAGTGCTCTTGCTAATGTATAATAATCTTGCAAATCAAAAAGAAGAAAATTTGAAAATTGAAGTCAGTTGGAAAGTGGTTATTCTATAATATATGAATCGTGAAAGAAACAATTGGGGTGCTATGTCCCTTTAACTTTTGAGATTCACATGCATTGTTAATTCATTGGTTTCCCCATTCATTTTTCTTTATAACATATTTATTTAATGGATCCTGCTGTTTGTTGTGTCAAGGAAATGCGTAACACAGTAGAAATAGAAATACATTTTTATTGTAGAATATTTATTCAATGTTTATGGTAAAAGAAATGGAACTACTTAAATTATATAGTTGTGTATATTTCGGCAGACTTTGAAAAAAAATGACAGTACTAAATTTATTAGCAGTGCCAAAAACAGGATGGGTCAATATTTGCCAAAATCTTGCTTACATGATGATTCAAAATATTACCAGTTATAATATGGCAGAGGTCATGGTACTCAGTACTGGTGAGTACCCCCCCCAAAAAAGCCCTGTTTAATTAATATATATATATATAAACACAACAGCAATTTAAAATATGGGGAGGCGAAACGTGAGTTTAAAATCCTCCACTAAATCCAAAATGTAGAGAAAATAACTCATTGTGTAAACCATTTACAAATCTAGACAAGTCAGAAGACTTGTTTTTTACACAGAAACTCTCTGATTACACTGTTTCCAATGCAGCAAAGGATTCTGGGTGAGATATGCAAATGAGGTTCACGACTCACTTTTTTACTTCTAGCCTGCTTTTTAAGGCAGACTTCCCTTTACGCCATAGCATTGCCGCATTACACAGCTTTTACGCTTAGCTAGGGGTAGTACAGTGATTCAGACCAATCCCAGGACAGCTGTTTTGTGGTTATTGCCACTCATCGGCTGGGAGTAGGTTGAAAAACTGCTTGATAAAGTTGTTTTCTGGGGGAAATACAACAGCAATTTAAAATTTTATAAAATTGCTGTTGTATTTCCCCCAGAAAACAACTTTATCAAGCAGTGATTCAACCTACTCCCAGCTGATGAGTGGCAATAACCATGAAACAGCTGTCCTGGGATTGGTCTGAATCACTGTACTACCCCTAGCTAAGCGAAGAAGCTGTGTAATGCGGCGATGCTATGGAGTAAAGGGAAGAAAAGCAGGCTAGAAGTAAAAAAGTGAGTCATTGTGAACCTCATTTGCATATCTCACCCAGAATCCTTTGCTGCATTGGAAACAGTGTAATCAGAGAGTTTCTTGGGTAAAAGCAAGTCTTCTGAGTTGTCTAGATTTGTAAATGGTTTACACAATGTGTTATTCTCTCTCTCTCTCTCTCTCTCTCTCTCTCTCTCTCTCTCTATATATATATATATATATATATATATATATATTTAGCAGGTGCACCACCCGGCTGATTTTACTGACCACCCGGCTAAAATCTTAACTAATATTGAAAATGTTCAATTTGTATTGCACAAATTATCATTAAATACATTTATGTTAAATTGTGCAATTCATTTCAGCCCCCATTAAAAAAAAAGATACATTTGCAGCTTTATTGCCTTAGCGGGCAGCTTTTTCACATCGAGATTGATTATTGGTGGAATGAAATGCCATCTGAGAAAATGTAATAAAATTAAATTAACATTATAGGGAAAACATCTTTTTTTGTATTTTCTGTAATTTATATGAAAGAGCAGCATCAAACATATTGAATATCTTTTTCTTTCTAATGGTAGTGAAAGTCCACTATCCTTACTTCTGGGAATTACATCACCTGGCCACCAAGAGGAGGCAAAGACACCCTACACCAGAGTTTAACTATCCCTACTACTTCCCTTTCCCTCCCAGTATGTAAGTAGGAAAAAAGAAGAACACTGAGTCCTCAAAGTTGGCAGTATAGTCCAAGGTTTTATTCAGATAGGAGACATACAGCGAGAAGGTAAGCTCCATGCTATCTGATGTGTTTCGCGCATGCCTACATGTGCTTCATCAGAGATCAGAGATGTCTTTGACTCGTCAAGGAGTAGGCATGGATTGAGATGGTGCTGAATTATAAGAAGATTTCAGCTTCACTCCTTCAGTGGACAGTTCCTGGAAGAGAAGGTTGTAGGAGGGTGATGTTTGTGCATTGCTTTTTTCTCTTTATTGGGGTTGAATCACAAACTAGCAATGGCTGTAGCAGGTAAGTTCCATTGCCTCCCCCTGTTTGGCCAGATTTAGCACTTCTTCTTATACCTGTCCTTCTCTGTTTGTTACAGGTCAGGACAGGTATGAGGAAACATTGCAGGGACTGCTATGATTGGGGGTAATTACCTTACTCGGGCCTTATCTCTCCTTTAGAGGGCACTTAATTAATGCTGGGAATTAGCCTTACCACCATGTTGCCTCTCTTAAACTTAGTTAGTGCTGGGATTGTGCGTTCCTTGCAGGACCAGCTTTAATTTGCAGCCATTATATCCCTTGCTATCGGTTTCTCATAGGGGCTATGTTTATTGAGATAGTGCACAGGGTGGCTTCTTTCACTCCAGGAATTTCTCTGGCTCCCTTTCTTCTACGCCTTCACTCTGGAGAGTATGCTGTTAGGTAGTGGTGGCTTCGTTCTCCCATGGCAATTTGCTCAGCTGTCTGGGTATCAGGAGGTGGTAAGCTCTTACACCAGAGTCTTGATAACTAGTTGTATTTTACATGATCACATATTTGTGGGAACTTGTTTGATATTGTGCAATTTGACTCTATTCACATTAGGGAATGGATCCCTCGGGACTGAAGCCATCAGGGAGGTTTACCATGAGAAGAAATCATCAAACATCTTGTTTTCCCCTGATAAGTGTTTATGGTGAAAAGCAGCTATGATGTGCCCCCCAGCTCAGCTTTGTGGTCCCTGCCTAGTGTCAGTTTTGCAGAACCATGCTCAAGCTCCAGGTCCAGCTCCTAAGGTGGACCCTCCACTAGTTTATGTCACTCATGGTGGTGTGACTGAGTTTGCTCCGCAGTTTAAAGCCCAACTGCATTCTGTGGTTTCTCAGGCTATTGCTGCTATCCCGCCTGCAAGTAAGCACAACCGCTAAATAAAAAAATGTTTCCAGTTCTTCTAAGTGCAGTTCCTCTGGTAGCCCATCAATAGTTAGACAAGCTCATGAGTCCGGTCTGGATATATCTTCATCAGCATCAGAAGGAGAAGTTTTATCTGAGAATTCTTCCCCAGACTCTGATAAGGAGTCTGAGGATGTTATTTTCCAATTTATTATGGATCATTTAAGAGCTTTACTTAAGGAGGTTTTAAAGACTCTGGAAGTCCAGGATACTAGTCAAGTGGAAGCCAAACCAGTGCAAAAATTGGACAGAATTTTTAAGCCTAAGGCAAAATCTCCAGAAACTTTCCCTGTTCCTTCTCTGGTAGCTGAGATTATTTCTAAAGAGTGGGACAAATCAGGAGTGCCCTTTTCTCCTTTGCCAAATTTTAATAAAATTGTTCAAAGTCTCTGATTCTAATCTGGACTTATGGGTAACTATTCTCAAGGTAGATGGAGCTATTTCTACCCTTGCCAAGAGAACTACTATAGCTTTACAGGATATAACTTCCTTCAGAGATCCTATGGACAGTAAGTTAGAGAACTATCCGAGAAGAGCCTTCTTACAGGGCAGTTTCCTCTTTCAACCAGCTGTGAGTATGGTGGTGGTTGCAGGTGCAGCTGAGCTTTGGTGCAATTCTCTTTCTGAATTAATTTTGGAAGAATCCTCCTTGGAGGACATACAGGAACATTATCCACATTTATGCAAAGAATACTACTCTGGCGGTCTTAGCCAGAAGGGCTCTTTGGCTTAAGATATGGTATCTAAGTCTAGACTTTTATCACTGTCCTTTAAGTTACAAGACCCTATTTGGCCCTAGTTTAGATTTGATAATCTCCACGGTCACTGCGGGTAAGGGAGCCTTCTTGCCCCAGGACAAGAAATCTAAACCTCCATTTGAACCAATGCACTCATTGGACATCAAATTGTTATCTTGGAAGGTGCTGTTTCTTTTGGCAATCTCTTCTGGTGGAAGATTGTATGAGTTGTCTTCTCTCTCTTCAGAGCCTCCTTACTTGATCTGTCCATACAATGCCCATACAAATGCCTCTTTAGGGGCAATGGGTAGCTTAGGTTTTTTTAGACTTAGGTTTTTTTATTTTGGGGGGTTGGTTGGGTGGGGGGGTTAGTGTTAGGGGGTAACTGGTCATTTTTTTTAGGTAAAAGAGTTGTTTAACTTAGGGCAATGCCCTACAAAAGTCCCTTTTAAGGGCTATTGGTAGTTTAGTGTTCGTGGGGTTATTTTTTATTTTATTTTAATGGGCAGCAAAAGATCTGATTGCCCTTTTAAGGGCAATGCCCATACAAAAACACCTTTAGGGGCAATGGGTAGCTTAGGTTTTTTTTAGTGTTTTTTATTTTGGGGGGTTTGGTGGGTGGGCTTTTTTTACTGTTAGGGGGGACTTATTATTTTTTTAAGTAAAAGAGCTGTTTAACTTAGGGCAATGCCCTACAAAAGGCCCTTTAATTTCATAGGGGTATAAGGTTTAATTTCTTTTATTTTTGATAATTTTGTTTATTTTGTTTCTGGAATTTTAGACTTTTTTATTTTTTGTAATTTAATCTTAGGTTTTATTTTTAAATTAATGTTAGAATTTTTATTTTAATTGTAACTTAGTATTTTTTTATTTTATGTAATTCGGGTTAATTGCGGGGGATTCTTTCACCACCCTGACATTTTTGGAATCCACCTGGATGCAGCTTCGCTTACCCGGGTGGATTCTTTTGACTGCACGCGAAGCCAACATTCTTCTTTGGATGCATGCGCAACTGTTGATGGCGACGTACGCATTAAAAGGTGATTATAGTATAGATACGGGTGATTTTTTAAAAAAAAATACACAATCTACAAATGTTTACTGAAAAGTTTATATTATATAGTATAAATGTTACTAGTTTATATACAGCGATCGCACATGAGAGTGGTTTAAGTGCTATCAAGTCTGTACTTTGCTTGAGTGGAATATATAATAGTGGACAAGTGCATTTTATTATGCAATTACTTGAGACAGTGTTATATAATAACTATGAAACAATAATACAAAGGCGCAAAAATGGCGTAGTAGTTATGGTAATAGAATATAAATTATAAGTTATGATTCAACTCACAATGAAAGCACACCTCTCAGGTGCTGTAGACACAGAGGAACTGACCACCCTCAAGACAAAGAGCTGCCGGAGACCTAAGCACAGAGGATTCACCCTTTTATTAACATTTGGACTTTTCATTTGATACTATAATTTTTTTAAATGTACCTATATATTTAGTAGGTCATATATTTTTGAATTAATGTTTTAATAATTATATGTAGATTTGCTGGGTTATATGGGGACCGCCAATGAGCGGTGTATATTAATGCACTCAACTCTATAATCTCTGTCATTATTTTATGTAATAACTACATTTTGTTTGAGGATTCCTTTTAGCTGCAAATATAGGGGACGGCCATGGGTTCCAACGTCACCCCCAACTATGCCAACATTTATATGAATGCATTCAAAGAGAAGTTAGTTTTTGAGAATGTTTTGTTTTGTCAGTGTGCCGCGACTTGGTGAGGCTACATTGATGATATCTTTACCATTTGAGTAGGCGACATTGGGACCTTGAACACTTTGTAGAATATTTTAACCTCTCCACTACTTATATTAAGTTTAAGCTAACATGGAGTGAAGTCAGTTTGGATTTCTTAGGAAAGAGACAGACCGCAATAGTCTTCTTCACTTTGAAAGCACTCACCATCCATAATTAATTAAATCCCTGGCCCACAGTCAAATGTTAAGGGATAAAAAAAAATGTTTCTGTAAGATTAAAAGAAATAATATCTGTTGTAAGGTGACCTCTGCTCCAGTGGCTTCCTATTTTTTAGCAGCGGGTCTTCAAATAAGCCAGTTGTGTTTTCAAGTCATTAAAGAGGTTAAAACACCCAGACGAGGTAGGAATAGGGAGTTGCCATTAAAACAGCGAGAAGTCTTTTGGATTTTTCACCTTAATATGATGGAGCCAAAGGGGATGAATAGGGAAATTAATTGGTCAGTTTTTTATTGAAGTATTTATTAGAAAGTCTCTCGATTATAATGCTTTGAATACAAATGAGTGCTTTTTTCCATAATAGGATGCTTCAAAACAATCGCCTAGATTACGAGTTTTGTCGGTAATGGTGTGCGGTGCTAACGAGCAGTTTATGCTCACCGCTCACCTACAGACAGCACTGGCATTACAGGTTTTTACAAACCCGGCGTTAGCTGCAGAAAAGTGAGCGGAGAGCAAAATTTTGCTCCACATCTCACCTCAATACCAGCGCTGCTTACGGTAGCGGTGAGCTGGCTAAACGTGCTTGTGCACGATTTCCCCATAGGAATCAATGGGGGAGAGCCGGCTGAAAAAAACCTAACGCAGCCCAATTGATTCCTATGGGGAAACACATTTATTTCTACACCTAACATGAACCCAAGTCTAAACAACCCTAATCTTACACTTATTAACCCCTAATCGCCGACACCTGCATTATATTATTAACCTCTAATCTTCCGCTCCGGACACTGCTGCCACCTACATTATATGTATTAACCCCTAATCTGCTGCCCCCAACATCGCAGACACATACATTATATTTATTAACCTCTAATCTGCCACCCCCAATGTTGCTGCAACCTACCTACACTTATTAACCCCTAATCTGCTGTCCCCAACGTCGCCGCCACTATATTAAAGTTATTAACCCCTAAATCTAAGTCTAACCCTAACACCCCCCTAACTTAAATATAATTTAAATAAATCTAAATAAAATTACTACAATTAACTAAATTATTCCTATTTAAAACTAAATACTTACCTATAAAATAAACCCTAAGATAGCTACAATATAACTAATAGTTACATTGTAGCTAGCTTAGGTTTTATTTTTATTTTACAGGCAACTTTGTATTTATTTTAACTAGGTAGAATAGTTATTAAATAGTTATTAACTATTTAATAGCTACCTAGTTAAAATAAAGACAAATTTACCTGTAAAATAAAGCCTAACCTAAGTTACAATTACATCTAACACTACACTATAATTAAATTAATTCCCTAAATTAACTACAATTAAATACAATTATCTAAAGTACGAAAAAAACAAATACTAAATTACAGAAAATAATAAAATAATTACAAGTTTTTTAAACTAATTACACCTAATCTAATCCCCCTAATAAAATAAAAAAGCCCCCCAAAATAATAAAAAGCCCTACCCTATACTAAATTACAAATAGCCCTTAAAAGGGCCTTTTGCGGGGGCATTGCCCCAAAGTAATCAGCTCTTTGCAATCAGCCAATAGGATTGAACTTCAATCCTATTGGCTGATTGGAACAACCAATAGGATTGAGGTCGCATTCTATTGGCTGTTCCAATCAGCCAATAGTTTTCATATTTTCAATCGTTCCTTAAAGACTCTACTTTTCATGGATGCATACAATACACGCTAATCTTTCTTACCTCAGTTCCTCTCATCCTCCTTTGTCATCCCCTTGAACCCCCTTAGCATGTAAGCCTACAAGCCAAGCTGTTTCGTCGATCACATTCATGAGAGGTGATAATAATAATAAAATGCATGAGAAATTTCTCCTTTGTGTTTCTTTTTGTAAATTAAATAGCTGGATTTGATCTTTGAAAACACAACCCATCAAAATAGGCTAAGCTTGTAGAGAGATCGTACATCTTTTCACTCAAATGCTTCCATTCTTATCCCTATCTCTATACAATACTCAGAAAGAACAATTGAAAATGAATATTTTAGAACTTTATATCTCCCATTCCCTACTGGGAGTGTAGTTTCTTCTGCTGGCTGTGTTTACATAGTTTGTCAATAGCCTACTTAAGTATAGAAACTTTCAGTATAGGTAAGGATACCACTGGCAAAATTAGCTGTTCCTTTAAAAAAAAAAACAGAAAGTATTAATCAAACTTCTTTAAACAACCATTGTTTTGATCTCCTGTCAGTCCAACATCAAATACCAAATGTAAGCCAAATTCATTATGGTATTCTACAGTTATAAGCATTTAAATAATTATATATAGCAAACAATTCCTGAGCAAACTTAAACTATTGCTGGCAATAAAGAAAACAAAAGCTATTAAGATAATTTAATGTGATTACAAACACTTGTTCACAAGTTTTAGAGATATTAAAGGGACAGTCTAGGCCAAAATAAACTTTCATGATTCAGATAGAGCATGTAATTTTAAACAATTTTCCAATTTACTTTTATCACCAATTTTGCTTTGTTCTCTTGGTATTCTTAGTTGAAAGCTTAATCTAGGAAGTTCATATGCTAATTTCTTAGACCTTGAAGCCCACCTCTTTCAGATTGCATTTTAACAGTTTTTCACCACTAGAGGGTGTTAGTTCACGTATTTCATATAGATAACACTGTGCTCGTGCACGAGAAGTTATCTGGGAGCAGGCACTGATTGGCTAGACTGCAAGTCTGTCAAAAGAACTGAGAAAAGGGGCAGTTTGCAGAGGCTTAGATACAAGGTAATCACAGAGGTTAAAAGTATATTATTATAAATGTGTTAGTTATGCAAAACTGGGAAATGGGTAATAAAGGGATTATCTATGTATTAAAACAATAAAAATTCTGGTGTAGACTGTCCCTTTAAGAAGGCTTTTCTCCATATGAACGAGATTTTGGAGAAAAAATGTAAGATAATTTCCCTCAGTTCTTTACTATTGCATGATATAACACAAAGCCTCCTATGGCTGAGAAATGCGTAGATCTATTCTTATTCTTTTATTACATTTTTAAGACTTGTTTTTATACCATTTTCTTTGACCATTATATTAGGAAGTTCTACACACACATTATGGAGGTGAGTCCGAAGACATTATGTTGCTATACATTGGATAAAATGCACCATGTGGCGTCCCTTCTCTTTATTGTTATTTAAAACAAATCTTTCCCTTTCTAAATGAAGTAATTGGTCTGTTTTGACATTTTAGATCTTCCTTCTGTAAAGTAGCCATGGGGGAAGATTTATCATATGTCAGATGGACATGATCGGCTATAGCAGATCATGTCCGCCCGACATCGCTAAATGCCGACATAATACGCTGTCAGCATTTAACATTGCCCAAGCATTTCTGGTGAAATGCTTGTGCAATGCCGGCCCCTGCACATTCGCGGCCAATTGGGGGTGTCAATCATCCCGGTCGTATCCGAACGGGATGATTGCTGTCCGACACCTTACGACTGCTGCTTCTTAACTTAAGTTTCAGGCAGACCTGAACTTCGCGGGTAGATTGCAGCATCCGCTGGTTGATAAATCTACCCCCATGAGTTATGTTAAAATGTATAACTGTGGAAATAGAAATGAGTTGTATTTGATTTTCTGTTAGGGCTGATTAAAGGGATATACAAGTAAAAACATCAATTTCTATTTTTTGCTAAAGCAGTTAATTTTTTGACTAATCTCATGTGTTTAGATAATGCTAAAAGATTAATAAAAACACATAGGAAAACACTTGCTTTCCTGTGTCCCTCTCAAAAAAGGGACAGACAGATCAGCCAACCAGCAGCTCAGATTGTTCATATGCACGGAAGCCTTTGACATAAGTTAAAGGGACATGATACCCAAATGTTGAAACACTTGAAAGTGATGCAGCATAGATGTAAAAAGCTGACTAGAAAATATCACGTGAACATCTCTATGTACAAAAGAAAGATATTTTACCTCAAAAAGTATTCACATCCCATTGTAAAGGACTTTAAGCAGCAAATCAGTATGTCTGTCCCGGGACAGGCAAGGGAGTGAGCTTCGTGCACACTCATGCTATTTCCCTATTCAGTTTAAGGCAGTTTACTATGAAATCTCATCAGAGTTAAGTCAAATCTCATGAGATCACAGTAAAAGAGTTCATGACCTCAGCACTGTTGATGCTGATTGGCTGCAGTTCATTTCTTCAGTTTTTTTTTACCTGCAGCTGGGAGCAGCTGAAGTATAACTTTTTACACAGAAATTACTCTGATGAGCTGAGGAAATTGTGAGGTAAAATATCTTCCTTTTTTACATAGAGATGCTCAGGTGATATTTTTCCTGTCAGCTTTTTACTGCTATACTGCATCAGTTTCTAGTGATTTAGCATATGAGTATTATGTCCCTTTAAGCACATAGGACAGGGCTAGTAAAAAATAAACTATTACAGCAAAAAAAGAATGATTTAATTTGACATTTATCTTTATTTAACTAGAGTATAGAAATCCATATTTAGTTTTTATTGTTTTCTTTAGTTGTTTTTTTAATTATTCTGAGTTAATTGATACCCAAGGGATTCTGTTTTTGCACCTGAGTATACACCTACATTTCTACTAAAAATGATGATGTGTAGCACTGGAGAAAAGCATGTTGCCATTAATCGTGATACCACTGTAGCCCATGATACAGATGCTCAGAATGTAAAAAATAACTAATAATGTATACAGTGAAGTAATATATTTTTGAAAAAGTACAAATAAAAAATTAGGTTGAGATTGAAATAACATAAAAACTTATTGCAATATTTTCATAGTAGTTCACCTCAAAAAACTATGGGCTGGATCCCATATTGCTCCTGACAGCTGCATTGCACAGCATATTGCTTACAATAACGGTGGCTCAAACATCACACTCAAACCACTCTAAACTGAAGCCACTCCAGGACTGCTGCAGCTCCCAAATAATATCAACAGTTGTTACTTCTGAAGTGAGCCACCATAACATATCAGCAATAGTCCCAGGCCAAATGCATTAAAAGAGTTTGTTCTTAATCACATTAGAGAAGTGCTCAACTGAGGATGGATGGTGCTTAATAGTGTACACTATGCTTTCCACATAAGATAACTTTCCTGTAGTATATCAGTTGGACCCATCCAAAAAATTCAGCCCCAAAATACCAGGCAATTCTTACCCGAACAAAGGATTTGTACAGCTAACCACAGGCCTCATCAGTGGAGGTACAGCTATATAAGCCTCATCAGTGGAGGTGCAACTATATCCTTCTAGCCACAGTGAGCAAACGGTTCACATCTGGTTGCCCCATTACCCTTAAGGATATTTAAATACATAAGGGAAGTGCTCAAATAGGGACAGATCGTGCAAAAGTGTGTCAGGGCCCCCCACCTCCTCTTTGCTCCACCTACCTACCTCCTCTGCCCCTCCTCTACCCTATTGCCCCTCCCATCTCCTGTGCCCCTCCCACCTCATATGCCCCTCCCCCACCATGTTTTTAATTGCCATATAATGAGACATTTTTTTCCTTAAATATTTTTTAATAAGAACTAAACATTGTAAATTAACAAGTGCTTGTGCAAAAAATAAACCCCCCTGTCTATATGCACTACAGTATGGAGCAAAACGTAGTGAGAGGCAGACAAGGGGTTAAAATAATTTCGGTTTACTTGTTACTGAAGCTAAAGAGGTAAAAATATTCATTTGTATGTCAGTCAATTGTTAAAATTACTTATTAGCTATCAAAAATATACATCATTGGATTAACTTTGGGGTTGGACAGAGACATAAAGAAGGGACATCTTGAGTATTGTGTACAGTTCTGGTGCCATATCTCCAGAAGTATATAAACAAAATGGAATCTGTGCAGGGCTACTAAAATGGTACATGGTCTAAAAAATCAAACATACCAGGAGAGGCTCAATTACCTAAATATGCATAGCTTAGAGGAAAGAAGGGAAAGATTTTATATGATAGAAACTTTTAATTATATTAAAGGGCTTAGTAAAGCTGAGGAAGTAGTATTTTTCATAAAAAGAAAAATTCAAGAACAAGTGGCAATTGCGGAAGCACTTCTTTACAAAAAGGGTGATTGACTCATGGAATAAACTTCCACAAGAGGTGGTAATGACAAACAATGTGGGGGTCTTTAAAAATGCCTGGGTTCAGCATAAGGCTATCCTACAAACTAGATAAGTTTATACTTTTAGAAAAAATTAGCAGACTTGCTGGCCCTATGGTTCTTATGTGTTGTCAAAATCGATGTCTCTATGTTTCTAATTATAGCCCAATTTCTATTCTTTCCCTTGCCTCTAAACTTCTTGAGCGGATTGTTTATAAATGCTTATTTACACTTTCTCACATCTAACCTACTTTTCGAACCTATGCCATCTGGCATTCTCTCCCAACACTTACTGCCAAGTCTAGAGGTCATTACTCCATGCTAATCCCTTTAGACCTATCTCAATCCTTTGACACTATTGACCATCCTTTGCTGCTCCAGACCCTAAATTCCTTGGGTATTTGTGAGACAGCTCACCTCTGGCTCTCTTCTTACGTTTATAACCGTACCTTTAGTGTATTCTTCTCTTGCTCGTCCTCCTCTCCTCTACCCCTCTTTGTTGGGGTACCTCAAGGCTCAGTTCTAGGTCCCCTTCTTTTCCCAGTCTACACATCATCAAGTCCTGTGGGTTTCAGAATCATCTTTATGCTGATAACACCCAAAGCTACCATTCTGCACCAGACATTTCCTCTTCCTTCTCTAAAACTGAACTACTTCTATTTCCTCCTTCTACCAATCTCCCCATTCCTCAAATCTCACTTAATGTGGACAGATCTATCATCAACTATACCCCTCAGGCTTGCTGCCTTGGTGTCACACTTGATTTAGAACTTTCTTTTGCTGCCCACATTAAGTCCTTAGCTAACTCCTGACATTTCCACCTTAAAAATATCTCTAAAATTCTTTACTTTCTCACTCAAGACACAACTAAGATTCTTATCCCCTGCCTTTTTATTTCCCGCTTTAATTACTGCAACTCTGTCTTCTCTGGTCTCCCAATCTACCTCCTGTCCCTACTGCAATCCATCATGAATGCCTCTGCCAGGCTCATCTTCCTTAAGCATCTTTCCACATCTGCTACGCCTCTTTGCCAGCACCTCCACTGGCTTCCCTTAGCCTCAAGAATAAAATTCAACATTTTGACCCTAACATACAAAAGCCCTCACCAACCCTGCACCCTCCTAAATCTCTGCCCTTGTCTGAAAATGCTCCCCAACTTGCCCCCTCCACTCTGCCCAAGACCTACTTCTCTCCTCATCTCTCATTACTTCCTCACACTCACGTCTGCAAGACATTTCTAGAAGTGCATCTATCATATGGAACTCGCTCAGTCATACCTGCCTCTAGTCTCAAAAACTTCAAGTGTTTTTTTGAAAACATTTCTGTTTAAGGATGCGTATAATTTAATTTAAGATGTCTCTACTACTTATGTTTCTCCCTCAACTCCCCCATGTATGTCCTTTAGAATGTAAGCTCACAAACTAAACATTTGTAAAACAAATTAACATCTTGTTTGCTGTTATTCTTTTCACATTCCAAACTCCATCTACCACTTGCCAACAGGGTCGGCTCCAAGGAGGGCATTGGGGGACAATGCCCACCCAAATGGAATGCTGTGCCCCCTCAAAAAATATTGATATGATCATACACTTTAAAAATAATAAATAAAATAATAAATTGTTATGTAATGCTGCATGCTGGGGGCGGAGTTAGCTGCCGAACTGTGAGGTTGCATCACGCATCTGCAAGGAGTTCCGTGTCTTAATCTCTTATTTGGAATTGGAAGTTAATTAAAGACTGTTTGGACTTGTCTTTTACCCTATTAATTTGACCTAACTATTGTGAGTTACTCATTTTCTTAAACCATAGACCATGATAAGAATATGATTGTATCATATAAATATAAGTCTCTAAATGGCTACTGGCTTCTATCGAAGCCTCAAAAGTACACTGTAATCTTAGGCTAGGCCTAAAATCACAGTGCACTTTTAAGGCATCGATAGAAGCCGGTAGCCATTTATAGACATATATTTATATGATACAATCATATTCTTATAGGTTCACAGTACATAGGTTGTATAAAGTAGCCTGATATCCGTTATTGTGAAACAGGTATAGCTAAATCTAATCTACAAAATTACCAGTACCTGAAAACCTAGTATCCTCACTGCTATTGCAAACAAAAGGGTTAATTGCATTGGGTGGTTTGGGGTGCATGGCTGTTTAGGGGACATGATTGAGATTTAAGAATGAGTTTAAGGATTTTGGATCATGGTGATTAAGGGGTGAATTCTTTTTAAGGAGCTATTGCATTTAATGGCTCTGTTTTAGCGCACTCCATACGATTTAGACGTCATTCTTTTACCTAGTGATTTAGCACATATTCTCCAATTGTTAATAGTGGGGGATAAGCCAGCCAGAAGCTAAACTTTCCTGCAGAATATGTAGGTCTGCTCTTATTTTGACTCTCATACATGCTTTGTAATTGCGTGCCCCCTCGTGAAAAAAAATGCCCCCCCATTTCATTCGTTCTGGAGCCGACCCTGTCTTCCACTAGTGTAGGATATGTGCGTATTCCTTTTTAACAAGGAGAACAAATCACATTTGAAAATAGAAGGGAACTTAAAAGTGTCTTAAAATTACATGCTCTATCTGAATCATGCAAGTTTAATTTTGACTTTCCTAACCCTTAATGTCTTGTTAAAAATATGTAAAGTTTAGTAAGAAAATGTATCTGGATTGATCTACACAGAATTAATATCCCAAAAACTATATAAAAACATCCAGAAAACGAAATCAGCGTGTTAGATTTTTTTTTTTGGAAAGTTTTAGTAAATTAAGAAAGTGCAGTACAGTACACTGTTTTCCAGAGTTTCCATGTGTCCCAGGTCCTGAGGGAAATTCCTAAATTGGAATGTTTGCCCCATATTCCTGAACTCATCTTGTATTTTCTGCTTTCTGAATTAGCATATGTGGTTGTTTAATTTATATATAGTAGTTTTTCTCTTGGGGTTTCATGGGCCTCTTAGTGTAAGCGATTCTGTATATGTTTTAAATAGATAGTATACTGTAAAATTATTTTTCCCCTTATGTGTTTCCAACAACTTTAGGTTTATTTATGTATGTGAAATAGCTTTTTGTTCTTTGAAACCATTGTCCATTAAAATTGGTTGAACATGCAGGGAAATCACATCTCCTTATTTTGTAACTTTCTTTACACACACATGCTTCTTTATATTATCTCTCTCTGTATACCAAAACCCAATACTTACAGAGAACAGCTGACAATTACTTTATTACTTATCTCTTCTGCTGGCTATGTTTACATAGCATTTCTATAACCAATACTTAAGTATAGAACCGTTCAGTATAGGCAGGGATACCACAGCCATAATCCGATATTTCAAATGCATAAATAAAGGGAAATTAGAGATTAATACACTTAAACAGGTAAAATGAATGAATGGGAACAAATTAATGGGGAAACTATTTGGGGTACACTGCCCTTTTAATGCTTTTAGATGGGTTAAACACAAAGTGCAAAAGTCAACAAATAAAACTGATCTAACAAAACAGATCAATGTATTTTTTCATTCTTTGGGGTAGATTTATCAAGCAGCGGATGCTGCAATCTACCCCCGAAGTTTGAGGTCAGCCTAAATCTTAAATTAAGAAGCAGCGGTTGTAAGATCGCTGCTCCTTAACTAATCCGCCGCCTCTGAGATGGCAGACAGCAATCATCCCTTCGGCCTATTTGACCCTGCAACTGTCTTGCTGATTTGTACTGTGTTTGTATTCTTGACTCCAACGTTTGGCTTGTTCCTGACTACATGACTGCTTAATCCCTGGCACCTCGTATTGATTTTGAATTCTTTACCTTGTTCCTGACTATGAGACTGTTGACCTTGCCTTCACTCTATCTGATGTACCTTCTAGACTTGTGCGCGGCGGAAAAATTTGTTTTGGTTCGTTTCAGACTGATTTGTACATAATACTAGTGTAATACAAAGCACATTCCACCTAAGTACCAACCTCACAGGTACCAGCTACATAATGTGCCCTGCACAAAGCTAGCAAAATGATATAACCTAATATACTGTACAATACTAGTGTAATTGTGATTAGTCCATGGCCATTCAAATGTAATTAATAAATCCGAACTAATTCAGATTTATTTGTTACAAATAGTTTAGTTTCTAGGGTAATTCGAATCGATCTGAAGCTCCGAATTTGACAAATTCGTCCAAATTTCAATTGGGAAAGAAACGAAACGCACGTGTCTAGTACCTTCAGCTTGTATTTGTGTCCCTGTCACTGCAGAGCTCCAGTATCCAATACCAGGTACCAAAATCCCTCTGCTTCTAATCTGATGATTGTTTGTGCTTATTATCTGCTGTGCAGCTTCAGAAACTGTTAACCCCAGAAGCACTTAGTCGATTTCACTAAACTCTACCTCTGCGTCCTTTCTAAGAAGACATAGGCGTAGATTTATCAAGCAGCGAATGCTGCAATCTATCCCAGAAGTTTCAGTTCCGCTGTGGCCCTACCTTCCCCAATAAACGACTTTGGAAAGCCTTTGGGCCCTTTAGAGATGTCCTATAGCATTCAGAGGGCCTTTGAGGGAAGCTGGATGTCACAGTTTGTAATTTAACTGCACCAACTGTAACTTTTATACTACAACAGTGGAAATTGTTTCTAGTCAAAATTTAAGCCAGCCATGTGTAAAAAACTAGGCCCCAATAAAGTTTTATCACCAAAGTATATATAAAAACGATTAAACATGCCAGCAAACGTTTTATATTGTAAATATCATAAGGGTATTACCCCTAGGAGTAAGCATGATACCAGTCGTTATTAAATCACTGTATTCAGGCTTAACTTACATTAATCCGGTATCAGCACCATTTTCTATTGTTTTCCATCTCTAGAAAAAATTATAACTGCACATACCTGATAGCAGAATAAACTGCACGCCATTCTATCGCTGAAGTTACCTCATCTGTGTAATCCCCTCAGACATATGTGAGAACAGCAATGGATCTTAGTTACAACCTGCTAAGATCATAGAAACCTCAGGCAGATTCTTCTTCTATTTACTGCCTGAGATAAAATAGCACAACTCCGGTACTATTTAAAAATAACAAACTTTTGATTGAAGAAAATAAACTAGCTATATTTAACCACTCTCTCCTACAACGTCCTTGCTTGTTGAGAGTTGCAAAAGAATGACTGGCTATGACAGTTAGGGGAGGAGCTATATTACAGCTCTGCTGTGGGTGTCCTCTTGCAACTTCCTGTTGGGAATGAGAATATCCCACAAGTAATGGATGATCCGTGGACTGGATACACCTTACAAGAGAAACATAAGTTAAGAAGCAGCAGTCATTTTAATTACAATGATTTTTCAAAAGATTTATATACAACATTAATAATAAGTACAAAAACAACATACCTACATAAATCAAATTGATTTATGTATCAGATAGAGATGTGCATTTGTTATTAAACAAATGCAAAAAATTACACATTTTTATCAAATTAGTTTATTAACGAATAATAAACTAAAATGGAAACAAATGATTGAATAAACAAATGTTTCAAGGGAAGAAATTAGATCAGTGAAACATTTTCCATTGACCAATAATAGTGCTACAATTTAGGTCATCTGACTGCATTCTCACCAATCCTGTGCCCAGTATATAAATCGCCCTCTGCTCAGATCAAGTGCTAGATGCTGGGAGCATTGTGTTTTTTTCTGCCTGAAGAATATTCTTATATTTATAGTAAAATATGTGACACACTATTTGAGTTCTGTTCCACATTACACTATGTAAAGCACTACTATGTAAGTTGTGTTCCCCACATTACAGTGTTAAAGTAATACATACATATACACATTTAAACGGACATGGAATGAAAAGATGCATTTCTCTTGTAAGGTGTATCCAGTCCACGGATCATCCATTACTTGTGGGATATTCTCCTTCCCAACAGGAAGTTGCAAGAGGACACCCACAGCAGAGCTGCTATATAGCTCCTCCCTTAACTGCCATATCCAGTCATTCTCTTGCAACTCTCAACACGTATGGAGGTAGTAAGAGAGAGTGGTGTAATATAGTTAGTTTTTTATCTTCAATCAAAAGTTTGTTGTTTTTAAATGGTACCGGAGTTGTACTATTTTATCTCAGGCAGTATTTAGAAGAAGAATCTGCCTGCGTTTCTATGATCTTAGCAGCTTGTAACTAAGATCCACTGCTGTTCTCACATATGTCTGAGGAGTGAGGTAACTTCAGAGGGAGAATGGCGTGCAGGTTATCCTGCTATAAGGTATGTGCAGTTATAAGTTTTTCTAGGGATGGAATTACTAGAAAATGCTGCTGATACTGGATTAATGTAAGTTAAGCCTAAATACAGTGATTTAATAGCGACTAGTATCAGGCTTACTATCAGAGATATATACTCTTATAAATTTGCAATATAAAACGTTTGCTGGCATGTTTAATCGTTTTTATATATGCTTTGGTGATAAAACTTTATTGGGGCCTAGTTTTTTTCACTGTTCTTAAAATTTGGACAAAATTTGTTTCTCTTAAAGGCACAGTAACGTTGTTACCTTGATTTAAAGTGTTTTCCAAGCTTGCTAGTCTCATTGCTAGTCTGTACAAACATGTCTGACATAGAGGAAACTACTTGTTCATTATGTTTAAAAGCCATGGTGGAACCCCATCTTAGAATGTGTACCAAATGTACTGATTTCACTTTAAGCAATAAAGATCATTTTTTGTCTTTAAAAAATTTATCACCAGAGGATTCTGACGAGGGGGAAGTTATGCCGACTAACTCTCCCCACGTGTCAGACCCTTTGACTCCCGCTTAAGGGACTCACGCTCAAATGGCGCCAAGTACATCAAGGGCGCCCATAGCGTTTACTTTACAAGACATGGCGGCAGTCATGGATAATACACTGTCAGCGGTATTAGCCAGACTACCTGAATTTAAAGGAAAGCGAGATAGCTCTGGGGTTAGACCTAATACAGAGCATACAGACGCTTTAAGAACCATGTCTGATACTGCCTCACAATATGCAGAAGCTGAGGAAGGGGAGCTTCAGTCTGTGGGTGATATTTCGGACTCAGGGAAGATGATTCAACCTGATTCTGATATTTCTACATTTAAAATTTAAGCTTGAGAACCTCTGCGTGTTGCTCAGGGAGGTTTTAGCTGCTCTGAATGACTGTGATACAATTGCAGTGCCAGAGAAATTGTGTAGACTGGATAAATACTATGCAGTGCCGGTGTGTACTGATGTTTTTCCAAATACCTAAAAAGGTTTACAGAAATTATTAACAAGGAATGGGATAGACCAGGTGTGCCGTTCTCTTCCCCTCCTATTTTTTAGAAAAATGTTTCCAATAGACGCCACCACACGGGACTTATGGCAGACAGTTCCTAAGGTGGAGGGAGCAGTTTCTACTCTAGCAAAGCGTACTACTATCCCTGTCGAGGACAGTTGTGCTTTTTTAGATCCAATGGATAAGAAATTAGAAGGTTACCTTAAGAAAATTTATTCAACAAGGTTTTATCCTACAGCCCCTTGCATGCATTGCTCCTGTCACTGCTGCTGCTGCGGCGTTCTGGTTTGAGTCTCTGGAAGAGGCTTTACAGGTAGCGACTCCATTGGATGAACATACTTGACAAGCTTAGAGCACTTAAGCTAGCCAATTCCTTTGTTTCTGATGCCATTGTTCATTTGACTAAACTAACGGCTAAGAATTCTGGTTTTGCTATACAGGCGCGCAGGGCGCTATGGCTTAAATCATGGTCAGCTGACGTGACTTCAAAATATAAGCTACTTAACATTCCCTTCAAGGGGCAGACCCTATTCGGGCCTGGTTTGAAGGAGATTATTGCTGATATCACTGGAGGAAAAGGTCATGCCCTTCCTCAGGACAGGTCCAAATCAAGGTCCAAACAGTCTAATTTTCGTGCCTTTCGAAACTTCAAGGCAGGTGCGGCATCAACTTCCAAAACAAAACAAGAGGGAACTTTTGCTCAGTCCAAGACGGTCTGGAGACCAAACCAGACCTGGAACAAAGGTAAGCAGGCCAAAAAGCCTGCTGCTGCCTCTAAGACAGCATGAAGGACGGCCCCCTAACCGGTAACGGATCTTGTAGGGGGCAGACTTTCACTCTTCGCCCAGGCATGGGCAAGAGATGCCCAGGATCCCTGGGCATTGGAAATTATATCCCAGAGATATCTTCTGGACTTCAAAGCTTCCCCCCCAAAAAAGGGGAGATTTCACCTTTCACAATTATCTGCAAACCAGATAAAGAGAGAGGCATTCTTACACTGTGTTCGAGACCTCCTAGTTATGGGAGTGATCCATCCAGTTCCAAAGGAGGAACAGGGACAGAGTTTTTACTCAAATCTGTTTGTGGTTCCCAAAAAAGAGGGAACCTTCAGACCAATTTTGGATCTAAAGATCTTAAACAAATTCCTCAGAATTCCATCATTCAAGATGGAAACTATTCGTACCATCCTACCTATGATCCAGGAGGGTCAATATATGACTACAGTGGATTTGAAGGATGCTTATCTTCACATTCCGATACACAAAGATCATCATCGGTTTCTCAGGTTTGCCTTTCTAGACAGGCATTACCAGTTTGTAGCTCTTCCCCAAGAATCTTTATGAAGGTTCTGGGGTCGCTTCTGGTGGTCCTAAGGCCGCGGGGCTTAGCAGTGGCCCTTTATTTAGATGACATCCTGATACAGGCGTCAAACTTCCAAATTGCCAAGTCTCATACGGACATAGTACTGGCATTTCTGAGATCGCATGGGTGGAAAGTGAACAAGGAAAAGAGTTCTCTATCCCCAATCACAAGAGTTTCCTTCCTAGGGACTCTGATAGATTCTGTAGAAATAAAAATTTACCTGACGGAGTCCAGGTTGTCAAAGCTTCTAAATTCCTGCTGTGTTCTTCATTCCATTCCGCGCCCTTCGGAGGCTCAGTGCATGAATGTAATCGGCTTAATGGTAGCGGCAATGGACATAGTGCCGTTTGCACGCCTACATCTCAGACCGCTGCAACTATGCATGCTCAGTCAGTGGAACGGGGATTACACAGATTTGTCCCCTCTGCTAAATCTGGATCAAGAGACCAGAGATACCTCTTCTCTGGTGGCTATCTCGGGTCCATCTGTCCAAAGGTATGACCTTTCGCAAGCCAGATTGGACAATTGTAACAACAGATGCCAGCCTTCTAGGTTGGGGAGCAGTCTGGAACTCCCTGAAGGCTCAGGGATCGTGGACTCAGGAGGAGACACTCCTTCTAATAAATATTCTGGAACTGAGAGCGATATTCAATGCTCTTCAGGCTTGGCCTCAGTTAGCAACTCTGAGGTACATCAGATTTCAGTTGGACAACATCACGACTGTGGCTTACATCAACCATCAAGGGGGAACAGAAGTTCCCTAGCGATGTTAGAAGTCTCAATATAATTCGCTGGGCAGAGACTCACTCTTGCCTCCTATCAGCTATCCATATCCCAGGTGTAGAGAACTGGGAGGCGGATTTTCTAAGTCGTCAGACTTTTTCATCCGGGAGAGTGGGAACTCCATCCGGAGGCGTTTGCACAATTGATTCATCATTGGGACAAACCAGAACTGGATCTCATGACGTCTTGCCAGAACGCCAAGCTTCCACCGTTTCCTCTGCTCCCTCGACTGATTGCCAAGATCAAGCAGGAGAGTGCATCAGTGATTTTGATAGCGCCTGCGTGGCCATGCAGGACCTGGTATGCAGATCTGGTGGACATGTCATCCTTTCCACCATGGACTCTGCCTCTGAGACAGGACCCTCTACCTTAGGGTCCTTTCAACCATTTAAATCTAATTTCTCTGAGACGGACTGCCTGGAGATTGAACGCTTGATTTTATCAAAGCATGGCTTCTCCGAGTCAGTCATTGATACCTTAATACAGGCACGAAAGCCTGTCACTAGGAAAATTTAACATAAGATATGGCGTAAATATCTTTATTGGTGTGAATCCAAGGGTTACTCATGGAGTAAGGTCAGGATTCCCAGGATATTATCTTTTCTCCAAGATGGTTTGGAAAAAGGATTGTCAGCTAGTTCCTTAAAAGGACAGATTTCTACTCTGTCTATTGTTTTGCACAAGCGTCTGGCAGATGTTCCAGACGTTCAGGCATTTTTTTTCAGGCTTTGGTTAGAATCAAGCCTGTGTTTAAACCTGTTGCTCCGCCATGGAGATTAAATCTGGTTTTTAAGGTTCTTCAAGGAGTTCCGTTTGAACCTTTTCATTCCATAGATATCAAATTTTTATCTTGGAAAGTTCTTTTTTGGTAGCTATTTCCTCGGCTCGTAGAGTCTCCGAGTTATCTGCTTTACAATATGATTCTCCTTATCGGATCTTCCATTCCGATAAGGTAGTCCTGCGTACCAAACCTGGGTTTTTAACTAAGGTGGTATCTAACAAGAATATCAATCAAGAGATTGTTGTTCCATCTTTGTGTCCTAATCCTTCTTCAGAGAAGGAACATCTATTACATAATCTAGATGTGGTTCGTGCTTTAAAGTTTTACTTACAAGCTACTAAAAATATCGTCAAACATCTGCTTTGTTTGTTGTCTACTCTGGACAGAGGAGAGGTCAAAAGGCTTCGGCAACCTCTCTTTCTTTTTGGCTAAGAAGCATAATCCGCTTAGCCTATGAGACTGCTGGACAGCAGCCTCCTGAAAGGATTACAGCTCGTTCTACTAGAGCTGTGGCTTCCACTTGGGCCTTTAAAATGAGGCTTCTGTTGAATAGATTTGCAAGGCGACGAGGTCTTCGCTTCATACTTTTTCAAATTTCTACAAATTTGACACTTTTGCTTCTTCGGAAGTTATTTTTGGGAGAAAGGTTTTACAGGCAGTGGTACCTTTCGTTTAAGTACCTGCCTTATCCCTCCCTTCATCTGTGTACTTTAGCTTTGGTATTGGTATCCCACAAGTAATGGATGATCCGTGGACTGGATACACCTTACAAGAGAAAACACAATTTATGCTTACCTGATAAATTTATTTCTCTTGTGGTGTATCCAGTCCACGGCCCGCCCTGTCATTTTAAGGCAGGTAATTTTTTCATTTAAACTACAGTCACCACTGCACCCTATGGTTTCTCCTTTCTCTGCGTGTTTTCGGTCGAATGACTGGATATGGCAGTTAGGGGAGGAGCTATATAGCAGCTCTGCTGTGGGTGTCCTCTTGCAACTTCCTGTTGGGAATGAGAATATCCCACAAGTAATGTATGATCCGTGGACTGGATACACCACAAGAGAAATAAATTTATCAGGTAAGCATAAATTGTGTTTTTTTACATTTTCTTTCCTCTTACCATTGAAAATAATGTCTTAACGAATATTTGTTAAAAACAAATTAATGTGCTGATATTCAGACAAACAGAGGGCCAGATTACGAGTGGAGCAGTAGTTTTTTTCCACTCAAGTTCTAGTGTTAAAATTGATAGAAGTAGGGGGCGGAGCCTATACTTGGAGCGGCAGGACGTGTTTCAGAGAAGCTCCTGCTGGTTTTCTATATACTTTGCTTTTTTCCTTCAATCTAGAAGAGTTATCTACCTAGGATTGTTTCTTTCATGTAATTAGCAAGAGTCCATGAGCTAGTGACGTATGGGATATACATTCCTACCAGGAGGGGCAAAGTTTCCCAAACCTCAAAATGCCTATAAATACACCCCTCACCACACCCACAATTCAGTTTTACAAACTTTGCCTCCTATGGAGGTGGTGAAGTAAGTTTGTGCTAGATTCTACGTTGATATGCGCTCCGCAGCAAGTTGGAGCCCGGTTTTCCTCTCAGCGTGCAGTGAATGCCAGAGGGATGTGAGGAGAGTATTGCCTATTTGAATGCAGTGATCTCCTTCTACGGGGTCTATTTCATAGGTTCTCTGTTATCGGTCGTAGAGATTCATCTCTTACCTCCCTTTTCAGATCGACGATATACTCTTATTTATATACCATTACCTCTGCTGATTTTCGTTTCAGTACTGGTTTGGCTTTCTACAAACATGTAGATGAGTGTCCTGGGGTAAGTAAATCTTATTTTCTGTGACATTCTAAGCTATGGTTGGGCACTTTATTTATAAAGTTCTAAATATATGTATTCAAACATTTATTTGCCTTGACTCAGAATGTTCAACATTCCTTATTTTCAGACAGTCAGTTTCATATTTGGGATAATGCATTTGAATCAATCATTTTTTCTTACCTTAAAAATTTGACTTTTTTTCCCTGTGGGCTGTTAGGCTCGCGGGGGCTGAAAATGCTTCATTTTATTGCGTCATTCTTGGCGCAGACTTTTTTGGCGCAAAAAATCTTTTCTGTTTCCGGCGTCATACGTGTCGCCGGAAGTTGCGTCATTTTTTGACGTCCTTTTGCGCCAAAGATGTCGGCGTTCCGGATGTGGCGTCATTTTTGGTGCCAAAAAGCATTTAGGCGCCAAATAATGTGGGCCTATTATTTGGCGCCAAAAAATATGGGCGTCGCTTTTGTCTCCACATTATTTCAGTCTCATTTTTTCTTTGCTTCTGGTTACTAGAAGCTTGTTTATTGGCATTTTTTCCCATTCCTGAAACTGTCATTTAAGGAATTTGATCAATTTTGCTTTATATGTTGTTTTTTCTCTTACATATTGCAAGATGTCTCACGTTGCATCTGAGTCAGAAGATACTTCAGGAAAATCGCTGTCTAGTGCTGGAACTACCAAAGCTAAGTGTATCTGCTGTAAACTTTTGGTAGCTATTCCTCCGGCTGTTGTTTGTATTAATTGTCATGACAAACTTGTTAAAGCAGATAATATTTCCTTTAGTAATGTACCATTGCCTGTTGCAGTTCCCTCAACATCTAAGGTGCAGAATGTTCCTGATAACATAAGAGATTTTGTTTCTGAATCCATCAAGAAGGCTATGTCTGTTATTTCTCCTTCTAGTAAACATAAAAAATCTTTTAAAACTTCTCTCTCTACAGATGAATTTTTAAATGAACATCATCATTCTGATTCTGATGACTCTTCTGGTTCAGAGGATTCTGTCTCAGAGATTGATGCTGATAAATCTTCATATTTATTTAAAATGGAATTTATTCGTTCTTTACTTAAAGAAGTACTAATTGCTTTAGAAATAGAGGATTCTGGTCCTCTTGATACTAATTCTAAACGTTTAGATAAGGTATTTAAATCTCCTGTGGTTATTCCAGAAGTTTTTCCTGTTCCTAATGCTATTTCTGAAGTAATTTCCAGAGAATGGGATAAATTGGGTAATTCATTTACTCCTTCTAAACGTTTTAAGCAATTATATCCTGTGCCGTCTGACAGATTAGAATTTTGGGACAAAATCCCTAAAGTCGATGGGGCTATTTCTACCCTTCCTAAACGTACTACTATTCCTACGTCAGATGGTACTTCGTTTAAAGATCCTTTAGATAGGAAAATTGAATCCTTTCTAAGAAAAGCTTATCTGTGTTCAGGTAATCTTCTTAGACCTGCTATATCTTTGGCTGATGTTGCTGCAGCTTCAACTTTTTGGTTGGAGACTTTAGCGCAACAAGTAACAGATCATGATTCTCATAATATTATTATTCTTCTTCAGCATGCTAATAATTTTATCTGTGATGCCATTTTTGATATTATCAGAGTTGATGTCAGGTTTATGTCTCTAGCTATTTTAGCTAGAAGAGCTTTATGGCTTAAAACTTGGAATGCTGATATGGCTTCTAAATCAACTCTACTTTCCATTTCTTTCCAGGGTAACAAATTATTTGGTTCTCAGTTGGATTCCATTATCTCAACTGTTACTGGTGGGAAAGGAACTTTTTTACCACAGGATAAAAAATCTAAGGGTAAAAACAGGGCTAATAATCGTTTTCGTTCCTTTCGTTTCAACAAAGAACAAAAGCCTGATCCTTCATCCTCAGGAGCAGTTTCAGTTTGGAAACCATCTCCAGTCTGGAATAAATCCAAGCCTTCTAGAAAGGCAAAGCCTGCTTCTAAGTCCACATGAAGGTGCGGCCCTCATTCCAGCTCAGCTGGTAGGGGGCAGGTTACGTTTTTTCAAAGAAATTTGGATCAATTCTGTTCACAATCTTTGGATTCAGAACATTGTTTCAGAAGGGTACAGAATTGGTTTCAAGATGAGACCTCCTGCAAAGAGATTTTTTCTTTCCCGTGTCCCAGTAAATCCAGTGAAAGCTCAAGCATTTCTGAATTGTGTTTCAGATCTAGAGTTGGCTGGAGTAATTATGCCAGTTCCAGTTCTGGAACAGGGGATGGGGTTTTATTCAAATCTCTTCATTGTACCAAAGAAGGAGAATTCCTTCAGACCAGTTCTGGATCTAAAAATATTGAATCGTTATGTAAGGATACCAACGTTCAAAATGGTAACTGTAAGGACTATCTTGCCTTTTGTTCAGCAAGGGCATTTTATGTCCACAATAGATTTACAGGATGCATATCTGCATATTCCAATTCATCCAGATCATTATCAGTTCCTGAGATTCTCTTTTCTGGACAAGCATTACCAGTTTGTGGCTTTGCCGTTTGGCCTAGCTACAGCTCCAAGAATTTTTACAAAGGTTCTCAGTGCCCTTCTGTCTGTAATCAGAGAACAGGGTATTGTGGTATTTCCTTATTTGGACGATATCTTGGTACTTGCTCAGTCTTTACATTTAGCAGAATCTCATACGAATCGACTTGTGTTGTTTCTTCAAGATCATGGTTGGAGGATCAATTCACCAAAAAGTTCATTGATTCCTCAGACAAGGGTAACCTTTCTGGGTTTCCAGATAGATTCAGTGTCCATGACTCTGTCTTTAACAGACAAGAGACGTCTAAAATTGATTTCAGCTTGTCGAAACCTTCAGTCACAATCATTCCCTTCGGTAGCCTTATGCATGGAAATTCTAGGTCTTATGACTGCTGCATCGGACGCGATCCCCTTTGCTCGTTTTCACATGCGACCTCTTCAGCTCTGTATGCTGAATCAATGGTGCAAGGATTACACAAAGATATCTCAATTAATATCTTTAAAACCGATTGTACGACACTCTCTAACGTGGTGGACAGATCACCGTCGTTTAATTCAGGGGGCTTCTTTTGTGCTTCCGACCTGGACTGTAATTTCAACAGATGCAAGTCTCACAGGTTGGGGAGCTGTGTGGGGATCTCTGACGGCACAAGGAGTTTGGGAATCTCAGGAGGTGAGATTACCGATCAATATTTTGGAACTCCGTGCAATTTTCAGAGCTCTTCAGTCTTGGCCTCTTCTGAAGAGAGAATCGTTCATTTGTTTTCAGACAGACAATGTCACTACTGTGGCATACATCAATCATCAAGGAGGGACTCACAGTCCTCTGGCTATGAAAGAAGTATCTCGAATTCTGGTTTGGGCGGAATCCAGCTCCTGTCTAATCTCTGCGGTTCATATCCCAGGTATAGACAATTGGGAAGCGGATTATCTCAGTCGCCAAACGTTGCATCCGGGCGAATGGTCTCTTTACCCAGAGGTATTTCTTCAGATTGTTCAAATGTGGGAGCTTCCAGAAATAGATCTGATGGCGTCTCATCTAAACAAGAAACTTCCCAGGTATCTGTCCAGATCCCGGGATCCTCAGGCGGAAGCAGTGGATGCATTATCACTTCCTTGGAAGTATCATCCTGCTTATATCTTTCCGCCTCTAGTTCTTCTTCCAAGAGTAATCTCCAAGATTCTGAAGGAATGCTCATTTGTTCTGCTGGTAGCTCCGGCATGGCCTCACAGGTTTTGGTATGCGGATCTTGTCCGGATGGCCTCTTGCCATCCGTGGACTCTTCCGCTACGACCAGACCTTCTGTCGCAAGGTCCTTTTTTCCATCAGGATCTCAAATCCTTAAATTTAAAGGTATGGAGATTGAACGCTTGATTCTTGGTCAAAGAGGTTTCTCTGACTCTGTGATTAATACTATGTTACAGGCTCGTAAATCTGTATCCAGAGAGATATATTATAGAGTCTGGAAGACTTATATTTCTTGGTGTCTTTCTCATCATTTTTCTTGGCATTCTTTTAGAATTCCGAGAATTTTACAGTTTCTTCAGGATGGTTTAGATAAAGGTTTATCCGCAAGTTCTTTGAAAGGACAAATCTCTGCTCTTTCTGTTCTTTTTCACAGAAAGATTGCTAATCTTCCTGATATTCATTGTTTTGTACAAGCTTTGGTTCGTATAAAACCTGTCATTAAGTCAATTTCTCCTCCTTGGAGTTTGAATTTGGTTCTGGGGGCTCTTCAAGCTCCTCCGTTTGAACCTATGCATTCATTGGACATTAAATTACTTTCTTGGAAAGTTTTGTTCCTTTTGGCAATCTCTTCTGCCAGAAGAGTTTCTGAATTATCTGCTCTTTCTTGTGAGTCTCCTTTTCTGATTTTTCATCAGGATAAGGCAGTGTTGCGAACTTCTTTTGAATTTTTACCTAAAGTTGTGAATTCTAACAACATTAGTAGAGAAATTGTGGTTCCTTCATTATGTCCTAATCCTAAGAATTCTAAGGAGAAATCATTGCATTCTTTGGATGTTGTTAGAGCTTTGAAATATTATGTTGAAGCTACTAAGTCTTTCCGAAAGACTTCTAGTTTATTTGTTATCTTTTCTGGTTCTAGAAAAGGCCAGAAAGCTTCTGCCATTTCTTTGGCATCTTGGTTGAAATCTTTAATTCATCTTGCCTATGTTGAGTCGGGTAAAACTCCGCCTCAAAGGATTACAGCTCATTCTACTAGGTCAGTTTCTACTTCCTGGGCGTTTAGGAATGAAGCTTCGATTGATCAGATTTGCAAAGCAGCAACTTGGTCCTCTTTGCATACTTTTACTAAATTCTACCATTTTGATGTATTTTCTTCTTCAGAAGCAGTTTTTGGTAGAAAAGTACTTCAGGCAGCGGTTTCAGTTTGAATCTTCTGCTTATGTTTTTCATTAAACTTTATTTTGGGTGTGGATTATTTTCAGCAGGAATTGGCTGTCTTTATTTTATCCCTCCCTCTCTAGTGACTCTTGCGTGGAAAGATCCACATCTTGGGTAATCATTATCCCATACGTCACTAGCTCATGGACTCTTGCTAATTACATGAAAGAAAACATAATTTATGTAAGAACTTACCTGATAAATTCATTTCTTTCATATTAGCAAGAGTCCATGAGGCCCGCCCTTTTTTTGGGGTGGTTATGATTTTTGTATAAAGCACAATTATTCCAATTCCTTATTTTATATGCTTTCGCACTTTTTTATCACCCCACTTCTTGGCTATTCGTTAAACTGAATTGTGGGTGTGGTGAGGGGTGTATTTATAGGCATTTTGAGGTTTGGGAAACTTTGCCCCTCCTGGTAGGAATGTATAACCCATACGACACTAGCTCATGGACTCTTGCTAATATGAAAGAAATGAATTTATCAGGTAAGTTCTTACATAAATTATGTTTTTCCTTGGAAGCTAAAGTTATCTACCTAATATACCAAAAGTCCAGCAGCTGACAACTGACACCCTGACCTATGTTATCCAGGTGAGCCGCGCAGACCTTCTGTGATCTAGGCCTCCATAACTTTGGAGTTCGTGAGCAGCGTGGCTAGGGCTGCTGCATATATTCCCCCCCAGGCCTTTGGTCCAGAACGTACACAGATACGCTTATTATTATATTCCCTGGTTCTACACCTCTGGACTATTGGGGCTATTTTACATGGTCTAGCTCAATATATAACATGGAGGATATTCTGCGGAAACTGCAAACTATCTTCACAGATTTCAGAGTGGAGCTGATTAGTCAGATGGAGCTTTTGAGACTGAGTGCTAACCCTGAGGATATTCAATGTTTGGATTGCTGCCATTTGCCAGTGGATAAGTCTATACCTTTGAAACAGCAGGAACAACCTCCTGAATGTAAGGAGCTGAAGTGTGCTAGCCCGACCTCGTGGCATGTGGTCAAGTTAGAAGAATGGGTTATGCCCCAATTGAGGTAAAAAACAGGTGAGGGGAGCTGTGTATATTTCAATATATATATTCCTGACCTTTAAGTGTGGTTCTTGTATTTGTTTGTGATTTTTGCGCAATTTATATTGCACTATGAAATGGGTGGAAATAAGGAAGGTGTGACTACAAGAGGTTAAAAAACAAAATATTTAATTGTTGCAATAAAAAACAAGGATATATTCTGACTGGATAACAAGTTAATGGTAAAGAGCTCTATTACCTTTGGGAAAAAAAAAAAATATTTTTGGAAAAAAAAAAAAATTACTAAAATTTAATCAATCAAACGTTTAAGTTAAAATGGCTTTATATTCATAATATAGGCCTAGATTTAGATTTTGGCGTTAGCCGTAAAAACCAGCGTTAGAGGCTCCTAACGCTTGTTTTTTACGGACTCCGGTATTTAGAGTTCAGTTACCGACACTCAAAAATCTCCCAACGCTCAAATCTCTACCGACAGCTCAGACCCAGTAGTTAACATATACCGACAAAATAAACATCCACGAATCACAAAACAAATATTACACAAACTACACTTACACTCATACAAACACTACACTATATTTATTTTTATGATTTAATAATTTTTCATCAAAATACAAAGGATCAAAGTTGCGAGATCTTGGGTGTTAGAAAAAAAACAACACAAATCCATTTTGCCATTGACTTACATTGACACACGGGAAAAGAACCTCATATAGCTACATCTAACTAATAATATTATCACAAACATACACTCATCGATGCATACAAACAATATACACCACATTACATATACAAAAAAGTTATTTATTACAAAATGAACACGATTTAGCTACTTTTTCACAAAAGCTCATGACGTCACTCACTTTACGAGGAAAACCAGTCTTTGAAAAAAAAATTAACAAAATTTAGAGCCTCCATTGACTTCTATGGGGAAGACGTGCTTGTGCACGCGAAACACAGATTTCCATAACGCACGCAAATAGCGTAGACCTAAAAACTCCAAATACCAGCGCTAGAAATAGGAAAAAAAAACATGCTTTTCTGCGTTAGACCCAGCTATGATAAATAGATCAAGAAATGACTATTTCCCTATGGTGGACTTATGGATTGTACTTATTGAATATTCACAACAGCATTAAATTGTTTCATACTTTTACATTACATCAACTAAAAATCAACATCACTAGTAACAAACTTTTTTATCCAAAAAAATCACATTTAAACGGACAAAAAAATCATTAAAACATTTCAGGATTCACAAACAGTACACAATGGGAAACACCTCTCATTTACCTTTATTATTGCATTTCATTTATTCAACTCATATGCTTGCAGCAACTGCATATCTACATAGGCTTAACACATGATCAGTCATGGATGCACATACATTACTTTTAACATTCACTCATACATGTGCATTCAAATGATGGGGGAAAACACATTACATTCTCTCTAGGAATCACAAAACAGAACATATGGATTTTACTGTACTTTTAACATCATGATTCCATCACAATAAACCATTAGGAATTACGTACAAGAAGAACATCATTACACCAGATTACAGATGTCACTTTATGGGAAGGAACAACAATGCCAGACCACTATATAGAAGTCAGCATATGTGGGACACAATCACAATATATACGTATATGTACATAACACGCATCACCCATCACGCAACCACAAAGCACACATTTATATTTTATTCAGCACACAATAACAATGTAGCGCAATACAACAACACAATGAGGATTTCAGAACTACATAGGCAGGTTAATAATATGATGACATCATTAGAAGATTCAACCATACACATTACAGATTCACGACTGTACCGCCCCTTTCTGAACTACACTCAATACCACAATACAACATATACGTAAATAACAGTTTGGAACAGCATTATTAGGGCGATTTCAATGGGACAATTAATAAATATTGTCAGATCGCAAATCACTTATATATACAATACTACAGATGACAGCCGGAAGTTATTCAGTATTAGTTGCATTTTAATGGGACGCATACAATATTGACAGCTCGGCAATCACTTATATATACAATACTACAGATGACAGCCGGAAGTTCTTCAGTATTAGTGCCATTTTAATGGGACGCATACAATATTGACAGCTCGGCAATCACTTATATATACAATACTACAGATGACAGCCGGAAGTTATTCAGTATTAGTGCCATTTTAATGGGACGCATACAATATTGACAGCTCGGCAATCACTTATATATACAATACTACAGATGGCAGACGGGAAGTTCTGAATTATTATTGCGAATTGAAAGGGACGCGTACAATATTGACATCTCGCTAATCACTTATATATACAATACTACAGATGGCAGACGGGAAGTTCTGAATTATTATTGCGATTTTAAAGGGACGCGTACAATATTGACAGCTTGGCAATCACTTATATATACAATACTACAGATGACAGTTGTTACTTTATCGTTTACAAACAATGTTGCAGCAACATTGATCGATCACATTCGATGCACATTATACACAACTATGCACTTTCATTCATGTTAGCCTGGACGTGTGCTTGTTACTATTAGATTGCGTTTAAGAAATATTGATTACGCATATGATCAAACATTACAAACATGCACTGTATGTGTGATATTTGACACTTTCACATTGAGATTCATTGGGGGAAAAAAACATTTCAGCAAAAAAAAAAAAAACGCCCACTGTGAAAGCATTTGCGCCGCTCACATACAAACAAGTGAATACAATTAGCAATCATTACAAACTCACTACCATTGGACTAATTGTACTCTAAATCCCCCAAACAACATGGCCAATGCATCACTTGTGATCCACATCAGATCAAGTGCTTACCTTGTTACGCTGTTTTGAAAGATGGATGACGATGACATGGTAGACGCTGCTGGTGCTGCTATTGGCGAACTAGCTGTTGGTCGAATCAGGCAGCCTCGGCGGCTCAGACTGAGATGAAGGGGTTGTCTGGTTCGAGGTTCTCGTGTCTACAGGGTGAGACCCACCTTGGAAAACATGAGCGACTTTGAGGTTTATGATAAGTATCGGCTCAATCGCGAATAGCTCATTGGCCTTTACGATCTTCTTAAACCTCATTTGGAGCCACGTATAAGAATAAGGACTGCTGTTCCCGCCATGAGTAAGATGCTAAGTTGTCTTTACGTCCTGGCCTCCGGGAGTTTTCAATCCGGAGAAATGTACATGCATGGCCTGGCTCAAGGTACATTCTCTGTGGTGTTTGATAACTTTCTGGACGCCATGGTACGGATCAGTAAGCATTACATAGGATTCCCACAAAATGATGGTGATTGGAGGCGCCTGAAGCGGGAATTCTTTGATATTGCTCAATTGCCCAATGTCTTGGGAGCCATAGATTGTACCCACATTGCGCTGCGTGCTCCAATTGATGACTTGCCCTTCAGAAATCGCAAACATTTTCATAGCCTCAACGTGCAGTATGTTTGTGACGCACAGATGAGGATTATGCATGTGTGTGCGAATTTTGGAGGAGCTTGTCATGATGCCCGAATCCTCGCTCAGTCGTCCCTGTGGAGACCATTTGAGGAAAGACAAATGCCCCCTGGTTATCTCGTTGGTGAGTATTTGTGCACAACATGGTTAATTAGTTAGACAATTGCCACTGTAGTTTTAAAATGTTAGCGTAATGTTCAGCTATAGGATGCAATTTAACCATGTCATTGTCTCTTTCCGCTAATGTCTAGTTTTAGTTCAATGCAGATATGTAGCATGTCTTACCTTAAATGCTCAGATAGAGAATGCAATGTAACCATTTCGTTTCCATTTTACACAAGGTCTGGTTTAGGAGAAATACGCATATGTAGCATGTCTTAGCTGAAATGGGAAGATATTAGCTAATGCAATTTAACCATGTCATTGTCTCTTTCCGCTAATGTCTAGTGTTAGTTCAATGCAGATATGTAGCATGTCTTACCTTAAATGCTCAGATAGAGAATGCAATGTAACCATTTCGTTTCCATTTTACACAAGGTCTGGTTTAGGAGAAATACGCATATGTAGCATGTCTTAGCTGAAATGGGAAGATATTAGCTAATGCAATTTAACCATGTCATTGTCTCTTTCCGCTAATGTCTAGTGTTAGTTCAATGCAGATATGTAGCATGTCTTACATTAAATGCTCAGATAGAGAATGCAATGTAACCATTTAGTTGCCATTTTACACAAGGTCTGGTTTAGGAGAAATACGCAAATGTAGCATGTCTTAGCTGAAATGGGAAGATATTAGCTAATGCAATTTAACCATGTCATTGTCTCTTTACGCTAATGTCTAGTGTTAGTTCAATGCAGATATGTAGCATATCTTACCTTAAATGCTCAGATAGAGAATGCAATGTAACCATTTAGTTGCCATTTTACACAAGGTCTGGTTTTGGAGAAATACGCATATGTAGCATGTCTTAGCTGAAATGGGAAGATATTAGCTAATGCAATTTAACCATGTCATTGTCTATTTCCGCTAATGTCTAGTGTTAGTTCAATGCAGATATGTAGCATGTCTTACCTTAAATGCTCAGATAGAGAATGCAATGTAACCATTTAGTTGCCATTTTACACAAGGTCTGGTTTAGGAGAAATACGCATATGTAGCATGTCTTAGCTGAAATGGGAAGATATTAGCTAATGAAATTTAACCATGTCATTGTCTCTTTCCGCTAATGTCTAGTTTTAGTTCAATGCAGATATGTAGCATGTCTTACCTTAAATGCTCAGATAGAGAATACAATGTAACCATTTCGTTTCCATTTTACACAAGGTCTGGTTTAGTAGAAATACGCATATGTAGCATGTCTTAGCTGAAATGGGAAGATAGAGAATAATATTGAACTAGATTATTCTTTTAAAAAATAAACATTTGTTAGTGGATTATCGTGTACACAAACTTTTTTTAGAATCAAAAAACAATTTTGAGGATTCAGTTTGAATTATGTTCTGTTCTTAATTTATAGGCGATTCTGGGTACATGAGCCGGCCTTGGCTTATTACCCCCTTGCGTAGCCCGACTGATGTGTCTGAGGAGCGCTACAATAGGGCTCATAAGAGAACCAGGGCGGTGGTTGAACGGATGTTCGGGCTCCTGAAGATGAGGTTCAGGTGCCTGGACAGGTCGGGAGGAGCCCTCCAGTACAACCCAAAGAAGGTGGCTAAGATCGTTATAGCCTGTAGTGTCCTGCATAATATTGCACAGCGGGCTGGGATGCTGCAGGGCGTCCAGGCGCACCGAAACCTCCTCAGAGATGAGGAGGATGATCCTGTTCTAGAGGGGCCATTCCGGGACGAGGGGCTCAATGTCAGAGCAGACATCATCAACCGCCACTTTAGACGGTAAATAATAGAAGTTAGACTGGAGTATTGTCAATAGATGTGAACTCTAGGGAAATGACAAGTAGAGAATTGTGCAAACATGTTAGGATTGTTCATCAAATGCTAAAAATGTGTTTCATTTATTAATATAGGTGATGCTCTGTGCATTGGGTCCTGTAGCGAGTCTTTGCCACCTGGTTTTTAAAGAGGACATCAGCTGGTAAGTATAAATGTATGGACTGTTGCTGGCATGAATTGTACACAAATACATCATATGGCATACATTTTCTAAACTAGTATTTAGTTTACACATTACTTAAAATGTAAATACTCAGAAAGGGATCCTCTAGCATAACTATCCTCTAGTATGACTATGGTTCAATGTCACACATTAGAGGTTCGTTTTGCTCAATATGACTCATCTTCACACTTGATAGAACATAACACAAGATGCTACACACGCTTAGTAAGCTAGTGACAGATATTGATTCAGAAATGGGGGGGTGGGAGAGGGCTACAGAACTGATTCACACACTTGTAGTAGTAGTTTTCTTTAAAAAATGTATGCCATTAGGGAGATGACTTCATGTAAAGACTGAAAGGGAAGAATTTGAAGAATGACAGTGAAGAATTCCCAGACTGACAGTGGAAAAATACAAGATTGAAATTGAAGAATACCAATGGGATCATGTCTGGCATTATCTTTCAAATCTGCTGACCTTGAAAATCATACAAAGACATGTTCACATGGTAAGTGCCAACTATTTGATAGAATAAGGCTGTGGAGGTATCCTATTGGAGACACTTAGATTATTTTCTAATTTTTAGATGGTATTTCACAGTCCTCTATTTTTGAAATGATGAATAAGACACCTATTGAAGATCAACTGTTTACCCCTGAATTTACTTTCAAAGGCCATGCATTATCCAGGTTGCTTTACCAATGCATGCTAGTTAAGAATCACAGCAAGAATGTTGAATCTTAGTAGCTTACATACATTAGTCATAATTAGATATTTAGGGATCACAATCAGACACTTAGATTATTTTCTAATTTTTAGATGGTATTTCACAGTCCTCTATTTTTTAAATGATGAATAAGACACCTATTGAAGATCAACTGTTTACCCCTGAATTGACTTTCAAAGACCATGCATTATCCAGGTTGGTTTACCAATGCATGCTAGTTAAGAATCACAGCAAGAATGTTGAATCTTAGTAGCTTACATACATTAGTCATAATTAGATATTTAGGGATCACAATCAGAAAAAGGAATACATATTATAGTTGATATAGAGGTATTTGAATGGACATGAAATATTACATTTATGTTCAGCATACATATATATTTATTATTGAAATTTGATATACATTATTATGTATAATTAGAAAATATGATATTTAAATTTAATTTTTATTACACAATATAATGGTGTATGGTTTGTTTGGTTTTTAATAAAAAAAAATCTAATCATAAATATCTTTATCAAATTATGCACAAAGTTAGAGCATAGACACAAGATGATTGTAAATGTATTTTATGAATATTTTAAAACGTGTGTATTAACTTATTTAAATTGTGTTTTTTCATTTCAGATTGTCATCTGATGACTTCATGGAATATATATATATATATATATATATATATATATATTTTTTTTTTTGTTAAATTAAATTATTTTTAAATGGTAATAATCCACATTTGATTATTAAATACCCTCTTTTGAACAGATTATAATAAATATCCATATAATCTGTCAATAAAAAACAATTTGACTCCCATGACTGGTAGTTGTCTATTTGACAAGCACATGCATAAGATCAAATTAGGCATTAATTTTAGCAAATCCACTGATTCAGAGAATATTAAATTAAACCATCTTTTTTCAAAAAATTGGGGAGTGAGATCCATCAATGCTTTTCTTGTGAAATTCTTCGATGTTAAAATAATTTCGGATATGTAGTCAGAATTTGACAAAAATGTTTTTGGTTTCACTTTTAAGAATGGAAGGTGGTTCACTTACATTAAAGTGACAGTGTTTTTGAATGTAAAATTAATTTTATAAGATCTTGTATCTTCCTTAGGTATCTAAAAACATTATTTAATTAAATTTATCATTTTTAAATTAAAAAATGGTAGGTCATTTAACTTCATATTTTGCACAAGCTAGTTATTGGATGCCATGTTAATAGATTTTATTTTCTAGTGGAGTCATTTAAAGGGACATTTAATTATAGTTATTAATATTATGTATTTATTAAAATCTTACCTCTTGGGTTAGACATCACATATCTATGTATAATTTTCATTCCCCTTTAGTTTCTTTCGACAATGTTAAATCAACATTCCGAATGTTTTTGTCCTTAAAGGGACATTCACAAAGTATATTGTGTCTTGAATTTATAAAAATAATTAAAGAATTTAAACATATTTATAAAGTACTATAGAATTACATTCAGTCTTGAAATATACTTAGAAAAAGATACATCAATGCACATATCTTAGACAATTACATAAGGCATCTATGTGCAAACAACAATCAGCATCAAAATAGCCTATGTAGATATGTATTTAATCCAAGATTATATATAATTACAATCTAATGATTGAATAACAAAACATATTCAGTTGTTCAAATATTATAATCTTATCCAAAATGCATAAATAACATACAGCTTAATGTCCCTTGAAGCAGAAGACTGCGAAATACATCCATTACAATATATATTTCAGTCAGTGTGTAAAACAATCCAGAATTTAATCTAAATATGCTTTACTCATATGTTATACTACATTTGTAAAAGGAAGGTGCCTAGGTTTATGATTTTTCAAGCATTATTGTGAAATGTCTCCTTAAAGGGACATGAACTCAAAATATACTAAAAGGGAGACAGTGAAAAAATTAATGATTTATACATTCAGAACGAGTATTCTATTTTAAGCAACTTTAAAAATTGACTCATATTATCAATGTTCCTCGTGATGTTGCTATCATTACTTTAAAAATAAGGCATTAAATTGATCATTTATTGGCTTCAGTACTCTGGACAGAATTTATTTTGTTTTGGGTGGATTAATTTATCCAACAATCATCAAGGACAACCCAGGTTTTTGCAAAAATTATCCGTAATCTAAAATATCATTATTGATTTGCAAAGAAAGATAACAAGATAATTCTTAACATTTGAGAATCGGAGTAAATTATAAAGTTGCTTAACATTTCATGCTCAATCTGAATCACGAACGCTACATTTGTTTGGACAGTGTCCCTTTAAGAGATTTAAAGAGTGTATTTACTTCTTTTCTTATCTTGACATACTTTGCTTGAAAAGCATATCGAGATAGGCTCAGTAGATGAAGATTGGTGGATGCACAGAGATGCCTTATGTGATTGGCTCAACCATGTGCATTTAAATGTCTTATGTTGAGGATATCTAAATACAAAGATAAATTGCTTTTCATTTTAAAGTCTAAACAATTTTCTATCTCTACAGATCATTTGATACAATTGTTTGTTTGTAATGTCTATTTAAAAATAAAGACGCAATTGCACAATAACATATATGAGCAGTTCAGACAAATACAAGCTCGAGGTTTATTTACTAATAACAAACAAACCTGTAGTTTAACATCTATAAACAGATCATCCAAGTTACTGACATTATAACCTGAATTTGAACATGTTGCGTGGGAAACGGATCTTGAAACACCAGATTTGCATCTTTAAACATTAGAGTCTAATGTCACGCAATAGCACACAATCAATGTGCATTATAAATACATTTAATAGAGCAATGTCAATACTTCACAATAAGTCAACAAATTGATTTTATGAACAATAAAGACATACAATATTAAATGTGTATTTGTATTAAAGAAACAGACCGTTATTAAACCGAAAAATGTCTACAACATTTAATAATGTGACAGTATTAGATTTTAAAGAGAATTTAAACATTAATATTTAACGGATCACGGATATTAAATCGGCGTCACACATATCCGCATGACAGGCCCATGAGTTACAAATACTTCTACATGAAAAATGAAGTAACAGCACCACCAGGAGGTATGTGTATGGAAGTTGCTAAGATATGAAACATTAAGGAACGGCCAATCAGAGTTCATCACACAAACACAACTTGAGTCAGGATGGTCTCACAGACATTCTAACAATATTTCCAACTTTTATCCAATCAGATGTACAGATAACTTGTCCCATGGTGCATCTCATGTTTACTTCACCATATAAAAGTCCATTACACGTTGCCATCTTTGTCAGTTCTCTAATGCCTGCAGGCGTATATATATATTATTATTATTATTATAATTATTATATTATCCTACAACCCAGCAGGCATGAAACCTCCCAGGTTCACCAAGCAGGAGAGCGCTGCACTGATCCACGCCGTCAAGGACTTTTATCCCCAGCTGTTTGGGAACAAGAGGAGGTCGACAGATGCGCCTGTTAAGAAGGCCCTCTGGGAGTCTATCACCAATGCGGTTAAATTGGTGTGTGGCGTCCAGAGGAGCCAGGATCAAATCATGAGGAGATTCGGAGATATGAGGTTGCGCTTGACAAAAAAAGTCAACCTCATAAGGGACTGGGTACAAGCCCGTAAAAGAGGGGGCCAAAGAAAGGCCCGCGGAAACTATACCTACTCCCTTATGAGGTGACTTTATGCGAGCTCCTCAATCTCCGGGTCCCCAAAAGATTTAGATCCTCGCCATCCTCGGCCTCCTCTTCTTCCCTCCCAGCTGCGGGATTTGAAAGTCCTGACGCGGGGGACAGGGCAGCTGCTTCTCCGTCCGGTGGCCTGGGAGGAGCTGATGGAGAATCTGAACCAGGTAACTATCCAACTTCATATAATATCTTAATATTTTATTATTTTTTTAAAAATGTGTATATAGTCAGATACTAAACCTATACAGATCTCACAACATACACTACATATGATGTTTAGATATCTGATTTTAGATTAGTGACACATGAAATAGGAATGATGTTTATTGCGCTCTACAGAATATGCGTCACAGAGCGAAAATGGAATTGCGCATACACGTTAACATGGGTTTGCTGTAAGTGGCATTGCTTGACACATGTTGGTCAAATGACGGATGCGTAATTCCGCTTGGAATCATTGCGCAATGATCGCGAAAATGGAATTGCGCATACATGTTAACATGGGTTTGCTGTAAGTGGCATTGCTTGACACATGTTGGTCAAATGACGGATGCGTAATTCTGCTTGGAATCATTGTGCAATGATCGCGAAAATGGAATTGCGCATACACATTAACATGGGTTTGCTGTAAGTGGCATTGCTTGACACATGTTGGTCAAATGACGGATGCGTAATTCCGCTTGGAATCATTGCGCAATGATCGCAAAAATGGAATTGCGCATACACGTTAACATGGGTTTGCTGTAAGTGGCATTGCTTGACACATGTTGGTCAAAATGAAATGTGAATTATTATATATGTGAAGAATACAGTATTCTTATTTTCAATATTATACATAATAAAAACAAAAAACAGAATCCAAATAAATTATAACATATGCCCATCAATTGATGAGAATGAAATAACACAAAAAAATAATTAAAGCTACAGTAAACAACACAACTGATTGAAAATAAGAGTACAGGATATATTTATCATGATTTTAATTGAGGAAACAATTAACTCATGGGACTACCAAAGGATTAATAGTTTTTAATTGATTTGCTAATAATGTAAAGATTTTAAACATGGCATGATTTGTATTAATGATATCCAATCCTCATTTAATATATTACAGATCTGGATGTTGGTGCTGGATCCTCAAGCCAGGGCTTGTCACAGTATGGTATGTCTCATTTTAATTGACATTTGTCTTAGAAACATGGACAGAACATTACATACTAAATCCACATTGTTCAATATTTATATGTATCTGCAAAATGGATTTTTTAAATATTTGCAAATAAGAATAAATAAAAAAAAAATAGGATTACATTGTAAGACTACTCTGATTTTGTTTGGAATTTAAGATATCCCATCTCTTCTGGAAATCAAATCAACGCATTTCAAATTGATTATGTTTTCAATATACTTCGAAGTGTGTTTGAATTTATAAACAATTATGACATGAGGATATGGTATGCATATAGGCACTCAGATGAATATCAATGACTGTCTGTACAATGATAAAATTATTATTGTGGTTTGGCCTGGAATATGCATGTGACATAATGATGGCATGAATTCGAAATTAAAAAAATAAATAAAAAAATCCAAGCATATTTTCATGCTGCCTGATATAGAAAGGGGGCAGTAGTGTATTTGAACAGACAAATAATATTCCTTTTTAAAGTGCAAAAGCTGTAGACTTTGAATGTCTTCAATAAAATGATTTCCAATAAAGCAACATGTTGGAAACATGATAGATATATTTCACATACCATCAGACTTCAAGGGAGCCTCTTCCTCCTCCGTCCCACATGTTAAATCAATCTCTGTAAAACATAACATGTTGTGTACACGTTAAGATCAGATTATTTATTTCAGATGGATCCTCCACCTCTGGTCATCTGTTTTCCGCCCCTGCCCAGTCCCCTGCCCAGTCACAGACCCCTGCCCAGTCCCCTGCCCAGGCCCAGACCCCTGCCCAGGCCCAGACCCCTGCCAAGGCCCAGACCCCTGCCCAGGCCCAGACCCCTGCCCAGACCCCTGCCGGCCCTTCACATTTTTCCTATCCTGTCCCTCCCAAAAAACGCCACTTCGTCCCCCTTCGCCGCTCTCTCCGTATTTTGGCCCGTACAGCTACCCCAGCTGCCCAGACCCCAACTCACCACTCCCCAGCTGTACGGCCTACCCCGGAGCAGCAGCTCATCCCTCCCCAACCCAATCCCATCCCTCCCCAACCCAATCCCATACCTCCCCAACACAATCCCATCCCTCCCCCCTGTCTCAACCTTCATTGTCCTGGGTGTCGGATTGTCCTTCCCAGGCACAGCTGTAAGTATCATTCAAAATCCACATTATAAGATACTTAAAGGTACACTGAAGGCAAATTGTTTCTATTGTGATTCAAATAGAGCATGCAATGTTAATCAAATTTATAATTTACTACTCTTATGAATTATTCTTCATTCTCTTGCTATCTTTATTGAAACAAAGAAATGCCTAGAATTAATTTTAAATCGAAAATAAGTCTGGACATCATTTCTTTATTATTGGATGAATGTATCCATCAATCAGCAGGGACAACCAAAGTTGATAAACAAATATGGCCTGCCCTATAAACCTACATTCTTGCATTCAAAATCTAGCTAGAGAATTCTTACATTTAAAGAATATGTGTAATTTTTTTATTATTTGTAATGTCATGCTCTATCTGAATCAGTCAATTAAATATTTAGGTTCAGTGTCCCTTTAATTTGATATCACTACATATACCAATCACCACTACTTGGATCCAACAATTTATGTACAAATGTAGATACATTATCTCTTGTCTAACCCAGTGGGAATGTAATTTCTTCAGGTTGCTATGTTTACACAGCTTGTCCTCAACACCAAAATGTTTAAGGATAGGTGTGCCTACCACAGTATAATTAAAATATTTAAATTGCTAATGTAAGTACAATGTAAATCCTTTAACAAGATTTTAGACACTCAAGCTGTATAAGTGGATCATCGAAAACCAATTAAAGGGGACAACATGTTTGAGTAAACTGTCCCTTTAATGATTTTGGTCTGTCTGAATAACATATTTAATGTGTAAAGAATCAATTTCAACAAATTGATGTAAAGAATGATTTGTCTTTATGATGACAATGTATCTTTGCTTATTTTTTCTTCTATTGTGTAATTATCCTTAATATTTTATTTATTCTTTATTTTAGGCTGTGACTCAACATGGCTCATGCTAGAAGGTATAGCACGTGTAGAGCAGGCCGTGTTGAGGAACACAGCTGTCCTGAGAGGGATGAACGACACCATGCAGGCCCAGCTCCAGGTTCAGCATTTGACTCTGCGGCAGATCATGCGATTAAATTCAATGCCTGAATCTGGAGCTGGACATGCACAGGACGATGAAGGAGATGACAGTAAGTGGAGGATCTGGAGATGCTCCAAGGGCGCAGATAAGAATCCTCCGTCCACATGTTGATGTTTTTTTTATGGTTGCCATTTGGCCTTTTTTTCTGTTTATTGTTGTGCCTGTTGCACTCTTTTACCTTGTCATATATCTACAATGGGGCTATGCTGGCCCTTGGCAACTCTCTTCATGGAGTGTGATGCACTCTGTTACCTTGTCATATGGCTCCAATGGGGCTATGCTGGCCCTTGGCAACTCTCTTCATGGACTGTAATGCACTCTGTTACCTTGTCATATGGCTCCAATGGGGTTATGCTGGCCCTTGGCAACTCTCTTCATGGACTGTGATGCACTCTGTTACCTTGCCATATGGCTCCAATGGGGCTATGCTGGCCCTTGGCAACTCTCTTCATGGACTGTGATGCACTCTGTTACCTTGTCATATGGCTCCAATGGGGCTATGCTGGCCCTTGGCAACTCTCTTCATGGACTGTGATGCACTCTGTTACCTTGTCATATGGCTCCAATGGGGCTATGCTGGCCCTTGGCAACTCTCTTCATGGACTGTGATGCACTCTGTTACCTTGTCATATGGCTCCAATGGGGTTATGCTGGCCCTTGGCAACTCTCTTCATGGACTGTGATGCACTCTGTTACCTTGTCATATGGCTCCAATGGGGCTATGCTGGCCCTTGCCAACTCTCTTCATGGACTGTGATGCACTCTGTTACCTTGTCATATGGCTCAAATGTTCCTTATTTTTACAAGATTATTTATAAACGTTGTTGATGTTTTCTGACATACTAATAAAAGACATGTCATTGCACGATTCTTTGTCCTCCTTATTCATTTTATTGATTGAAAGCTCTAGTTTATCGGGTTGATCCTTAAAGGGACCTACCAAAAATAATGTTTTTTCCAGAATCATATATGTAATACAATTGTAAATGACTTTAAGATTAACATCTCCAATGTAATTTTATTATTTGTCTTTATATATTTTTCTCAAAGCTTTATCATTGCATGATTATGATTAGCATAGTAATTCTTTTATATATGTATATATAGATTGTTATTTGTGTATATATGTATATTTCAAATTTCACATCCATGTGTGTATTTATAAACTCTGCATGAATTGATGCACCTTTAACAAATGATCAGAGGATTGATACAATGATATAATCCCTGTAAAGTGTTCATTTTATTGAAATAGTATTGTCTCTGTGTATCCTCTTTTTAAAAATAAAAATCATGTCCCTTTAAGTGATGGTGAGCACAATTGTTAATGAATGGATTTCCATTTCTAAAGCGTTTTTGTCCTTTTTACATGAACAAGGACATATAATCTTATTAATAAACAATCTTATTGTAATGTTGACAGCACATGTATTTCATTTTCAATTCTATCTTATTGTAAAAGTGTAACCAAATCAATCTCTGTGTGTAATGCGCATATTTTAGATGAGGAATATTTTTTAACAAATATTTTAAAAAAATACTTCTCCTCCCATATATGGCTATAGGTAGGCTGACCATATTTCAACTTGAATAAATGACACGTTTGATCAATACATGTGTCATTATTGTTATTCCAAAACAATCTAAACATATCTTAAAACATCAATGGCATATGTATTTCTCATGTGTATCTTTTAAATGTTAAAGATATACACCATAGCTATAGTTCAAGGGACAGTCAAGTCCGAAAAGATGATTCATGATTTTGTGACATTCCTAGATAGCAATCTAGACACATACTAGTTACTAAAATATAAATACGTTTCTTATTGATATGCCAAGCTGTCAACTGAGTCCTTGTATTGGCTGCGGTTTTTCAGCGATCTCGGATGCGCCATGTTGCTTAAGACGTCACCTGCCAGGCTGTCCAATGATTCCTTGTATTGACTGACGTATTTACGCGATCAAGGATGCACCTTTTATTGGATGGCGTTTTGACGCGATCAAAGATGCGCCTTTTTTTGGTTTGCGTTCTTACGTGATCAAGAATGCGCCTTTTATTGGATTGCGTTCTTACGTGATCAAGGAAGCAACATGTTAATTAAGACGTCACATGCAAAGGTAAAAAAACGTCTGATTGTATTATGTATTCCCGCAATATTTGTTTGTGCACGTTAAACACTTTTGTGAATGAGAAGACAAGTTTAAAAACATTGCGACTATGGATTGTTTTCATCATGTTACATTGTTGACCCATAGCTGATAAAGACCACCACATTCTCTTTTGCTGGATGTCTGGTTGAATAAACGAACGAAAGCAAAATGTTTTCATGCATAAGATATTTCGAGGCAAGTGCAAATCTCTATAGTCCATGTTGTTTAATATGTTTGTCAACAATATGTTCCTTTTTATGAAAAATGACTGTTGTGTTTAATGTTAAAGATATCTAATTCATAAATATGCGCTATTGTGTTAGAATAAAGTAATTAATATGCATTTATCTTTATCATATGCTAAATATATGATGCCGACTTCTTCTAAATGTAATTTCGTTGTATATTTTATTAAAGGTTCATTAGACACTCACATTATAAAGCAAAATATTTTATTTGGTCTCTAGTTAGATAGTCCATTGTTTTCCAAATACACGTCTCATTTTGCTTCTGTTCAAATAAAATGTAAGTAATTTTCAGACTCCTCGCCAAGCCTTAAAGTTTCATGTGAGTACCATCTCCAGCTTTCTCCTGTTTGTGTAAAGGGTCTTTTCATATGTTAATGATGTGGTATTGTCTTGTTTTACAGTTGTAATGGGGATTCATCTATATTTTCAATAGAGATAACCCGATTTTCTTCGAAAGTGTTTAAAGCTTTGTAATATTGATATCAGTATATGTTAATCTTGTTGTTTCTAGTAGTGTCTATTACATGCAGTTCTGTTAAAAATATAGTATACTGTCCCTTTAATGCAAATGTTTATTTTTGTATCATGTATGAGTTCCACATTGGTTAATCTCCAAATATATTATTGTTAGCATATTTTTCCCCCCCACTCCTAAAAGGACTTTAAACCATATTCATTGTTAAAACAAATGTCTTTGTAAAAAGAAATTAACACAATAATGTCACTTTAAGAAAATAGACTTTATTTAACACGTCAATATAAATCCGTTTTCAATATTTATTGTTTGAACAAGTACATGTAGATATACCAACAATCTGCAAATATTCTATGTTAGCATATGTAATTTTGTTAAAGGGACAGTTTAGCAAACAAATAATGTTTAGCATTATTAAAAAATTCAATTTTGTAATATCAATGATATCAAAGGTTTCTCACCAATTAATCATTTGTCTGTGTTTATTTTAATTTGCTAGCTAAACCTATGAGGTTCGTGTGCTCATTTCTTAAAGCTTGAAGAGTGCATGTAATCATTATGCAATTTGACCACTAGAGGGCATTTGGATAGCATTTGTATATCTAAAACCTTGAGCTCATACAGCATTTTTACCATGTATTGATCATTGATTGTGTAAAATGTTGTTATGTCAGAACAACAAATAAGTGGTCATTTTTCATAGGCATAGATACAAGGGTAAGCACATAAGTCACACGTATTTCTCCATGTTTTGTTGTTTCCAACTTGATAATGCGTAATACAGTGTTTTCTTTGTAATCAATAATGTTCTGACTGTCCCTTTAAGCTGTGTTATTGGCATTCAAACAGTAATATGCCATCATGGATAATTGTAATGGTAATTTTGTTTGCGATTCGGGAAACAGTTTGGACATCACATCACAGAAACCAATCAATATCATGAACAAGGATAGGTATGTGATGATGTGGTTTTCACACACTTATAACCCACACTCTGCAAACAATCTGCCTCCATGGACCCGGTCCCATAGAAGTAGATTATATACAGAGTGTGGTCCACAAGTGTATGAAAACCACATCATCACATACCTATCCATTACACATTAAATACCAAAAACATTAAACATGAAAACAAATACTTACTTCCTCTTCCTTCCCCTCTTCCCACGGGGCTGAGGCTCTGGGAGGGGCAACTGCCGACTCCGACGAGTTCTCCTTGGAGATGTTGTGGGAAGAGTGGAAGGAAGAGTACTGGGACGACAAAGGTGAGGAGGAGATGGGCCGGCAGGAGGAGATGGGCCGGCAGGAGGAGATGGGCCGGCAGGAGAAGATGGGCCGGCAGGAGAAGATGGCCCGGCAGGAGAAGATGGCCCGGCAGGAGAAGATGGCCCGGCAGGAGAAGATGGCCCGGCAGCAGGATAAGATGGCCCGACAGGAGAAGATGGCCCGACAGGAGAAGATGGCCCGGCAGCAGGAGGCCCGGCAGCAGGAGGCCCGGCAGCAGGAGGCCCGGCAGCAGGAGGCGGACCAGGAGGCAGACCAGCATGCGCCTCCCGGAAGAAATTAAACATCTCTTGTTGTAGATTAAAGTTTCTGTTTTGGCCTTCTTCGATTCTAGTAAGGAGGTGTATGATTTGGGTTTGGCCTTCTCGAATGACACTGAGCTCTTCAATTATTCTACTTCGGCCTTCTATATTTTGTATCCGGGAGTTACGCATCTGGTCTATGTAGTCTAGTAGAACCCGCACCTCCGCTATTTCCTCTTATTGTGCTTGGCGGGGTGCCCATGCACGGTGGGGTGCCCGTGCACGGCGGGGTGCGGGTCCTTGAGGGGCCTCTGGTTCCGCGGCCTCTTCCTCTGGTTCCGGGGCCTCTTCCTCTGGTTCCGGGGCCTCTTCGTCACGGGGGGGCATCTTCCCTCCGAGGTGGAGATTCATCCCCACCACTCTCATCCCGGGGAAAAGGAGGAGCCTGTATTTGCTGTGCTGCCTCCTCCCCAGACTCTGTATATTTGAAAAAGAAATAAATGTATATATTAGCATATTTCCAAATAAAGCTTTAAATTACTTAGCTTACGATACAATTACAAATGCAGCCTCATTAATCCACTTTGAAATCTAACAATCAATACGATTTCCGCATTTTCTAAACCGTGTTTGTGATATCTGTGGTCAATCTGAATGTTTTAGCGTTTCTTTTCAGTCTGTTTAAATGCACACCTAACCTATAGCCTAGATACTGATGTAACCGCAAAGTAATTGTGAATGCGTGTAAACAACGTTATAGCATTAATCTGATCCTTAAAGGGACATAAAACCCAATGTTTTATATTTCATGATTTCGAAGCATACAATTATAATCAACTTTCTAATGTACTTTTCTTATCTAATTAGCCTCATTCTCTGGATATTCATTGCTGAAAAGCATATCTAGATGCTGATTGGTATCTGAATATAGCTGCCTCCTGTGATTGGTTCACCGTGTGCATGGCTATTTCTTCATTAAAGTATATCTAAAGAATTAATCAAATTAGGTAATATAAGTAATGTTGTTTAAAATTGTATTGTCTACCTTAATCATGAAAGTAAAGGTTTGCGTATAGTGTCCCTTGAAATACATTCGTATGTGAATTTATTCTTAAATGAGCTTACCGTCAGATGAGAATGGCAGGTTCCCGGTATCAATTCCTCCGATACCGACTACATCCACCTCGGAGATGCTGGGACGCAACATTTCCTCCCATCTGCAGTAATCGATTTCCAGTGCAGGGCCGCCACCGGTTCCTGCGGAATGTCGGGCCTCCAGGCTTAACTTTTTCTTAAGATCCATCTTGCAGTCCCGGTATCGATGTTTAATAGAGTCCATGTCTCTGTTCCGGCCACCCACTGCATTGACTGCATTCCTTATCTCATGCCAGAGCTTCCTCTTCTCAGTCGGGGTGGTCTTCTGATGCTGCAGCCTCCTATACCTGGCCATATAGGCTTCTACGAGGGTCTCCTTCTCCTCCATCGAAAACCTCGCCTCCCTAGTCGCCTTGGCCTTCCCCTGTGACGATGCCCTCTATTTCCCGGACTGTGAAGCCCTACTCTGTCCGCCACTGGGCCCAGCCACTTGTTCATCTTGAACCAAGTGGCTGGGTCCACCCACCGCTTCCACCCCCGCTTCCTGCCCCCCTTCCTGCCCTGTTCATCTCCCCCTCCCTCTCCTCCCCCCTCTACCTCTCCCCTGCCTGCCCTCCATCTCTTCCCTAAACTAAACCCCAACTAAGCAAACCAAAAGTGAGTATGATCAAATGAAAGGGGGTCAAAATAAAGAACTAAAAAGACCAAAAAAGTGCTGAAAGTGTGAAAGGGATATAAATAAAAGAGGGTAAGGAATATTTAAATGAACAAAATGAAGAAGAAGACTAAAAGGAGGATATGTAAACTAAATGTAACTAGGGGATGGGTATGGGATGGGGTATGGGATAAGAGTAAATGGGATGAAAGGGAAAGGGACTACAGGGAATGGGGTATGGAGTGTAGTATGAGAGGGTATGGGGTATGGAGTGTATGTGGTGTTATTGATAAGTGTATGTATGTATTGAATGTGTTTGCGTATAAATGTGTTAAGTGTACAGAAAAAGCTAACTCACACTACTGCTAATTCTCACTAACTCACACTACTACTAATTCTCACTAACTCACACTACCACTAACTCTCACTAACTCCCACTAACTCACGCTCCCACTAACTGACTCTATCACACTACCACTAACTCTCACTAACTCCCACTACCACTAACTCACTCACGCTCCCACTAACTGACTCTCTCCCACTACCACTAACTCCCACTCACTCACGATAACACTAACAACTGACTCTCTCACACTAACACTAACTCACTCACAATAATGCACAAACTCTCTAATCTTAAACCTCCAATCTCCAAAGACCCACCAGCAACACAGTCAAAGAAGCCATGCTTGTGTGGTGCTTATATACCCTGTGTAAATGTTTAATGATGTACCGATTTGCGTTGTAAATTGTGTTCAGGTGTGCTTTATTAGCAATTAGTATTTGTGCAATGTTTATTAGGTGTGTGAATTTGCGCAAGCTCATTTTGAGTTAGTATTTGTGGAATGTGTAGAATGCGATGATGTCATAGTGCTCGTTTTCTATAACATTGACCAATAGTATTATGTTTAAATGTGAATTTGCGATGGTGTGGTATTAGTGAAGTGTTGTATATGTATGTTGGTCCTAATATATAGTGATATTGAATGCGATTATTTTGCTAGTGTATGTATTTATTTATTTTTCCTTGTTGTTATTTTGCGTATTTCCGCATCTTAAAGTATATGCGTATTCCCTGTATTTTATTATATTAAAATTCCCCCCGCTTGTGAATGTGTAATGCTTCTGTGCTTTGTTTAGTGATTGCTGTTGTGACATTTGCGGCGTGTTATTGTTGTGCATGATGTGGTATGCGTCATATGACCGAGCCATGCGTATTTCTCGCGAGATCGAGTGTTAGATGAAAAAAGCGTGTTTGTTTGCTTTTCCATTGATCTCTATGGGAGACTGTCTAATGCGGGCGGGATTCCGCGTGTGAAATACACGCGTTAGGAGTATCGTTAGAAGGTATTGTTGGAACTCTAAATACCGGAGTCAAACAATGCCATGCGTTAGACATAAACCACGCGTAGCGTTAACAACCCATCTACCGCCAAACTCCAAATCTAGCTGATAGTGTTCAAAGCATTTGATTAAGAATCAAAATAAAAGCAATTATCGTGGAAGGCAGATATAAATGTTCATCTGATGATCTGCTTTTATCTTTTGAGGTGACTTTTTAGTGGGAAAATAATTACTCACAGTTTACATGAACAAGTTCCAAGGTGTCTGATTGGTTGGAACAGACAAGCCTTTATAAAAGATATTATATTCCGCTGTAATTTATACTAAAATTCTTTGAAACTTGTAGATTGAGATTGTAGATGAGGATAATAGACACTTGATGGTAAAGTTGCTGAAACTGTATACCTTAACTGGGTTTGCAGGAGTTTCAGTTGTTGGTGTAACTTGGTTCCGTTTAGGTTATAGAAACTGTATACCTTGTATTGGTTTGCTGGAGTTTCTAGTTGCCTAGTTAAATGTAGTGTTCTCTGTATCGTTGTTAGAACCGTTTGATCAGTTGTCTTTGTGGGCGTCTGTTGTTGCTGAAACTATATACCCTCCCAGGGTTTGCTGGAGTTTCAGTTGTTGGTGAATGATCGGTAGTGAAACTGTTTACCTTAAAGCGGTTTGCTGGAGTTTCAGTTGTTGGTGAATGATCGGTTTGCAGGAGTTTTTCGGGTCATCAGATAGTAAAAAAGATTTTTTCTTAAAAGTTGCTGGAGCTGTTTACCTTTCTCAAGGTTTGCAGGAGCTTCAGGTATGGAGAGTGTCCGCTTTAATCTTGTGGTGCACGGTGTATAACAGTCACCGGTAGCGGGTTGTTCTGCTTGTTCTGTCCTGGGTGGTCTCAGTTGAAGACCTGAGTTGTTGGAGTGCACACTTGGGGCAAATCTACGCGTTTCGGCCTCGGCCTTTATCAAGATGCCCAAGGTGTGCTGGTCTTGTGTTTATAAAGATGTAGGCGTTATTTCATTGGAACTATTTGAAATCCAGATCAGCCAATCAGCAAAGTAGTTTGAAACTACATTGGTTTCTATCAGTTAAGACCTAAATTGGGTTCATATCATTGATATAGGGTTTCAAAAATGAACCATAGTCTACCTTAGACATAAAAATAATTGATAATTATAAATGAAACCAAAAAATAAAAATATACAATAAACATTTTTAGAATGTGTAAGTGCATGTTTTATACAAGGTGGATATCAGAACAATTAGATATTTGTTGCCTCTTGCTTTTAGGAATTAAAAAATTCAAAAATCAATTTTAAAAGTGATTGTGCGTGTCGGTTTTCATTGATACATTATTTTTATTGCTACATTCTTTTCTTTGACACATTATTTTTATTGGACAGTTTTGTTAGTAAATATACCATAGCTTTAATTTGGTAGCGATCCTTTTTTAAATTTTATAGACCTATATTGGAATCCCTCTATGTTTATATTTTTATGTTCTAGTATAGAAAGATCTTTATTTGGGAGAAGTATATATTTATGTTTTTTCTTTTTATATATGTGAAGAATCATATGTTGTGTTAAGTATGTTGTGCCTAAGTTTTTTAGTGTCTAATTAATAATGTCTAATGATGGTACAAGATAGTATTATGATATTGGCTAGTTATGTTAAATAAGAAAGTTAAGATCGAATTCCATGTTTAGTCCGTGGGGGTGTAAAGTTTTAAAGGAGTGGATATATTCTGCTTCTTTTCTCAGAAGTAGATTTTCTATATTTCCCCCTCTTGGATTTAAAATGATTTTTTGTACTCCCCAAAATTTCATATGTCTAGTATTGCCATTATGGCATTCTGTGAAGTGTCTGTATAGAATTGTGTTAGTGGCTTTATGCTCAATGTGATGTAAATGTTCTCTAATGCGATCTCTTAGCATTCGACTCGTTTGGCCAAAGTATTGATGGCCACATAAGCATTGTATGCAATATATTACATTTTTATCTAAGCAACGGATAATTTCTTTATTGTTAATATATTGTTTAGTGTTATTTGATTGCAAAGTTTTAATTTTTGTACTGTGTTTGCATGATTTGCAAGTTGGACAGGGGAAGAAACCTTCCACTTTTTCATTCAGGATATTCTTTTTGCCTTGGGTGTTTTTTTCTTTATTTTTATTTTTAAATTCGCTGGGAGAAAGAATATTTTTAAGGTTTTTGGCTTTTTTAAAAATGATATCTGGTCTGTTTTTTATTTTGTGTCCTAAAATCTGGTCTTGTTTTATGTAGTGCCAATGTTTATTTAAGATTTTTCTAATCTCTTGATGTTGAGAATTATATTGTGTTATGAAGGGTATGAAGAGGGGGTCTTCCTCTCTATTGACATAATCCTTTTTTCTTTTTGGTATTAAAATTTCATCTCTATTCATTTCGAGGACTCCCATTTTGTTTTTTTCTAGAAATTGTGGATCATATTTCTTTTCTTGGAATCTTTGTGTTAGTATTTCTGATTGTGTTGTGTAATGGTTTATATCTGAGCAGTTTTTTCTGATTCTAATGTATTGATTTTTTGGAATGTTTGTTTTCCATTTTGATAAATGACAGCTGTCATTGTGAATGTAGTTATTGGCGTCAGTTTTCTTGAAAAAAGTTTTAGTGGTGATTTCATTATTTACTATTTGTATTTCTATGTCAAGGAAGTGGATATTATTTGTGCTTGATTCGTGTGTGAAACTAAGGCCTAATGAATTGCTATTTATGTCTTCTATGAAGAGTTCAAGTAATTCTGGTTCCCCTTTCCAAATAAGGAACAGATCGTCTATATATCTGTAATAGTGCACAAGGTTCGCCCCCCAGGGACTTGAGTTGATGTATTTGTTTTCAAAGTATCCCATAAATAAATTAGCATAGCTTGGGGCGAACCTTGTGCCCATTGCAGTCCCTTTTTGTTGTAGAAAAATATCTTTATTAAAGAAAAAGGAATTATTATGAAGTATGAAGTGTATACAGTTTAGAATAAATTTATTTTGATCTATGTTAAGGTCTGGGTCTCTGTCCAGAAAGAATTTGGTAGCTTCTAAGCCTTTTTGATGGTCAATATTTGTACAGAGCGAATTGACATCGCATGTTACCAGGAGGTAATTATTTTTCCAAGAAATTGTTTTTAGAATATTCAGTAGTTGTGTAGAATCTTTGAGGTATGAGGGTAAGTGTGTGACATATGTTTGTAGGAAGAAATCAACGTACTGAGAGAGATTGGAAGTGAGAGATCCTATACCAGATATAATAGGGCGTCCTGGAGGTCTTATGAGATCTTTGTGAATTTTGGGAAGTATATAAAATGTTGGGGTGATAGGATTTTTGATATTCAGGAAGTCAAACTCATTTTTAGTGAGTAATCCTATGTCTGAGGCTTCTTTTAGAAGTATCTCCAATTTTTGGTTTTGGTTTTTTTTTTTTTGGTTTGATCTAAGTTTTTTATATGTCACTTGGTCTTGTAAGAGTCTATATGACTCTTCTAAATAATATGTCGTGTCCATAAGCACGATCCCACCGCCCTAATCTGCCTGCTTAATGGTAACGTCAGGGTTGTTTTTTAAATCTTTAATAATTTTGAGTTCTTTTTGAGTCATGTTCCAATTTATGTATTTATTTTCATCAATCTTATCAATATCTTGTTTAACCATTTTTTCGAAGAGTTTAATATGTTCACTTTTTTCATTTGTTGGATAAAAGATAGAAGTAGCTTTTAGGTTAGTATGTTTATATCTAGATTAATTTTCTTTGAGGATTTTATTTTCTACAGGATTCTTGATGAAATATCTTTTTAAAGTGAGCTTTCAAATGAATTGATTTATGTTTATTAGAGTATCAAATTTATTTAATTTACATGAGGGTGCAAAGGATAGGCCTTTATTGAGTACTGCTTCTTGTAGTGGATTTAAAGGGTATTTACTGATGTTAAATACTCCAGTGTTATTTATTTTTGTCTCTTTGGGGTGTTGTCTAGATTGTCTTCTATTCCTCCTGCCTCTAATCCTCTTTTGCTTCTTAGGATTCTTTGTGGGAGGATATGATGTGTATCGTTTTTTGATGTGCCTTTCCCCTGAGGGGCATTCTCTAAAAAAACGCCCTGTTGTGTATGGTGGGGTGCAGGTGACCTGTTGGTTTCATGTTCTAGAGCTTGGAATCTATTTCTAGTTGGTATTCTCCAGTTGGATTGATAGTCACTTTGGTTATTATGGTTATTTCTGGAGTAGCCTTGATAAGGGCCTTTTTCTGTATGGTGATTAATCTGTCTGTATTGGTGATTCCTCAGATAATTTTGTTTTTGATCTTGGTCATATCTGTCTCTATAGAAAGAGTAATTATTGGTTTGAGGGTAGGAATCATTGTAATTCCTCCTATGTGAATATTCTCTGTTTTGGGCATGGTCTCTATTGTTGTGATATGTATAATTTGAGGAGTAGTTTCTTTGCGATCTCAATTCCTGTCTCCTATAGTGTGTTTTGGGATCAGTATAATAGTTATCCTGATAATAATTGTTTTCTGGGTTTCTATTCCTGTATGTATGATTTTGATGTTTATATGATTGTTCATCATTGTGTCTGTATAAAACATTGTGGTTGGTTTGTTTTCTTTGTACTGTGTGTGGCTATGGTTTGTTTGGTGTTTTGTTGATTATTTTTACCAAATATGAAAGATCTGTCTTTTTTATGAACATGGGAAGGTGTCAAATTGTCATTGTTTTCTACAATAGAATTAGTTTCTATAGGGATATCTGTGATGTTATTATCTGAATAATCTTCTAGATCTCTGTTGTATTTAGATATTTTATTTGCTAAAATGTTTTCTTTAAACAATGAAATATTGTTAAAAATTTCTTTTTGGTAATTTATGGATTCAGTATTATTTTCAAATGTTTTCATAGTAATTTTATGTTTGTCTATTTCAGTTTTGGTTTCTTTTAATGAAATATTTCTTGACTTCACTATAATTTTCATGAGTCCTAAAGAAGCTGTTTCGAGTACTTCGAACCATTCATTTGATAGATCGTTATTAAGGGCAAAGGTACAGTTTTTCTTTAAGCGGAGTCCTCTAGGGACCATGTTGTTGGCGATATATTTTTCTGTGTATTTAATTTCAATGGTGTTCTTTAGTTCTTTTATTAGTAGGTTTTCTAAACTTTCACATAGATCGGTGAGATTTTTGGGGGTATTGTGTAAGGTGTTAAACTCTGTGCTATTATTATCTAAAAAGATTCCTTGGAGGATTTCCTCTATTTGAGCAAAAATGTCCATATTTAGATTAATTTCTAATTATATATATATAATGATAATCGTAGTGTATCAATAAGTGTAAAAAAGTGATGGAAATATTGGGAAATATAAGGTGTGTCTCTAACTCTAAAGAAGGTTAAAGGTTAGTAGTGAAAAACAATTAAGAGTGAGTACACCTATTGGATTGAGACAGCTCAACCCTGATAAACAGTTGTTCCTTCAAACAACTGTGAGGGATATTTGGGGTAAAAAACAGGTGAGGGGAGCGGTGTATATTTCAATATATATATATATATATATATATATATATATATATATATATATATATTCCTGACCTTTAAGTGTGGTTCTCGTATTTGTTTGTGATTTTTGCGCAATTTATATTGCACTATGAAATGGGTGGAAATAAGGAAGGTGTGACTACAAGAGGTTAAAAAACAAAATATTTAATTGTTGCAATAAAAAACAAGGATATATTCTGACTGGATAACAAGTTAATGGTAAAGAGCTCTATTACCTTTGGAAAAAAAATAAAAAATTATTTTTGGAAAAAAAAAAAAATTACTAAAATTTCATCAATCAAACGTTTAAGTTAAAATGGCTTTATATTCATAATATAGTGTTCAAAGCATTTGATTAAGAATCAAAATAAAAGCAATTATCGTGGAAGGTAGATATAAATGTTCATCTGATGATCTGCTTTTATCTTTTGAGGTGACTTTTTAGTGGGAAAATAATTACTCACAGTTTACATGAACAAGTTCCAAGGTGTCTGATTGGTTGGAACAGACAAGCCTTTATAAAAGATATTATATTCCGCTGTAATTTATACTAAAATTCTTTGAAACTTGTAGATTGAGATTGTAGATGAGGATAATAGACACTTGATGGTAAAGTTGCTGAAACTGTATACCTTAACTGGGTTTGCAGGAGTTTCAGTTGTTGGTGTAACTTGGTTCCGTTTAGGTTATAGAAACTGTATACCTTGTATTGGTTTGCTGGAGTTTCTAGTTGCCTAGTTAAATGTAGTGTTCTCTGTATCGTTGTTAGAACCGTTTGATCAGTTGTCTTTGTGGGCGTCTGTTGTTGCTGAAACTATATACCCTCCCAGGGTTTGCTGGAGTTTCAGTTGTTGGTGAATGATCGGTAGTGAAACTGTTTACCTTAGAGCGGTTTGCAGGAGTTTCGGGTCATCAGATAGTAAAAAAGAATTTTTGTTAAAAGTTGCTGGAGCTGTTTACCTTTCTCAAGGTTTGCAGGAGCTTCAGGTATGGAGAGTGTCCGCTTTAATCTTGTGGTGCACGGTGTATAACAGTCACCGGTAGCGGGTTGTTCTGCTTGTTCTGTCCTGGGTGGTCTCAGTTGAAGACCTGAGTTGTTGGAGTGCACACTTGGGGCAAATCTACGCGTTTCGGCCTCGGCCTTTATCAAGATGCCCAAGGTGTGCTGGTCTTGTGTTTATAAAGGTGTAGGCGTGATTTCATTGGAACTATTTGAAATCCGGATCAGCCTATCAGCAAAGTAGTTTGAAACTACATTGGTTTCTATCAGTTAAGACCTAAATTGGGTTCATATCATTGATATAGGGTTTCAAAAATGAACCATAGTCTACCTTAGACATAAAAATAATTGATAATTATAAATGAAACCAAAAAATAAAAATAAAAATATACAATAAACATTTTTAGAATGTGTAAGTGCATGTTTTATACAAGGTGGATATCAGAACAAACAATGTTTGGATTGCTGCCATTTGCCAGTGGATAAGTCTATACCTTTGAAACAGCGGGAACAACCTCCTGAATGTAAGGAGCTGAAGTCTGCTAGCCCGACCTCGTGGCATGTGGTCACGTTAGAAGAATGGGCTATGCCCCAACTGACCCACCTACCTGTCAAGTTTATGCCCTCACAGAGCGATCCTTCTGCTTATCTAACGCTCCTGCCTGGTGTTTTGTGGATGGAGGAGAGGGGTTCTTGTTGCTGGATCGCGGAGTCTTACCTGCTTGTTCGCCTGGGTGACATAGGGGAGAGAGTTGGGCGCTTACGTGCGCAATCGAATCTGAAGCCGTTCTCCTTAGCGCTGCAGAGCCGTTCCGGAGGAGTCGCAGTTGCGGTCATGGAAGCCTCACCGAGCTGCCTTGAAACCCCATTGAGACTTGTCCTGTGGTATTTGGATGTGGGGTAAGATAAATGGTGTTTGGCCAGCAGAGACTGTCTTGCTCCGTTTGTGGGACATTATACAGACTATGCTCGGAATATCCCTCAGTTAGTTGTGGGACCTATTGGCAGACCGAAGCGCCTTACTTGGGACATTGCTTTGTTTGCGGGGGGAGAGAGACTTAACAGTTTACAGTTTTTGAAATGACCACTTGCTCTTGCTATCTTTTGGATTTGTTTTGTTTCTATTTAACTCTATATTGTGTGTCTATATTACTACTCTATTCAGGCTCCACTATATATAATGTTAACATTATGTACTTTTTGTATGTACAGGGAGTGCAGAATTATTAGGCAAATGAGTATTTTGACCACATCATCCTCTTTATGCATGTTGTCTTACTCCAAGCTGTATAGGCTCGAAAGCCTACTACCAATTAAGCATATTAGGTGATGTGCATCTCTGTAATGAGAAGGGGTGTGGTCTAATGACATCAACACCCTATATCAGGTGTGCATAATTATTAGGCAACTTCCTTTCCTTTGGCAAAATGGGTCAAAAGAAGGACTTGACAGGCTCAGAAAAGTAAAAAATAGTGAGATATCTTACAGAGGGATGCAGCACTCTTAAAATTGCAAAGCTTCTGAAGCGTGATCATCGAACAATCAAGCGTTTCATTCAAAATAGTCAACAGGGTCGCAAGAAGCGTGTGGAAAAATCAAGGCGCAAAATAACTGCCCATGAACAGAGAAAAGTCAAGCGTGCAGCTGCCAAGATGCCACTTGCCACCAGTTTGGCCATATTTCAGAGCTGCAACATCACTGGAGTGCCCAAAAGCACAAGGTGTGCAATACTCAGAGACATGGCCAAGGTAAGAAAGGCTGAAAGACGACCACCACTGAACAAGACACACAAGCTGAAACGTCAAGACTGGGCCAAGAAATATCTCAAGACTGATTTTTCTAAGGTTTTATGGACTGATGAAATGAGAGTGAGTCTTGATGGGCCAGATGGATGGGCCAGTGGCTGGATTGGTAAAGGGCAGAGAGCTCCAGTCCGACTCAGACGCCAGCAAGGTGAAGGTGGAGTACTGGTTTGGGCTGGTATCATCAAAGATGAGCTTGTGGGGCCTTTTCGGGTTGAGGATGGAGTCAAGCTCAACTCCCAGTCCTACTGCCAGTTTCTGGAAGATACCTTCTTCAAGCAGTGGTACAGGAAGAAGTCTGCATCCTTCAAGAAAAACATGATTTTCATGCAGGACAATGCTCCATCACACGCGTCCAAGTACTCCACAGCGTGGCTGGCAAGAAAGGGTATAAAAGAAGAAAATCTAATGACATGGCCTCCTTGTTCACCTGATCTGAACCCCATTGAGAACCTGTGGTCCATCATCAAATGTGAGATTTACAAGGAGGGAAAACAGTACACCTCTCTGAACAGTGTCTGGGAGGCTGTGGTTGCTGCTGCACGCAATGTTGATGGTGAACAGATCAAAACACTGACAGAATCCATGGATGGCAGGCTTTTGAGTGTCCTTGCAAAGAAAGGTGGCTATATTGGTCACTGATTTGTTTTTGTTTTGTTTTTGAATGTCAGAAATGTATATTTGTGAATGTTGAGATGTTATATTAGTTTCACTGGTAAAAATAAATAATTGAAATGGGTATATATTTGTTTTTTGTTAAGTTGCCTAATAATTATGCACAGTAATAGTCACCTGCACACACAGATATCCCCCTAAAATAGCTATAACTAAAAACAAACTAAAAACTACTTCCAAAACTATTCAGCTTTGATATTAATGAGTTTTTTGGGTTCATTGAGAACATGGTTGTTGTTCAATAATAAAATTAATCCTCAAAAATACAACTTGCCTAATAATTCTGCACTCCCTGTATAATCTTGCTATCATCGGACAGCTATAGATGCATCTAACCAACAATAGTAGCCGTTAGTTTTACTTAAGATGGCTTAAACCCTAGAACTGATTGGTGCCGCAGAACATATGTGGGTATACCATGTTCAGGATATTACTACCCTTGCTAATTCCGCCCCTAACGTTATAATAAGAGGTTTAAGTGCTCTAGCTTATACGTAGGAATAATTTTTAGGATGTACGCATATGTCACTAATTAGTTGACTCTTTATTTCCTGGTCTTATAATATCATCTAGAGCTGGTCTCTCTGATTTCTATGTTAGCTCACAAATGTTATATCACACGCTTTGAATCTATGTTAGTTAACTATACTGATCTTGATATACATAATGGTAATGCACATATTTGATTTAAGAGGGTTTTCTTATTGCCCTATGTTACTTGGGTTTGATGTGTTCTTACTGCCTAGGGATTCCCCTAGTTTTGTAAGTCATTTTAGGCATTTGAAGGCGCAATTCCCTTACATAATGTCTGTATAATGTGGTAGATAAATATCAGACCCTATATGCCTGACTCCATGAGCTCAGAGTTATTAGAATTATGGCTCCAACCCCTCCTAGGTTTAGGCTTAGTGTACTGAGTAAACAATGGAACGTGGATTCCGTAGAATTTATCCCTATTAAAGACAACTCCCCAGATGTAATATGGCAGCTATTGATATTCCTCCCCTTACTTATTTTTTATGACACAAGATATTTAGATAGTCCTATCTCCCAGATTGTATATCTCTTATGTTCTTGACTCAAAGTGCTACTCTGCTGCTCTGGGAAATGCTATACTATAGATTTAAATAAGGTCAGAAATCAAATGTACAGGATGTTTGTTTTCAGTCACATGTGTATGTCTTTGAAAATGTTTCTTTCAGTTGTGCGCTGAATGTGAATCATGGACTTTATCTGACATTCCTATCAGTATGTAGATTTATGCCTATGTCCTTATCTTTTTGAGAAGATTATCTTTGTTTATATGTTTTATGACTTTAATAAAAAATTTAATAAAGGAAAAAAAAAAATTGATAGAAGTAATTTTTTGTACTCTGAGATTCGCGCTCGTATTACATGTTGAAAGTAAAAAGTTTGGTTGCGCTAAAATGAGAAGCGTAGCGAACGCAAAATCTCATTCCCCCATAGACTTCATTGGAACCGAAAAAGTTAAAAAAAATCCCACAAGCCATGCAGACACAATCACACGTCTAGATTTAGAGTTCTGCGTTAGCCGTCAAAAGCAGCGTTAAGGGGTCCTAACGCTGCTTTTGGCCGCCCGCTGGTATTTAGAGTCAGCCAGGAAAGGGTCTAATGCTCACTTTCAAGCCACGACTTTTCCATACCGCAGATCCTCTTACGCCAATTGCGTATCCTATCTTTTCAATGGGATCTTTCTAACGCTGGTATTTAGAGTCTTGGCTGAAGTGAGCGGTAGACCCTCTACTGACAAGACTCCAGCCGCAAAAAAAAGTCAGTAGTTAAGAGCTTTATGGGCTAACGCCGGTTTATAAAGCTCCTAACTACTGTGCTATAAAGTACACTAACACCCATAAACTACCTATGTACCCCTAAACTGAGGTCCCCCCACATCGCTGCCACTATAATTATTATTATTATTATTATTATTATTATCAGGTATTTGTAGAGCGCCAACACTATAATAAATATTTTTAACCTCTAATATGCCGACCACACACCGCCGCCACTTACATTATCCCTAGGAACCCCTAATCTGCTGCCCCTAACATCGCCGACCCCTATATTATATTTATTAACCCCTAATCTGCCCCCCCAACGTCGCCGCCACCTAACTACACTTATTAACCCCCTAATCTGCCGACCGGACCTCGCCCCTATTCTAATAAAGTTATTAACCCCTAAACCGCTGCACTCCCGCCTCGCAAACCCTATAATAAATAGTATTAACCCCTAATCTGCCCCCCCCCAACGTCGCCGCAACCTAACCAAGTATTAACCCCTAATCTGCCGACCGGACCTCGCCGCTACTCTAATAAATGTATTAACCCCTAAAGCTAAGTCTAACCCTAACCCTAACACCCCCCTAAATTAAATATAATTTTAATCTAACAAAATAAATTAAATCTTATTAACTAAAGTATTCCTATTTAAAACTAAATACTTACCTGTGAAATAAACCCTAATATAGCTACAATATAACGAATAATTATATTGTAGCTATTTTAGGATTTATATTTATTTTACAGGCAACTTTGTATTTATTTTAACTAGGTACAATAGCTATTAAATAGTTATTAGCTACCTAGTTAAAAAATTACAAAATTACCTGTAAAATAAATCCTAACCTAAGTTACAATTAAACCTAACACTACACTATCAATAAATTAATTAAATAAATTACCTACAATTACATACAATTAAATAAACTAAACTAAATTACAAAAAAACCAAACACTAAATTACAAAAAATAAAAAAAGATTAAAAGAATATTAGGCTAATTGCACCTACTCTAAGCCCCCTAATAAAATAAAAAAGCCCCCCAAAATAATAAAGGTCCCTACCCTATTCTAAATTAAAAAGTAACCAGCTCTTTTACCATCCCTTAAAAGGGCTTTTTGCGGGGGCATGCCCCAAAGTAATCAGCTATTTTGACTGTAAAAAAAAATACAACCCCCCCAACATTAAAACCCACCACCCACATACCCCTACTCTAACCCAAACCCCCCTTAAATAAACCTAACACTACCCCCCTGAAGATCACCCTACCTTGAGTCTTCTTCACCCAGCCGGGCCGAAGTCTTCATCCGATGGGGCAGAAGAGGACATCCAGACCGGCAGAAGTCTTCATCCTATCCGGGCAGAAGAGGACATCCGGACCGGCAGACATCTTCATCCAAGCGGCATCTTCTATCTTCATCCATCCCGAGCGGAGCGGAGCCATCTTCTTCCAGCCGACGCGGATCCATCCTCTTCAACCGACGCCTACTCGCCGAATGAAGGTTCCTTTAAATGACTTCATCCAAGATGGCGTCCCTTGAATTCCGATTGGCTGATAGGATTCTATCAGCCAATCGGAATTAAGGTAGGAAAAAATCAGATTGAGCTCGCATTCTGTTGGCTGATCGGAACAGCCAATAGAATGCAAGCTCAATCTGATTGGCTGATTGGATCAGCCAATCGGATTGAACTTGAATCTGATTGGCTGATTTAATCAGCCAATCCGATTTTTCCTACCTTAATTCCGATTGGCTGATAGAATCCTATCAGCCAATCGGAATTCGAGGGACACCATCTTGGATGATGTCATTTAAAGGAACCTTCATTCAGCGAGTAGGCGTCGGTTGAAGAGGATGGATCCGCGTCGGCTGGAAGATGGCTCCGCTCCGCTCTGGATGGATGAAGATAGAAGATGCCGCTTGGATGAAGATGTCTGCCGGTCCGGATGTCCTCTTCTGCCCGGATAGAATGAAGACTTCTGCCGCTCCGGATGTCCTCTTCTGCCCCATCGGATGAAGACTTCGGCCTGGCTGGGTGAAGACGACTCAAGGTTGGGAGATCTTCAGGGGGGTAGTGTTAGGTTTATTTAAGGGGGGTTTGGGTTAGAGTAGGGGTATGTGGGTGGTGGGTTTTAATGTTGGGGGGGTTGTATTTTTTTTACAGGCAAAACAGCTGATTACTTTGGGGCATGCCCCGCAAAAAGCCCTTTTAAGGGCAGGTAAAAGAGCTGGTTACTTTTTAATTTAGAATAGGGTAGGGACCTTTATTATTTTGGGGGGCTTTTTTATTTTATTAGGGGCTTAGAGTAGGTGTAATTAGCCTAATATTCTTGTAATCTTTTTTTATTTTTTGTAATTTAGTGTTGTTTTTTTTTTGTAATTTAGTTTAGTTTATTTAATTGTATGTAATTGTAGGTAATTTATTTAATTAATTTATTGATAGTGTAGTGTTAGGTTTAATTGTAACTTAGGTTAGGATTTATTTTACAGGTAATTTTGTAATCTTTTTAACTAGGTAGCTATTAAATAGTTAATAACTATTTAATAGCTATTGTACCTAGTTAAAATAAATACAAAGTTGCCTGTAAAATAAATATAAATCCTAAAATAGCTACAATATAATTATTCGTTATATTGTAGCTATATTAGGGTTTATTTTACAGGTAAGTATTTAGTTTTAAATAGGAATACTTTAGTTAATAAGATTTAATTTATTTTGTTATATTAAAATTATATTTAAATTAGGGGGGTGTTAGGGTTAGACTTAGTTTTAGGGGTTAATACATTTATTAGAGTAGCGGTGAGGTCCGGTCGGCAGATTAGGGGTTAATACTTGAAGTTAGGTGGCGGCGACGTTGGGGGGGGGGACAGATTAGGGGTTAATACTATTATAGGGTTTGCGAGGCGGGAGTGCGGGGGTTTAGGGGTTAATAACTTTATTAGAGTAGCTGTGAGGTCTGGTCGGCAGATTAGGGTTTAACAAGTGTAGGTAAGGTAGCGGCGATGTTGGGGGGGGGGCAGATTAGAGGTTAATAAATATAATATAGGGGTTGGCGATGTTGGGGGCAGCAGATTAGGGGTTCATAGTGATAATGTAGGTTGCGGCGGTCCGTAGCGGAAGATTAGGGGTTAATAATAACATGCAGGGGTCAGCAATAGCGGGGGCGGCAGATTAGGGGTTAATAAATGTAAGGTTAGGGGTGTTTAGACTCGGGGTTCATGTTAGGGTGTTAGTTGCAGACTTAGAAAGTGTTTCCCCATAGGAAACAATGGGGCTGCGTTGGGAGCTTAACGCTGCTTTTTTGCAGGTGTTAGGTTTTTTTTCAGCCCAAACTGCCCCATTGTTTCCTATGGGGGAATCGTGCACAAGCACGTTTTGCCAGCTTACTGCTACCGTAAGCAACGCTGGTATTGAGGGTTGAAGTGGCGGTACATTCGGCTCAACGCTCCCTTTTTGGAGCCTAACGCAGCCCTTCAGACAACTCTAAATACCAGCGTTGTCTTAAGGGTGCGCTGGGAAAAAAGCAGCGTTAGCTACGCGGGTCTTTACCGACAAAACTCTAAATCTAGGCGACAGTTATTTAAAAGCGCAACATAACAAGATAATGTTGCATATTTCATAATCCAATGTTCTGCACATAGCAGAATAAATATTTCTATATGTATATATATACATACTACTTAGATTTAGTAGAGTCCCATTTGTTCTTCTATTTCTATATATATACAATATATCTGATGGCTATATATCTATATATACTGTATAGATGATTATATATAGGTATAGATTTATACAGATCTTTATAGGAATATATATTTAAAGGGACAGTCTACACCAGAATTTTTATTGTTTTAAAAGATAGATAATACCTTTATTACCCATTCCCCAGTTTTGCACAACCAACACAGTTACATTAATATACTTTTAACCTCTGTGATTATCTTGTATCTAAGCCTCTGCAAACTGCCCCTTTATTTCAGTTCTTTTGACAGACTTGCAGTATAGACAATCAGTGCCTGCTCCCAGATAACTTCACGTGCACGAGCACAGTGTTATCTATAAGAAACACATGAACTAAAACCCTCTAGTGGTGAAAAACTGTTAAAATGCATTCTGTAAAGAGGTGGCCTTCAAGGTCTTAGAAATTAGCATATGAACCTCCTAGGTTAAGCTTTCAACTAAGAATACCAAGAGAACAAAGCAAAATTGGTGATAAAAGTAAATTGGAAAATTGTTTAAAATTTCATGCTCTATCTGAATCATGAAAGTTTATTTTGGTCTAGACTGTCCCTTTAAAAATACAGAAGATATATTCTGCTTTGTGCAGAACATTGGAATGTATAATATTTACAGTAAATACATAGTATAACACTTTATTAAAAATTAATATTGCATAAAAAGATTTTTCATGTTTTCATCTACTTGACTGCAAAAGGCTCTAATGCACATGTAAGTGCATGTATTTATATATCTATATATGTATACATATGTATCTATGTGTTTATATGTCTATATATGTCTGTAAATACATATATACACAAATATATAAAGTCAGGTGTGCTGTAACTTTGTAGTTGCAGAGCTATTTATCTCCGGTTAATTAAGAGGCGTTTAAGATGAATGGATAGTGTCTTCCTTAAAGGGACAGTATACACCAATTTTCATATAACTACATGTAATAGACACTACTATAAAGAATAATATGCACAGATAATGATATAAAAATCCAGTATAAAACTTTTTAAAAACATACTTAGAAGCTTCCAGTTTAGCTCTGTTTAAAAAGGTTACTGGAACACCCACTGCAAGTGGGAAATAGCAGACATTCCCCCCTCCCCCTTCCTTTGCATATGAAAAGACCCTTTGCACAAACAGAAGCAAGCTGGAGTAGATATACGTCGGTAGTCTCCTAAAACGTTGGGGCTTGGTTAGGAGTCTGAAAATCAGAGAAATGTTATTTAAAAATAAGCACACAAAAAAAAACATGGGCTATATAAATAGATCATCTCCAAAACATTTATGCACAGAAAAAAACAAGTGTATAATGTCCCTTTAGTTCTATCTTTTGAAATGGCTGGTTTTGTCTGTTGTATCCCTACCTTTTCATCTGTATCTGTGTCACAGAGGGAACGCCAACTTTCAGCATGAGCTTGATGCTGTATCTTGGTAAAGACACATCCTCTTGCAGACAATTGTAGACTACCCTAGCCTTAGGGCAACTGGTGCTATATAGAAATTCATTAAAACTAATTCACAATTTATATACATGGTGGTAGCTCTTTAATGTTTTGGGGGCTGTTTTTCTGCCAGAGGACCTGGATTTTTTGTTAGGATACATGGCATCAACAGATATTAAATGAACACCTGACTGCCTCTGCCGCCATAAAGCTTAAAATGGGCTGTAGTTGGGTCTTCCAGCAAGACAATGATCTAAAACATACATCAAAAGCAACAAAAAAATGGTTTACTGACCACAAAATCAAGTTCCTGCCATGACCATCCCAGTCCCCTCACCTTAACCCTATAGAAACCAGTGGGGTGAACTGAAGAGGAACACAAAAATGGTTTACTGACCACAAAATCAAGGTCCTGCCATGACCATCCCAGTCCCCTCACCTTAACCCTATAGAAACCATTGGGGTGAACTGAAGAGCCCACCAGCATCAACCTCGAAATTTGGATCTGGAGAGATTCTGTATGGAGGAATGGGTCTCAGATCCATGTATTCTCCAACCTCATCAGGCATTATAGGAGAAGACTCAGAGCTGTTATCTTGGCAAAGGGAGGTAGCACAAAGTATTGACTAAAAGGGTGCCACTAACCGTGGCACACATACATTTAACAAAGATTTTTTTTTTTATAAACCTGTGTTGGGTTAGCAATTGTTTGATATCCATGAGAGTAGAGTATTTTTGTTTATTTCTTGAACAAAATATAATTTTTTGCTCATATTTACTAAGGGTGCCAATATTAGTGGAGGTCACTGTATATATATATATATATATATATATATATATATATATATATATATATATATATATATATAAACTTTGGAACAAAATATTTAGTTGAAAACATTAAATAGACATACAGGAGCAAAAATACAATACCCCAATGTGCTACAGCATTTTCCGATTGCATTATTGCTTGAACAGAATATTGTTAAATGTAGCATTGAAAATCAAAATCCAGCAAAGCGAATCCAGGGATACAATAAAACTAACTTTTATTAACCCCTTAATGACCGGACCATTTTTCAATTTTCTTACCCTTAATGACAATGGCTATTTTTACATTTCTGCTGTGTTTGTGTTTAGCTGTAATTTTCCTCTTACTCATTTACTGTACCCACACATATTATATACCGTTTTTCTCGCCATTAAATGGACTTTCTAAAGATACCATTATTTTCATCATGTCTTATAATTTACTACAAAAAAAATAATAAAATATGAGGAAAAAATGGAAAAAAACACACTTTTTCTAACTTTGACCCCCAAAATCTGTTACACATCTACAATCACCAAAAAACACCCATGCTAAATAGTTTCTAAATTTTGTCCTGAGTTTAGAAATACCCAATGTTTACATGTTCTTAGCTTTTTTTGCAAGTTATAGGGCAATAAATACAAGTAGCACTTCGCTATTTCCAAACCACTTTTTTTCAAAATTAGCGCTAGTTACATTGGAACCCTGATATCTGTCAGGAATACCTGAATATCCCTTGACATGTATATATTTTTTGTTAGAAGACAACCCAAAGTATTGATGTAGGCACATTTTGGTATATTTTATGCCACTATTTCACCGCCAAATGCGAGCAAATAAAAAAAAAACTTTACATTTTTCACAATTTTAGGTTTCTCACTGAAATTATTTACAAACAGCTTGTGCTATTATGGCACAAATTGTTGTAAAAGCTTCTTTGGGATCCCCTTTGTTCAGAAATAGCAGACTTATATGGCTTTGGCACTGATTTTTGGTAATTAGAAGGCCGCTAAATGCTGCTGCGCACCACACGTAAATTATGCCCAGCAGTGAAGGGGTTAATTAGGTAGGTTGTAGGGAGCTTGCAGGGTTAATTTTAGCTTTAGGGTAGAGATCAGCCTCCCACCTGACACATCCCACCCCCTGATCCCTCCCAAACAGCTCTCTTCCCTCCCCCACCCCACAAATGTCCCCGCCATCTTAAGTACTGGCAGAAAGTCTGCCAGTACTAAATAAAAGGAGTTTTTTTTTTTTTTTATAAAAAAAATAAAATATTTTAGCTGTGATGGACTCCTGCCTTAGCCCCAACCTCCATGACCCCCCCCCCCAGCTCTCTAACCCTCTCCCCTATCTAATTGCAGCCATCTTGGGTACTGGCAGCTGTCTGCCAGTACCCAATTTGCCCCAAAAACAAAAGTGTTTTTTGTTCTTTTGCTTTTTTGTATGTTTTCTGTAGTGTAGCAGCCCCCCACAATACCCCTATCCCCCTCCCCCTCCCAGATCCTTTTATATTATCTTTAATATATCCCCCCTCTTCCCTCCTCATTGGTGTCAGTGTCAGTGCCAGCTAATGCGCGGTCGCGCACGCGCACACGCGCGCACATGCACGCGCACGCGCGCCCCCCGCACGCTCCCGGCACCCGGCGTGCACATTGCACTTCTAGGGACCGGATGCCGGGTAGCGATGGGCCGCCCACCCGCCTCCCTGTTACGCTCCCACCCACCAACGAACCGGCACCATCGCTACCGGTGCAGAGAGGGCCACAGAGTGGCTCTCTCTGCATCGGAGTCTTCTAAATGGTATTGCAGGATGCCTCCATATGGAGGCATCACTGCAATACCCTGAGAGCTGCTGGAAGCGATTGCGATCGCTTCCAGCACTCTCTTAGACAACTGACGTACCAGGTACGTCCATTGTCATTAACTGTTAGTTAATGCATGACGTACCTGGTACGTCAGTTGTCATTAAGGGGTTAAAGGGACACTGAACTCAATTTTTTTTCTTTCATGATTAAGATAGAGCATGGAATTTTAAGCAACTTTCTAATTTACTCCTATTATCAATTTTTCTTCGTTCTCTTGCTATCTTTATTTTAAAAGCAGGAATGTAAATCTTAGCAGCCAGCCCATTTTAGGTTCAGCACCATGGATAGCGCTTGCTTATTGGAGGCTTACATTTACCCACCAATAAGCAAGCAAAACCCAGGTTCTCAACCAAAAATGGGCCGGCTCCTATGCATCACATTCCTGCTTTTTATATAAAGATAGCAAGAGAACCAAGACAAATTGATAATAGGAGTAAATTATAAAGTTGCTTAAAGTTGCATGCTCTGTCTGAATCATGAAAGAACAAACTTGGGTTTAGTGTCCCTTTAAGTATATATAAATTAGTGTAAAAAATGTGATTACTGAAGCTAAATATATAATTTAATATATATATATAAGGAAAAAATGAGTACAAATGGTTGCTAATATGAGATAAATTGAACAATTAATACTAGGGCAATGGAGTGATGTGACTGAAAAAAATAGAATGATGTACTAATGTGAAATACAAATAGTATGAGTGGGTGAATAAAAATAAATAAAGTAGCTCTGGAACAGCAATGCACTGCAAATCTTGAACTTAAAATGTTTGGTAATTGGTGGCTATGCAGATATGCTGCCCCTGATTGACTTAGTGATTGTGTTCATCTCTGAAACATATCGCTAAAGGGAGAGTCTACTCCAGAATTATTATTGTTTAAAAAGATAGATATTCCCTGTATTACCCATTCCCAAGTTTTGCATAACCAACATGATTATATTAATATACTTTTTACCTCTGTAGTTACCTTGTATCTAAGCCTCTGCAGACTACCCCCAGTTATTTCAGTTCTTTTGACAGATATGCATTTTAGCCAATCTGTGCCCTCTCACAAAGTAACTCCACCAACGTGAGCACAATGTTATCTATATGGCACACATGAACTAACGCTCTCAAGCTGTGAAAAACTGTCAAATGCTTTCAGATAAGAGGCGGCCTTCAAGGGCTAAGAAATTAGCAAATGAGCCTGCCTAAGTTTAGCTTTAAATTAAAAATACCAAGAGAACAAAGCAAATTTGATGATAAAAGTAAATTGGAAAATTATTTAAAAGGACATGCCCTATCTGAATCATAAAACTTTGACTGTCGCTTTAAAATCAGCTTTGGAACATCAATGAACTGCTTATCCTGAGCTTAACATGTTTGGTGGCTACGCACATATGGCTTAGTCTGCTCTGGGCCAGTAGTGCAGAGCTGGTCTGCAGCTTTTAATATGTGCTTAACTCATTCTGTTGAGACAATATTGCAATAATAACATGCTCTAGCACCAGGGTTGGCTCCAAGGGGGGACAATGCCCACCCAAATGTAATGCTGTGCCCCCTCAAAAAATATTGATATGATCATAAGCTTTAAAAATAATAAATAAATTAATGAATTGTTATGTAATGCTGCATGATGGGGGCGGAGTTAGCTGCCGAAATGTGTCTTAACCTCTTATTTGGAATTGGAAGTTAGAGACTTTTTGGACTTGTCTTTAACCCTATTAATTTTACCTTACTATCGTGAGTTACTCATTTTCTTAATCAATAGACCATGATAAGAATATGATTGTATCATATAAATATATAAGTCTATAAATTGCTACCGGCTTCTATCGACGCCTCAAAAGTGCATTGTGATCTTAGGCCAGACCTAATATCACAGTGCACTTTTGAGGCGTCGATAGAAGCCGGTAGCATTTTATAGACTTATATTTATGTGATACAATCATATTCTTATAGGCTCAGAGTACATAGGTTGTATTAAGTAGCCTGATATCCATTAGTTATTGCGAAACAGGTATAGCTAATTCTATTCTACAAAATTACCAGTACCTGAAAACCTAGTATCTTCACTGTTATTGCAAACAAAGGGGTTAATTGCATTGGAAGTTTGGGGTGCATGGCTGTTTAGGGGACATGATTAAGATTTGAGAATGAGTTTAAGGGTTTTGGATCATTGTGATTAAGGGGTGAATTGTTTTTAAGGAGCTATTGCACTGGGGGCCTCAAGTTTAATGGCTCTGTTTTAGTGCACTGCATAGGATTTAGACTATTTTACCTAGTGATTTAGCACATATTCTCCAAATGTTAATAGTGGGGGATAAGCCAACCAAAAGCTACGTTTTCCTGCAGAATATGTAGGTCTGCTCTTATTTTGACTCTCATACATGCTTTGTAATTGCGTGCCCCCTCGTGAAACCCCCCCCCATTTCATTCGTTCTGGAGCCGACCCTGCTTGCCAAGTCAAGGCTAGCCATGGTTATGTTATTAGTATACAGTGCATTGCTTTACAGTTATGTACAGAGAACTATTATTGTCTATGGGAGCCACAGCACCACAGTAGCAATAATATTCTGAGCTTGTTTCTTATATACAAAACAGGTCATGATGCCTTTTTTCCCTTTTGGCCACCTTGACTTTGTGTTAAGTTTTTACATCAGCCTCAAAACAGTAAGAAATTAATAACTATCTAAACAAATCAGTAAGGCCACACCATAATAAAAGTTGAACATGTATTGGTCCCCATAGTTATTAAATCTAATTACAACCTAGATTAACATGGTAATCCCTAATCATGACCCAACCCCACCACTATTAATCCTTTTCAGTCTGCCCCAGCACAACCGTATGATCTGACCACGGCAATCCTACCTAACAACTAAGTGCTTCTATTGCAAACCTTAAGAGCCAACCCAACACAATCCCCAATTGTAAACTAAGTGCCCCATGTGATCCCACAACTTCCTACCAGAAATTCCCTCCAAACACCCCCCCTCCCAAAGAAAATACAAAACTTTTGTTCCTCTAATTAAAATGTTAAATTCTAAGTCTAGTTGAAGATTCCTCAATCTTCCTCATCTAACCTTAACAGAAGTCCTTTTTCATGCTGTGGTCCAGGGCGAAATTCAAGTTAATTTCCTATTGATACAATTTGTCAAGCAATCATGATTAGTAATGATCTAGTTAACCAAATAGGATTGAGGTGAGAGGACTCACGGTAAAGAAAAACAAAAAATATGTCCATTGTCCTGAAAGGTTAATAAACAGCTAATGCAATCTGAATTCTTAAAGGGACATTATACACTCATTTTTTCTTTGCATAAATGTTTTGTAGATGATCTATTTATATAGCCCATAAAGTTTGTTTTTTTAATTAATGTATAGTTTTGCTTATTTTTAAATAACATTGCTCTGATTTTCAGACTCCTAACCAAGCCCCAAAGTTTTATGTGAATACCGTCAGCTACCTTCTCCAGCTTGCTCCTGTTTGTGTAAAGGGTCTTTTCATATGCAAAAGAAGGGGGAGGGGGGAGTGTCTTATTTGCCACTTGCAGTGGGCTTTCCAGCTACCTTTTCAACAGAGCCAAAGTGACAGCTTCTAATTAAGTTTTTAAACAGTTTTATACTGGATTTTTATATCAGTAACCGTGCATCTTATTCTTTATAGTAGTGTCTATTACATGCAGTTATATGAAAATGAGTGTATACTGTCCCTTTAAGTGCATAGAGTTGTAGAAGCAGCAGGAATGTGAACTCTGAGGTGCGATGACAAACTCTAAGCCCCCTGTTAGAGAATCAGAATCAGACATCAGATTGGAACAGCCAGCTATAACTTAATTGGCTTCCATAAAGAAATGAAGGCAGCTATTTCCCATTAGATGTATGTTCGTTCCTTCCATTTGTTATGTCAATGGTAAATATGGCAGAAGAATATACCAAGATTATCACCTTATAAATGGTAATTTTAACTTATTTAAAAGAGAACTGGGGAAATTAAAAACATGTACAATCTCTCCAGGTAGCTGCTTGCTAACTACCAGGACAAGTCATTTCTGAGGTTTGGGAGGGTAATGAATTAAGTTAATTTCAAGGGAAAAAAAAGTAGATTATAATAGTGATTTTTCAAAGTACTGAGAAAGGTCATTGTGGAACACACAATTTCTTTTTCTTTTATATATCAAGCAAAAATATGTTTAATACACATGTGGGAGTTCTGTAGCCAAGACTTTTGAAGTTATGACTTTTAAAGTAGGGTAATATTACTTTAGTAATGAATTCTCTTGTGTACTGTGATGATAGAACATGAAAGAAATATGACATAATTGGGTTGGGAATTAGGAGGGAGACTAAGGAATAGAAATGTCTTCATTTTTATAATTCTTTAAAAAAAAGAACATTTCTTTTTTTTTTTTCTTTTTTTTTCCATTTTATGCTCTACAACTACAAAAAATCTTTAGAAAATTCTGATGAAATGGGTTACATCTAGCAGATACAAAAAGCAAACCTGTTGATTGGCAAAGTAGATTTTAATAAAAAGTGAGGCTCCTAGAATTATTTTTCCTGTTTATAAGTAAAATAATGAGTACCGTATATACTGTGAGGCCTATTTAACGACGGTCTTGCGGACCTGATCCGACAGTGCGGATCAGGTCCGCAAGACCTCGATGAATGCGGAGAGCAATACGCTCTCCGTATTCAGCATTGCACCAGCAACTCACAAGAGCTGCTGGTGCAACGCCGCCCCCTGCAGACTCGCGGCCAATGGGCCGCCAGCAGGGAGGTGTCAATCAACCCAATCGTACTCGATTGGGTTGAATTGTGGCGATTCCTGTCCGCCTGCTCAGAGCAGGCGGACAGGGTTATGGAGCAGCGGTCTTCAGAAACATGGGCCCACAAGCTCCATACGGAGCTTGATAAATGGGCCTCTGTATGTAAAATAGACATTTTTTTGTTATATTAAAGGAATATGAAACCGAAAAATGTTCTTTTGTGATTCAGACAGAGAATACCATTTAAACAAAATAAATTGTAAAAAGGAGAGAGGTGCCTTCCCAGGGAAGCATAACAATTTGTTTGTAATATCATTACCATCATCAATTGGCGCAGACCTTCAATATACAAATTTAAGAAAATCAAAGAAAGACACTTAAAGGGATACTGAACCCAATTTCTTTCTGTCGGGATTCAGATAAATCATGCCATTTTAAGCAATTTTCTAATTTACTCCTATTGTCAATTTTTCTTCGTTCTCTTGGAATCTTTATTTGAAAAAGCAGGAATGTAAGCTTACGAACCGGCCCATCTTTGGTTCAGCATTTGGGTAGCACTTGCTGATTGGTGGCTAAATGTAGCCACCAATAAGCAAGCGCTATCCGGGGTGCTGAACCAAAAATAGGCTGGCTCCTACTGCTTTTTCAAACCTACACCGAGATTACAAGTTGTGCGCTAAACCAGGTGCGTAAATAACTAAAAAAAAAATGAGTGGTATCGCACTTTCCATAGCGCTGCCATTACAAGTTACTGAAAAACATTCTTTTGTTGTGTGATATGGTGCGATAAGCTCCATACCTGTCAGGGTTTTTTCCCTGCTTTGTATGCCATGTGCTGCTGACAGCCATTTTCTCTCTTGCTAACTCTGGTGCATAGTGTGTGATGCTGCTCATTTCCTGCATGCCCTTTTATGACCAGACTGGTGTACATCATCCATGTGAGACAGGTTGCAGTCTCAGAATTGTGATGTTATTACTTATTATTTAAAGGGTGTCTGTTCAGTATGCTTTGCCCTTGCGTTGTCTCAGACCTGTTTGTGAGAGTTCCTGTGTATTACCTGGCTGTCTGACGTCCCTCCTGGTTCCTGATCCCTGGCTTGTTCCTGACTCTGCTGTTCTCCTTGTTCCTGATTCCGGCTCATCTGACTATTTGCTTTGGTTCCTGACTCGGCTCGCCTGACTACCAGCCAGACTCCTGGCTTTTTATTTGACTTTTGGACTTTTTTATTATTTTTTGCTATTAATAAAGGTGTGATTATTTTTGCCCTTCTCGTCTCAGTCTGATTCCTTGCACCCTGACATTACGCAAGGGCCATGAATCCTGATGGTGCTAATAATCCACCTTTACCTACCATCATTTCCAGGATGGATGAACAGGATCACCGCTTGGATCAATTTGCACTAGCCCTGCAAACCCTGCTGACTCGCACTGCACATTTGGACCAAAGTGTTCCGCAAGTTATGGCTGCTCCTGTTTCCGCTGCTGCACCTAGTCCTACCAGGAGCATGTCTGGTTCTGCACCTCTACCTCAGCGATATGGAGGTGATCCTATTCAGTGCAGAGGGTTTTTGAACCAGGCGGGCATTTACTTTCAGATGTTACCTCAGGCGTTTCCCTCTGACAGAGCTAAGGTGGGATTTCTCATCTTGTTACTCTCTGACACAGCTCTTGCCTGGGCTAATCCCTTGTGGGAGACTAATAAACCTGTGATTTTAAATTACCCTGAATTTGTGGCCTCCTTTCGAAGGGTATTTGATGTTCCGGCTCTCTCCTCCTCTGCTGCTAAACGACTCATGTCCATTCAGCAAGGTACGAGATCTGTTGCTCAGTATGCCATTGAGTTCCGTACGCTTGCCGCAGAGGTAGGTTGGAACAATGAAGCCCTTGTTGCCACCTTCTTTCATGGGCTCGCTGATGCGATTAAAGATGAAGTTGCTGCCAGAGATTTACCAGAGGATCTCGAGGCTTTGGTGTCTTTTTTTATCCTAATTGACATCAGACTCAGAGAGAGGCCCTCTTTCAAGGAGCGCTTGCGGAAGCCTCCTGTTCCGTTGTCTCCTACGTGTTTTTTTCCCACCCATGCTTCCCTCTCCTCCCATGCCTCCTGGTCCCGAGTCACCAGGTACTGCTGAGCCTATGCAGTTGGGATTCACGCGTCTCTCCGCGGCGGAGAGGGCCTTTAGGAGGAGGGAGGGGCTCTGCCTCTATTGTAGGTTACAGGGCCACCTTTTGAAGTCTTGTCCTACACGGCCGGAAAAATGCTCACACCTAAGGTCCTGTCGGGGGCAGACCTTGGGTGGTTTATCCTCGCCCCCGGAACTGCTAAAGGAAAAACCTTTGGTCATGGTTGTCCTTTTCTGGGTGGACTCCTCCATAGTCACCCAGGCCCTTTTTGACTCCGGTGCTGCGGGCTATTTCATTGACAGTGCTTTTGCATCAAAGTACTCCATTCCTGTTTTGCCTCGGTTTGTTCCGCTTGCTATTGAGGCCATTGATGGCAGGCCCCTTCAGCCTGCACTTGTTACTCACGAGACCGCTCTGTTATGCATGGTTGCTGGGGCTCTCAATTTTGAAACCCTCCAGTTCCTGGTGATAAATTCTCCGCATTTTCCAGTTGTTCTGGGTTATCCCTGGCTCCAAAAGCACAATCCCAGTCTCGACTGGCGCAGGTCTGAAATTTTGTCGTGGTCTCCGCAATGTATTTCCACTTGTCTTTGGAAACCAGTTAAAGTCTTGTGCACTTCTTCGGTATCTCAATTGCCAGAGGAGTACCAAGAGTCCCTAGACGTTTTTGACAAGGTGCGTGCCGCTGTGCCGGTACGTTGCCTCCTCACTGGTCTTACGATTGTGCCATAGACCTGCAACCTCGGGGCTGGGTTTCCCCTCTGTCTGTTGCAGAGAATTGTGCTATGGAGGAGTATGTTGCCGATGCTCTGTCGTGGGGGATAATCCGCAAATCCTGCTCTCCTGCAGGGGCTGGCTTCTTCTTTGTGAAGGAAAAGGGTGGCAAGTTAAGACCATGCATCGATTATAGGGGTCTTAATCGTGTTACCATTAAGAGTGCTTACACTATTCCGCTCATTATGGAACTCTTTGACCACCTCAAGGGAGCTACGGTCTTTTCTAAACTTCATTTGAGAGGAGCGTACAATCTCATTAGGATCAAGGAGGGCCACGAATGGAAAACATAATTTATGCTTACCTGATAAATTCCTTTCTTCTGTAGTGTGATCAGTCCACGGGTCATCATTACTTCTGGGATATTACTCCTCCCCAACAGGAAGTGCAAGAGGATTCACCCAGCAGAGCTGCATATAGCTCCTCCCCTCTACGTCACTCCCAGTCATTCGACCAAGGACCAACGAGAAAGGAAAAGCCAAGGGTGAAGTGGTGACTGGAGTATAAATTAAAAAACATTTACCTGCCTTAAAAACAGGGCGGGCCGTGGACTGATCACACTACAGAAGAAAGGAATTTATCAGGTAAGCATAAATTATGTTTTCTTCTGTTAAGTGTGATCAGTCCACGGGTCATCATTACTTCTGGGATACCAATACCAAAGCAAAAGTACACGGATGACGGGAGGGATAGGCAGGCTCTTTATACAGAAGGAACCACTGCCTGAAGAACCTTTCTCCCAAAAATAGCCTCCGATGAAGCAAAAGTGTCAAATTTGTAAAATTTGGAAAAAGTATGAAGCGAAGACCAAGTTGCAGCCTTGCAAATCTGCTCAACAGAGGCCTCATTCTTGAAGGCCCAAGTGGAAGCCACAGCTCTAGTAGAATGAGCTGTAATTCTTTCAGGAGGCTGCTGTCCAGCAGTCTCATAAGCTAAACGAATTATGCTACGAAGCCAAAAAGAAAGAGAGGTAGCAGAAGCTTTTTGACCTCTCCTCTGCCCAGAGTAAACGACAAACAGAGAAGACGTTTGTCGAAATTCCTTAGTTGCCTGTAAGTAAAATTTTAGAGCACGGACTACATCCAGGTTGTGCAGTAGACGTTCCTTCTTCGAAGAAGGATTTGGGCACAAAGAAGGAACAACAATCTCTTGATTGATATTCCTGTTAGTAACTACCTTAGGTAAGAACCCAGGTTTAGTACGCAGAACTACCTTATCCGAATGAAAAATCAAATAAGGAGAATCACAATGTAAGGCTGATAATTCAGTTACTCTTCGAGCCGAGGAAATAGCCATTAAAAATAGAACTTTCCAAGATAACAACTTTATATCAATGGAATGAAGGGGTTCAAACGGAACGCCCTGTAAAACATTAAGAACCAGGTTTAAACTCCATGGTGGAGCAACAGTTTTAAACACAGGCTTAATCCTGGCCAAAGCCTGACAAAAAGCCTGGACGTCAGGAACTTCTGACAGACGTTTGTGTAACAGAATGGACAGAGCTGAGATCTGTCCCTTTAATGAACTAGCAGATAAACCCTTTTCTAAACCTTCTTGTAGAAAAGACAATATCCTAGGAATCCTAACCTTACTCCAAGAGTAACCTTTGGATTCACACCAATATAGGTATTTACGCCATATCTTATGGTAAATCTTTCTGGTAACAGGTTTCCTAGCCTGTATTAAGGTATCAATAACTGACTCAGAAAATCCACGTCTTGATAAAATCAAGCGTTCAATTTCCAAGCAGTCAGCTTCAGAGAAGTTAGATTTTGATGTTTGAAGGGACCCTGTATCAGAAGGTCCTGTTTCAGAGGTAGAGACCAAGGTGGACAGGATGACATGTCCACCAGGTCTGCATACCAAGTCCTGCGTGGCCACACAGGTGCTATTAGAATCACTGATGCTCTCTCTTGTTTGATTCTGGCAATCAATCGAGGAAGCAACGGGAAGGGTGGAAACACGTAAGCCATCCTGAAGTCCCAAGGTGCTGTCAGAGCATCTATCAGGACTGCTCCTGGATCCCTGGATCTGGACCCGTAACGAGGAAGCTTGGCGTTCTGTCGAGACGCCATGAGATCTATCTCTGGTTTGCCCCAACGTCGAAGTATTTGGGCAAAGACCTCCGGATGGAGTTCCCACTCCCCCGGATGAAAAGTCTGACGACTTAAGAAATCCGCCTCCCAGTTCTCCACTCCCGGGATGTGGATTGCTGACAGGTGGCAAGAGTGAGACTCTGCCCAGCGAATTATCTTTGATACTTCCATCATAGCTAGGGAGCTTCTTGTCCCTCCCTGATGGTTGATGTAAGCTACAGTCGTGATGTTGTCCGACTGAAACCTGATGAACCCCCGAGTTGTCAACTGGGGCCAAGCCAGGAGGGCATTGAGAACTGCTCTCAATTCCAGAATGTTTATTGGCAGGAGACTCTCCTCCTGACTCCATTGTCCCTGAGCCTTCAGAGAATTCCAGACGGCACCCCAACCTAGAAGGCTGGCGTCTGTTGTTACAATTGTCCAGTCTGGTCTGCTGAATGGCATCCCCCTGGACAGATGTGGCCGAGAAAGCCACCATAGAAGAGAATTTCTGGTCTCTTGATCCAGATTCAGAGAAGGGGATAAGTCTGAGTAATCCCCATTCCACTGACTTAGCATGCACAGTTGCAGTGGTCTGAGGTGTAAGCGTGCAAAGGGTACTATGTCCATTGCCGCTACCATTAAGCCGATTACCTCCATTCATTGAGCCACTGACGGGTGTTGAATGGAATGAAGGGTGCGGCAAGCACTTTGAAGTCTTGTTAGCCTGTCCTCTGTCAGGTAAATCTTCATTTCTACAGAATCTATAAGAGTCCCCAGGAAGGGAACTCTTGTGAGTGGAACGAGTGAACTTTTCTTTTCGTTCACCTTCCATCCATGTGACCTTAGAAATGCCAGTACTAACTCTGTATGAGACTTGGCAGTTTGAAAGCTTGAAGCTTGTATCAGAATGTCGTCTAGGTATGGAGCTACCGAGATTCCCCGCGGTCTTAGTACCGCCAGAAGAGCACCCAGAACCTTTGTGAAGATTCTTGGAGCTGTAGCCAATCCGAATGGAAGAGCCACAAACTGGTAATGCCTGTCTAGGAAGGCAAACCTTAGGTACCGGTAATGATCTTTGTGAATCGGTATGTGAAGGTAAGCATCTTTTAAATCTACAGTGGTCATGTACTGACCCTCTTGGATCATAGGTAAAATTGTCAGAATAGTCTCCATCTTGAACGATGGAACTCTTAGGAATTTGTTTAGGATCTTTAAGTCCAGGATTGGTCTGAAAGTTCCCTCTTTTTTGGGAACCACAAACAGATTTGAGTAAAACCCCTGTCCCTGTTCCGATCGTGGAACTGGATGGATTACTCCCATTAACAAGAGCTCTTGTACGCAGCGTAGAAACGCCTCTTTCTTTGTCTGGATTGTTGACAACCTTGACAGATGAAATCTCTCTCTTGGAGGAGAGTATTTGAAGTCCAGAAGGTATCCCTGAGATATTATCTCTAGCGCCCAGGGATCCTGGACATCTCTTGCCCAAGCCTGGGCGAAGAGAGAAAGTCTGCCCCCCACTAGATCCGATCCCGGATCGGGGGCCCTCAATTCATGCTGTTTTAGGGGCAGCAGCAGGTTTCCTGGTCTGCTTGCCCTTGTTCCAGGACTGGTTAGGTTTCCAGCCTTGTCTGTAGCGAGCAACAGCTCCTTCCTGTTTTGGTGCAGAGGAAGTTGATGCTGCTCCTGCTTTGAAATTACGAAAGGAACGAAAATTAGACTGTCTAGCCTTAGCTTTGGCTTTGTCCTGAGGCAGGGCATGGCCTTTACCTCCTGTAATGTCAGCGATAATCTCCTTCAACCCGGGCCCGAATAAGGTCTGCCCTTTGAAAGGTATATTAAGCAATTTAGACTTAGAAGTAACATCAGCTGACCAGGATTTTAGCCACAGCGCCCTGCGTGCCTGAATGGCGAATCCTGAATTCTTCGCCGTAAGTTTAGTAAGATGTACTACGGCCTCCGAAATGAATGAATTAGCTAGTTTAAGGACTCTAAGCCTGTCCGTAATGTCGTCCAGAGTAGCTGAACTAATGTTCTCTTCCAGAGACTCAATCCAGAATGCCGCTGCAGCCGTGATCGGCGCAATGCATGCAAGGGGTTGCAATATAAAACCTTGTTGAACAAACATTTTCTTAAGGTAACCCTCTAATTTTTTATCCATTGGATCTGAAAAAGCACAGCTATCCTCCACCGGGATAGTGGTACGCTTAGCTAAAGTAGAAACTGCTCCCTCCACCTTAGGGACCGTTTGCCATAAGTCCCGTGTGGTGGCGTCTATTGGAAACATTTTTCTAAATATCGGAGGGGGTGAGAACGGCACACCGGGTCTATCCCACTCCTTAGTAACAATTTCAGTAAGTCTCTTAGGTATAGGAAAAACCTCAGTACTCGCCGGTACCGCAAAATATTTATCCAACCTACACATTTTCTCTGGTATTGCAACTGTGTTACAATCATTCAGAGCCGCTAACACCTCCCCTAGTAATACACGGAGGTTTTCCAGTTTAAATTTAAAATTTGAGATATCTGAATCCAGTCTGTTTGGATCAGAACCGTCACCCACAGAATGAAGTTCTCCGTCCTCATGTTCTGCCACCTGTGACGCAGTGTCTGACATGGCCCTAATATTATCAGCGCACTCTGTTCTCACCCCAGAGTGATCACGCTTACCTCTTAGTTCTGGTAATTTAGCCAAAACTTCAGTCATAACAGTAGCCATATCCTGTAATGTGATTTGTAATGGCCGCCCAGATGTACTCGGCGCTACAATATCACGCACCTCCCGAGCGGGAGATGCAGGTACTGACACGTGAGGCGAGTTAGTCGGCATAACTCTCCCCTCGTTGTTTGGTGAAATTTGTTCAATTTGTACAGATTGACTTTTATTTAAAGTAGCATCAATACAGTTAGTACATAAATTTCTATTGGGCTCCACTTTGGCATTGCAACAAATGACACAGGTATCTTCCTCTGAATCAGACATGTTTAACACACTAGCAAATAAACTTGCAACTTGGAATACAATTCAATTAGAATAATATTAAAAACGTACTGTGCCTTTAAGAAGCACAGAAGATCTATGACAGTTGAAAATTAATAAATTGAAACAGTTATAGCCTCAATCCTTATAAACAACACAACTTTAGCAAAGGTTTAATCCCATTAGCAAAGATAACAAATTCTGAAAGCAGGAAACAAATTACAGAATAAACGTTTTTTGTCTCAGTCAACTATAATTCTCACAGCTCTGCTGAGAGAAATTACCTCCCTCAAAATAAGTTTTGAAGACCCCTGAGCTCTGTAGAGATGAACCGGATCATGCAGGAAATACAATGAGCTGCTGACTGAAATATCTGATGCGTAGCAAAAGCGCCAAAAAACGGCCTCTCCCCCTCACACACAGCAGTGAGAGAGAACAGAAACTGTCAGAAAAAAGATTAAGCAACTGCCAAGTGGAAAAATAGTGCCCAAAACATTTATTCACTCAGTACCTCAGCAAATGAAAACGATTTTACATTCCAGCAAAAACGTTAAACATAATCTCTAGTTATTAAACAGCTTTATGTATTTCTTACAGTGTAATTCTAGTGAAGTACCATTCCCCAGAATACTGAAGTGTAAAGTATACATACATGACATTATATCGGTATGGCAGGATTTTCTCATCAATTCCATTGTCAGAAAATAAAAACTGCTACATACCTCTATGCAGATTCATCTGCCCGCTGTCCCCTGATCTGAAGTTTACCTCACTCCTCAGATGGCCGAGAACAGCAATATGATCTTAACTACTCCGGCTAAAATCATAGCAAAACTCTGGTAGATTCTTCTTCAAACTCTGCCAGAGAGGTAATAACACACTCCGGTGCTATTTTAAAATAACAAACTTTTGATTGAAGATATAAAACTAAGTATAATCACCATAGTCCTCTCACACATCCTATCTAGTCGTTGGGTGCAAGAGAATGACTGGGAGTGACGTAGAGGGGAGGAGCTATATGCAGCTCTGCTGGGTGAATCCTCTTGCACTTCCTGTTGGGGAGGAGTAATATCCCAGAAGTAATGATGACCCGTGGACTGATCACACTTAACAGAAGAAAACAGCATTTAACACCAGGAGCGGGCATTATGAGTATCATGTAATGCCCTTTGACCTATATAATGCTCCTGCTGTTTTCCAGGAATTTATTAATGATGTCCTATGAGATATGTTGCAACAGTGTGTTGTGGTGTATTTAGACGACATACTCATACACTCACCAACGCTTGAGGCTCATCGTTCTGATGTTACACAGGTTCTTCAGAGACTACGTGAGAAAGACCTGTTTTGTAAATTCGAGAAATGTGTGTTCCATCAGACTCAAGTAACCTTCCTAGGTTATGTTATCTCCGTTGCAGGGTTCTCCATGGATCCTGACAAATTGTCTGCAGTTCTGCAGTGGCCTCGCCCAGTTGGTCTTCGGGCTATTCAATGTTTTTTGGGGTTCGCCAATTACTATAGAAAGTTTATTAAAAACTTTTCTTCCTTGGTCAAACCTATCACAGACATGACCCGTAAAGAGAATGATCCAGTCCATTGGTCACCTACTGCCATTAAGGCCTTTGATAGTCTTAAGACTGCCTTTGCTGCTGCTCCAGTTCTGGCTCATCCTAACCCTGCCCTGCCTTTCATTCTTGAGGTTGATGCGTCTGAGACTGGAGTAAGTGCCTTCTTGTCTCAACGTCCTACGCCTGACGGTTCCTTGCATCCATGCCGTTTCTTCTCTAAGAAATTGTCTCTAGCAGAGTGCAATTATGAAATTGGCGAAAGGAATTACTGGTCATAATTTTGACACTCAAGGAATGGAGGCATCTTCTAGCGTACCAGTGCTCATTCTTACTGACCACAAGAATTTAACTTATCTATCTGAAGCAAAACATTTGTTGCCCCGACAGGCCAGATGGGCGCTATTTTTGTCTCAGTTTAATTATGTGGTTGTCATGAACTCCTCAGTTCCACCTTAACTTATGTTACTACATCTCACATACCACCTTAAGAATCAATTATCTGGCTCTCTTTTCCTTTAAAAGCTTTCCATTTCCCATACACCTTTGCTGGTTTATTGAAGGTTGATACCCACTCACTCTCCAGCCTTTCTTGTTACTTGTCTAAAACAGAGTATCACTTGTTCTGTGATTAGCTCTGTCTCCTTCAACTGAAGCTACTTCTCATCTAAAGCAGAAGTCACCTGTTGCAACTGCAGCACGCACGCCGCTCTAACAACTTCCAGCTTAACAGACACAGGCCGCAATCTGCAGAGAGGATCAGAGAAGCTGCACGCACACAGCTGCTAGAGCCAGGTTCCGTATACAAGTGTTAGCATTGCCGTTAAGACTGTGAACTTATCTTTACCGTATGGTGTAATGTTTAACAGCGCAGCAAGCTGATACAGTATTCTTAACACTGTTTACAAATCTTTACTGCAAGGTGTATTATTTAAAGGCCCAGCAAGCTGAAACAGTAAACTTAACACTGAGAACTTATCTTTACCACAAGGTGTATTATTTAAAGGGCCAGCAAGCTGAAACATTATACTCCACACTGTGAACTTATCTTTACCGCAAGGTGTATTATTTAAAGGCACAGTATTACCTTAAAGGGGACCTCACTTATCTGTCACAAACCTATATAAACTGCTACTTATTATCTAAAAGTTTACATAGTACAAACTTATCTCTGGACCCAGATATAATTCACCTGATCTTACTACTTATAATTTTGAGGTGAATATTCTGGGCTACATTAATCCAGGTGATTAAGACTCTGTCTCCTCGCTAGCAGACAGACTTAATCACATGATACATACAAACTATTTACCAGAGAATACTCATAATCAGACTAAAGAAACAGCAATTGAATTGCTGATCATTACATAATAAACCAGCCCTAAAATCTATATTTGATAATGGAGCCCAGTGACCTGACATCACAAATCCATACCCTAAATCAGCGTTTGGATAGTCAGATGTGGAGATCGTTCCACATTTAGGCAGTTTAGGAATGCATGCCTCTTGCTTTTTGACCTTCGTCCTAGGACATATACAACTGATAGGTCCAAGGTTCTAACCATACTCTCCTATCTCAGGGGAGAACCCAGGGCCTGGGCCGACTCCTTTTATGAGACCCAGGACCCCATTCTAAATTCCCTGGATGCTTTCCTAAAGGCATTATCAGGCCTCTACGATGACCCCTACCGTCAAATAACTGCAGAAAGTAAACTCAGGAACTTAAAGCAGTCTAAAGCACCGGTAGAAGAGTACATTACCAGATTTAGAATCTGGGCTAGAGATTCCCTCTGGAATGAGGTATCTCTAAAAAACCAATACCGTCTCGGACTTGCAGAGGAGATCAAGGATGAGCTCGCCAGGATTGGTATACCAGATCGTCTTGACGACCTTTATGCCCTCACAATTACAATTGACAGACGCCTTAGAGAGAGGAAGCAGGAAAGAAGCCCATCTACAGCACCTGTTCGCAGGGTACTGCCAACTCCTCCAACCGTTGGTCCACCGTCCGACCAACCCATGGACATCAGTTTTATTAGGGGTCCACTTACCCCGCAGGAAAAGGCTAGACGCCGAACTGCGAATTTATGTATGTACTGCGCAGGTACTGGTCATGCAGTTAAGGAGTGCCCTCTATTACTAAAGCAGAAAATTGGTAAGATCCATAACATAAAACATTGTTTCCACACAAAAACCACTGCTACAGCTTACCTTACCATTCCCTTGCTTTTGAAGTGGGACCGACACAGGATAGAGTGTAACGCAATCATCGATACAGGCGCTTGCGCCAACTTTATTGATTTACGTTTGGTTGAATTAAATAAAATACCCTTTCAGTTTAAAAGCACACCTTTGCCTATAAAAGTCATTGATGGTTCGCATTTAGCATCTGGTCCAGTATCTCAACAGACTATTCCTTTACTCGTTTCCTCTCTACCTGGTCACACTGAAACTATCTCCTTTGATATTATTTCTTCTCCCATTTACCCTATTGTTCTGGGAATCACTTGGCTTCAACTACACCAACCTGTGGTACATTGGGATACCCTCACCATTTCATTCTCCTCTCCCTACTGTGTCTCAACTTGTTTTCCAAACACTCACTTGTTCACTACTTCCTCATCTCCTATTCCTACACAATATCTTGACTTCTCTGCTGTCTTCAATAAAACAGAAGCCGAGTTGTTGCCCCCACATAGGCCTTACGATTACCCCATAGACTTACTTCCCGGGGCAACCATTCCCTATGGCCACATCTATCCTCTTTCTAGACCTGAATTGGCTCATTTAAAAACCTATATCACTGATAATCTAAAAAAAGGTTTTATTCGCCCTTCCACCTCCCCTGCCGGTGCCGGCATTTTTTTCGTGAAAAACAAGGATGGGTCTTTACGTCCGATAATAGATTATCGGGAATTAAACAAGCGTACTAAAAAGAACAGGTACCCTTTGCCTCTCATTCCCGAGTTAATTGAGAGGTTAAGAGGCGCCACTATTTTTACTAAACTTGATCTTAGGGGCGCCTACAACCTTGTAAGAATAAGGTCCGGAGACGAGTGGCTGACTGCATTTAGGACCAGGTATGGTCTTTTCGAATATACAGTTATGCCTTTCGGGTTGTGTAATGCTCCGGCAACATTCCAGAATTTCATTAATGATATCTTTAGGGACATCCTCGACACTTTCCTGGTGGTCTATCTAGACGATATTCTTATCTATTCTTCCTCTTTCTCTGAACATGTCAAACACGTCAGGTTAGTGTTATCCAGATTACAGACACATAAGCTGTATGTCAAGTTAGAGAAGTGTCTCTTCCATGTAAATGAAGTATAATTTCTTGGCTATCGCATTAGCAATAGCAGGATATCTATGGAGGATAGTAAAATCTCTGCCATCACCACTTGGCCTATACCTTCCAACATAAAAGAAGTCCAGCGGTTCTTAGGCTTCGCCAATTTTTACAGGCGCTTTATCTGCAATTTTGCAGCCATTGCTAGGCCACTCCCTAACCTGACTAGGACCTCTAAGCCATTCATCTGGACTCCAGAAACTCAAAAGGCATTTGAACTCCTTAAATCTCTATTTGTTACTTCCCCAGTACTGCACATTCCCAACAGCAAAGCACAATTCGTATTGGAAGTGGATGCGTCCGAATACGCCATCGGATCTATTCTATCCCAGAGACTCTTACCAAAAGATCCTTTGCACCCAGTGTGTTACTTCTCCAGACTCCTTACACCTGCTGAACTCAACTATCCAGTGGGGGAAAAGGAGCTTCTCGCAATTAAGACTTCATTTGACCAGTGGAGACATTTGCTGGAGGGCGCAGAACATCCAATAGTAATTTATACGGACCATAAAAACCTACAATATCTTCAAACTAGTCGTACTTTGTCAGCTCGTCAGCTCAGGTGGAGCTTGTACTTTTCACGATTCAATTTCACCATCACATATCGACCTGGTTCAAGAAACGGTAAGGCGGACGCTCTGTCTCGAAAAGATATTAAGCCTTCCACTGCTCATCCCAACTCAACAATAGTTCCTGTTACATCCATAATTGGTGTACTCTCACCTGATAGCACTGAATTAAAGAACCAACAACAACTGGATACAACAAAGGCTACTTACCCTCTCACCCCTGATCAAAACGGTATCCTCTGTAATAAGTCAAGATATTACATACCACCATCTCTCCGGACAAAAGTGTTATCTATAACTCATGATTCCTCCTTAGCTGGTCATTTGGGAATACATAAGACCTATGACCTTCTACAAAGGCACTTCTGGTGGCCTTCTATGAGACACTCAGTAAAACAATATATAAGTTCCTGTTCCACCTGTCAAACCTGTAAACCATCTCATCAACTCCCTCTGGGCCTATTGCAAAACATACCCTTACCAGACTATCCGTGGGCATACGTCTCTATGGATTTTATCGTTGATCTTCCAAGCTCCTGTGGCATGACTGTCATTTTTGTCGTAGTTGACCTGTTCTCTAGAATGGCCCACTTCATTCCTACAGCTTCACTTCCTACAGCACAGCAGACTGCAGATCTATTTATCAAAGAGATTGTTCGACTGCATGGCCTTCCAGTATCTGTACTCAGTGACAGAGGGTCGCAATTTACATCCAAGTTTTGGAGATCCCTATGTCAATCTCTTGGCATTCAGCAACACCTGACTACATCGTACCACCCGCAAACAAATGGGCTATGTGAACGTACCAACCAATGGTTGGAGCAATACCTGAGATGTTTTTGCTCCCATAAACACGACTCTTGGGCTTCGCTCCTTCCCCAGGCTGAATTTTCTTTCAATAACACTACTAATTCATCCACAGGATTTTCACCCTTTTATGTCAACTCAGGAAGGCACCCTCGTTTTCACCCGCTACCTCCTGCAAACAGTCCCTGTCCACAAGTAAATGACTTGGTCAACTCCATTAAACAGACCTATACTGTCATACAAGAGAACATCAAGCAAGCACAAGCCACCCAGAAACGATACTACGACCTACGCCATCGTCCCCAACCCGCCTACAAAGTGGGTGACTTAGTTTGGCTCGCCACCAAAAATCTTAAATTACCTACACCCTGTAGGAAATTCAATAAACTGTTTGTGGGACCCTTCCCGATAGTGGCTATAAGCAACCCTGTCACTGTTACCCTACAACTCCCAGCAACTTACCGTATACATCCCACATTTCATGTGTCACTTGTCAAACCCTGTGATCCCTCTACCCATGTCTCTCCATCTCCTCCGGAATCTCCTACACCTGACCCCGAATACGAAGTACATTCTATAGTCGACTCCCGAAGGTATCACGGTGAACTCCAATACCTTGTCCGCTGGTCGGGGTATGACTCATCTGAGGATTCCTGGGAGCCGGCATCCAATCTATCGGCTCCCCGTCTGGTGTCTGTGTTCCACCGTAGGCATCCTGATCGTCCAGCGCCTTGACACCTCCTTGAGGTTCTTTTGAGGGGGGGATGTGTCATGAACTCCTCAGTTCCACCTTAACTTATGTTACTACATCTCACATACCACCTTAAGAATCAATTATCTGGCTCTCTTTTCCTTTAAAAGCTTTCCATTTCCCATACACCTTTGCTGGTTTATTGAAGGTTGATACCCACTCACTCTCCAGCCTTTCTTGTTACTTGTCTAAAACAGAGTATCACTTGTTCTGTGATTAGCTCTGTCTCCTTCAACTGAAGCTACTTCTCATCTAAAGCAGAAGTCACCTGTTGCAACTGCAGCACGCACGCCGCTCTAACAACTTCCAGCTTAACAAACACAGGCCGCAATCTGCAGAGAGGATCAGAGAAGCTGCACGCACACAGCTGCTAGAGCCAGGTTCCGTATACAAGTGTTAGCATTGCCGTTAAGACTGTGAACTTATCTTTACCGTATGGTGTAATGTTTAACAGCGCAGCAAGCTGATACAGTATTCTTAACACTGTTTACAAATCTTTACTGCAAGGTGTATTATTTAAAGGCCCAGCAAGCTGAAACAGTAAACTTAACACTGAGAACTTATCTTTACCACAAGGTGTATTATTTAAAGGGCCAGCAAGCTGAAACATTATACTCCACACTGTGAACTTATCTTTACCGCAAGGTGTATTATTTAAAGGCACAGTATTACCTTAAAGGGGACCTCACTTATCTGTCACAAACCTATATAAACTGCTACTTATTATCTAAAAGTTTACATAGTACAAACTTATCTCTGGACCCAGATATAATTCACCTGATCTTACTACTTATAATTTTGAGGTGAATATTCCGGGCTACATTAATCCAGGTGATTAAGACTCTGTCTCCTCACTAGCAGACAGACTTAATCACATGATACATACAAACTATTTACCAAAGAATACTCATAATCAGACTAAAGAAACAGCAATTGAATTGCTGATCATTACAGTGGTCTCCTACCTGCCTGGTAGTAAGAATGTTAGGGCTGATGCCCTCTCTCGAAAATTTTCGCCTCTGTCCAAGGAGGAGTCAGTACCTACTCCAGTTATACCTCCTGACCATATTTTTGCTACCATACGTACTAATTTGACTTCTCCCTTGGGGGAGGAGATCCTGGCTGCACAAACCAATATTTTGTTCCTGAGAATCTTCTAACTAAACTTTTGCAAACTTACCTCTATCCTAAAGCCGCAGGTCATCCAGGCAAGAACCAAATGATTTGGTCTGTCACTCGACAATTCTGGTGGCCAGGTCTTCCTTCTGATGTTGCTGCGTATGTTGCCTCCTGCTCAGTTTGTGCACAGAATAAGACTCCTCGACATCTTCCTGTGGGTCTTCTTCAACCTATTGCTAATGGTGAGCGTCCTTGGACACATCTTTCCATGGACTTCATTGTCGAACTCCCTGTTTCCAATGGCAATACTGTTATCCTTATGGTGGTTGACCGTTTTTCTAAAATGTCACATTGCATTCCCTTGAAGAAGCTGCCTACCGCTCAGGAGCTTGCTTCAATTTTTGCCCGGGTGGTCTTCCATTTACATGTGTTACCCAAGGAGATAGTGTCGGACTGGGGTAGCCAGTTTGTCTCCAGATTTTGGCGTTCCTTTTGTGCTCAAATGGGGATCCAGCTTTCCTTCTCCTCGGCATATCACCCTCACTCCAATGGGGCTGCGGAACGGTCTAATCAAGCTCTGGAACAGTTCCTCCATTGCTATGTCTCAGATCACCACAATAATTGGTCTGAACTTTTACCTTGGACAGAGTTTGCTCGTAATAGTGCTATTAATGCTTCCTCCAAGTTATCCCCGTTCATGGCGAATTATGGGCATCAACCATCCTTGTTGCCCGATTCATTCATGTCTCAGGGTATTCTGGCTTTGGAGGAGCATCTCCGGCAACTCTGTTCCACGTGGGTGCAGATTCAGGATTGCCTTCATCGTTCTATGCAGCGCCAAATGTTCCAGGCTGATCATAGGCGTCTGCCCGCGTCTTTCTACCAGGTTGGTGACAGGGTTTGGCTGTCCTCCCGCAACTTGAACCTTCATGTGCCTTCTAATAAACTGGTTCCCTGTTATGTTGGTCCTTTTCGAATACTCCGACGGGTCAATCCTGTGGCCTACGCTCTTGATCTTCCTCCTGCAAAGCGCATCTCCAATGTTTTTCATGTCTCCCTCTTGAAACCATTGGTTTGTAATCGGTTTACCACTGTGTTACCTCGTCTCCGTCCTATCTTTGTTAAAAACCATGAAGAATATGAGGTCAGCAGCATTATTGACTCTCGTATGTCCAGGGGCCGCGTACAGTATTTGATTCATTGGAGGGGTTACGGTCCAGAGGAGCGTTCATGGGTTCCCTTCTCTGATATTCATGCTCCTGCCCTCCTCCGTGCCTTCCATGCCCGTTTCCCCAATAAGCCTTTTGTCCTCCCGCGAGGGAGGGGTCGTTAAGGTTTTTTTTCCCTGCTTTGTTTGCCATGTGCTGCTGGCAGCCATTTTACTAACCTCTCTTGCTGACTCTGGTGCATAGTGTGTGATGCTGCTCATTTCCTGCATGCCCTTTTACGGCCAGACTGGTGTACATGTGAGACAGGTTGCAGTCTCAGAATTGTGATGCCATCACTTATTATTTAAAGGGCTTCTGTTCAGTATGCTTTGCCCTTGCGTTGTCTCAGACCTGTTTGTGAGAGTTCCTGTGTATTACCTGGCTGTCTGACGTCCCTCCTGGTTACTGATCCCTGGCTTGTTCCTCACTCTGCTGTTCTCCTTGTTCCTGATTCCGTCTCGTCTGACTATTCGCTTTGGCTCCTGACTCGGCTCGTCTGACTATTCGCTTTGGCTCCTGACTCGGCTCGCCTGACTACCAGCTCTGGTTTTGACTCCTGGCTTGTTATTTGACTTGTGGACTTTTTATAATTTTTTGCTATTAATAAAGGTGTGATTATTTTTGCACTTCTCGTCTCAGTCTGATTGCTGGCACCCTGACAATACAGCACAAAACCCAAGGTGGGTGCAGATTCAGGATTGCCTTCATCGTTCTATGCAGCGCCAAACGTTCCAGGCTGATCATAGGCGTCTGCCCGCGTCTTTCTACCAGGTTGGTGACAGGGTTTGGCTGTCCTCCCGCAACTTGAACCTTCATGTGCCTTCTAATAAACTGGTTCCCCGTTATGTTGGTCCTTTTTGAATACTCCGACGGGTCAATCCTGTGACCTACGCTCTTGATCTTCCTCCAGCAAAGCGCATCTCCAATGTTTTTCATGTCTCCCTCTTGAAACCATTGGTTTGTAATCGGTTTACCACTGTGTTGCCTCGTCTCCGTCCTATCTTTGTTAAAAACCATGAAGAATATGAGGTCAGCAGCATTATTGACTCTTGTATGTCCAGGGGCCGCGTACAGTATTTGGTTCACTGGAGGGGTTACGGTCCAGAGGAGCGTTCATGGGTTCCCTTCTCTGATATTCATGCTCCTGCCCTCCTCTGTGCCTTCCATGCCCGTTTCCCCAATAAGCCTTTTGTCCTCCCACGAGGGAGGGGTCGTTAAGGTTTTTTTTCCCTGCTTTGTTTGCCATGTGCTGCTGGCAGCCATTTTACTCACCTCTCTTGCTGACTCTGGTGCATAGTGTGTGATGCTGCTCATTTCCTGCATGCCCTTTTACGGCCAGACTGGTATACATGTGAGACAGGTTGCAGTCTCAGAATTGTGATGCCATCACTTATTATTTAAAGGGCTTCTGTTCAGTATGCTTTGCCCTTGCGTTGTCTCAGACCTGTTTGTGAGAGTTCCTGTGTATTACCTGGCTGTCTGACGTCCCTCCTGGTTCCTGATCCCTGGCTTGTTCCTGACTCTGCTGTTCTCCTTGTTCCTGATTCTGGCTCGTCTGACTATTCGCTTTGGCTCCTGACTTGGCTCGTCTGACTATTCGCTTTGGCTCCTGACTCGGCTCGCCTGACTACCAGCTCTGGTTTTGACTCCTGGCTTGTTATTTGACTCAGTCTGATTCCTGGCACCCTGACAATACCGCACAAAACCCAAGGCCTGACTAGACGTGCTCGTGCTTGACGTGCTCGGGATTGGAACAACCAATAGAATGCGAGCTCAATCCTATTGGCTGATTGCATCAGCCAATAGGAGTTTTCCTACCTTAATTCCGATTGGCTGATGGAATGACGTCATTTAAAGGAACCTTCATTCTTGAGTTGGACGTGGTTGGAAGAGGATGCTCTGCATTGGCTGGATTGAAGATGGACCCGCTCCGCTCCGGATGGATGAAGATAGAAGATGCCGCCTGGATGAAGACTTCTGCCCCTCTGGAGGTCCACTTGTGCCCGGCTGGGTGAAGACGTCTCAAGGTAGGGTGATCTTCAAGGGGTTAGTGTTAGGTTTAATTAAGGGGGGATTGGGTGGGTTTTAGAGTAGGGTTGGGTGTGTGGGTAGTGGGTTTTAATGTTGGGGGGTATTGTATTTTTTTACAGGTAAAAGAGCTGATTACTTTGGGGCAATGCCCTGCAAAAGGCCCTTTTAAGGGCTATTTGTAATTTAGTATAGGGTAGAGAATTTTATTATTTTGGGGAGCTTTTTTATTTTATTAGGGGGATTAGATTAGGTGTAATTAGTTTTAAAAAAACGTAATGATTTTTTTATTTTCTGTAATTTAGTGTTTGTTGTTTTTTGTACTTTAGTTTATTTAATTTAATTGTAATTAATTGTAGGTAGTTTAGTTAATTAATTTAATGATAGTGTAGTGTTAGGTGTAATTGTAACTTAGGTTAGGTTTTATTTTACAGGTACTTTTGTATTTATTTTAGCTAGGTAGTTATTAAATAGTTAATAACTATTTAATAACTATTGTACCTAGTTAAAATAAATACAAACTTGCCTGTAAAATAAAAATAAACCCTAAGATAGATACAATGTAACTATTAGTTATATAGTAGCTAGCTTAGGGTTTATTTTACAGGTAAGTATTTAGTTTTAAATAGGAATAATTTAATTAATTGTATTAATTTTATTTAGATTTATTTAAATTATATTTAAGTTAGGGGGGTGTTAGGGTTAGACTTAGGTTTAGGGGTTAATACCTTTAATATAGTGGCGGCGACGTTGGAGGCGGCAGATTAGGGATTAATAAATGTAGGTAGGTGTCAGCAATGTTAGGAATGGCAAATTAGGGGTTAATAATATTTAACTAGTGTTTGCGAGGCGGTAGTGCGGCGGTTTAGGGGTTAATACATTTATTAAAGTGGCGGAGATGTCCGGTCGGCAGATTAGGGGTTAAATAATTTATTTAAGTGTTTGCGATGTGGGGGGGCCTCGGTTTAGGGGTTAATAGGTAGTTTATGGGTGTTAGTGTACTTTTTAGCACTTTAGTTAAGAGTTTTATGTTACGGCCTTAGCCCATAAAACTCTTAACTACTGACTTTTAAATGCGGTAGGAGTCTTGACAGGAGAGGGTGTACCGCTCACTTTCTCCAAGACTCGTAATACCGATGTTAGGCAAGTCCCATTAAAAAGATAGGATACGCAATTGACGTAAGGGGATTTGCGGTAAGCTCGAGTTGTGGAAAAAAAGTGAGCGGTACACCTGTACCTGCCAGACTCGTAATACCAGCGGGCGTTAAAAAGCAACGTTGGAACCTCTCAACGCTGCTTTTTAAGGCTAACGCAAGACTCGTAATCTAGGCGAGTGTTTTTTTAATTTTCATAATTTTAGTGTTTGTTTTTTTGGTAATGTTAAGTTTTTGTAATTTTTTTGTAGTGTTAGGATTTTTTAATTTTGTAACTTAGGTTTTTTATTTTTCGTTTATTCTCTTTAAATAGTTATGTTCGGTTTATTTATAGTTTAAGCTAAGGTTTTTTTAATTTCACAAGAAAGTTTTTTTTATTTAAAAGTATTTATATTGTAAGTTTAATTTAGAGATAGGGGGTGTTAGGTTTAGGGGTTAATAGTTTAATTTAGTGCGTTGCGATGTGGGTGGCTTGTGGTTTAGGGGTAGTTTTATTTTAGTAGTAGTGATGTAGGGGGCCGGCGATTTAGGGGTTAATAGGTTTATTTTAGTAGTATCGATGTGGGGGGCCGGCAGTTTAGGGGTTTATATGTTTATTCAGCGTTGGCGATGTTGGTGAGCGCCGGATTTGGGGTTAATAGGTTTTATATAGTATTTGCGATGTTGGGGATGGTGGTTTAGGGGTTAATAGTGTAGTTTATGGGTGTTAGTGTACTTTGTTACATTTTAGCTATGTGTTTTGTGAAACATTTTTGTTTTGCAAAATCCATAACTACTGGTCTCAGATAGCGGAATGGATCGCGGCGTTATAAGTCATAATGCTAGCGTAATAGCCGGACCGCACAACCTGTAATACAGGCGCAATGAAAGTCATTTGTTTGAGTGCGGAATGGAGAGTTGCGGAAAGTCTAAAATGCTAGCAGTATAGCTGGACCGCCGCAACTTGTAATACGGGAAACCTGCATATTTTGCGCGCAATGGAAAATAGCCATACCGCAAAACCTGTAATCTTGTTGAAAGATACTAAGAGAACAAAGAAAATTAGATAATAGTAAATTAAAAAGTTACTTAAAGGGCCATAATACCCAAATGTTTAAACACTTGAAAGTGATGCAGTATAGCTGTAAAAAGCTGACTATAAAATATCACCTGAACATCTCTATGTAAAAAAGAAAGATATTTTACCTCAAAAGTTTCTCAGTAGCCACATCCCATTGTAAAGGACTTCTAAGCAGCAAATCAGTATGTCTGTCCCGGGACAGCTGAAGGAGCGAGCTTTCGTGCATACTCATGTTATTTCCCTATTCAGTGTAAGGAAGTTTACAATGAAATCTCATGAGAGCTAAGTGAAATCTCATGAGATCACAGTAAAAGAGTTCATGACCTCAGCACTGTTGATGCTGATTGGCTGCTGTTCATTTCTTAATTTTTTTTTTACCTGCAGCTGGGTAGTAACTGAGTATAACTTTTTACACAGAACTTACTCTGCTGAGCTGAGGAAATTGTGAGGTAAAATATCTTCCTTTTTTACATAGAGATGCTCAGGTGATATTTTCCTGTCAGCTTTTTACAGTTATACGGCATCAGTTTCAAGTGATTTAGCATATGAGTATTAAGTCCCTTTAAAATTGTATGCTCTTATCTAACCCCTTTGAGATCCTCCCACATGATCCCTAACGGTTCCAGACTATGTTGCTGAGGTTGTGGGGAGCTGGGTACATATAGACATATGTGGTGGAATTGTACAGACATACAAAACATATGGAGAAGGCTTTCCTCGCTAATTAGCTATATTTTAGATGAAAGAATACATCTCACTATCACACAAGCATTACTTCATAACCAGCTCCACAAATACAATAGACCAATCGATACTTTCATCAAAATATTGTGCACAGTAACAAGAACATGCATAGCGAGATACTGGAAGGTAGGGGCACCCCCATGGCCCGAAATTAAAAATAAGATTCAATTTATATGCACAATGTACAAATCAGCATCTTGGTCTATGGGTACTAAGGAAACTAATGATGAAGTATGGTTCTATTTGACACTTAGGAATGGATCTGAATACGCTGGTTAACCTTTTTTCATTCTCCTATATATATATATATAAAGACGCAATAGATATGACTTTTCGATAAGTGGTGATGATCCCAATAGATACTCTTCTTGAGAAAATTCAAAATCAAACAGAGTTTCTGATATTTTGAAGGTTATTTACTATTGTTGTTTTTGTTATTTGTTCATTTTTTTATATATGAGTATATGCTTAGTCCATCTAACCCCCCCCCCCCCACATGGGAGGAATATATTTCTTTAGAAAGAACAGTCGCTCTACTCCAGATTGCTTTCCATGTTTATGTCTAAGTCATGATAGGGAAGACTACTGTAGTTTTCAATCGTAAAACAATTTCTGGGACTGTCAATCAACAAGGCTGTTGAGAATGGTTAGAGACTATAACACTAGTAGATCCAGTTTATACTTTTATTTTTATGTTTATACATGGAAATGTGATCTGCTGTCTTTATATAGTTTTGTTAATTTTATATGAAACAACTGCTGGAATCATATGTACTATGCAAAATTTCAATAAAAATGATTTAAACATAAAATTGTATGCTCTATCTGAATAATGAAAGACAGCATGCGCTGTCGGCATTTATCATTGCACAAGCATTGCAATACTGCCCCCTGCTCACCGGCTGGCAATTTTATCATTGCATAAGCATTTCTAGTGAAATGCTTGTGCAATGCTGCCCCATGCTCACCGGCGCTGCTTCTTACTTCCGTTTCAGGCAAACCTGAAATGATGGGCGTAGAATGTAGCATCCGCTGCTTAATAAATCTACCCCATACACTTACTTAACACATTTCCCTAAATGCTGTCCCTACAAACCCTCATACTGACCCTATTTAAAAAAAAAATAAAAAAATAAAAATACAACTCTAGAACAATCAAAAAGTGCTTTAAGGGACAGTCTAGTCCAAAATAAACTTTCATGATTCAGATAGAGAATGTTATTTTAAACAATTTTCCAATTTACTTTTATCACCAATTTTGCTTTGTTCTCTTGGTATTCTTAGTTGAAAGCTAAACCTAGGAGGTTAATATGCTAATTTCTAAGCCCTTAAAGGCCGCCTCTTCTCTCAGGGCATTTTGACAGTTTTTCACCACTAGAGGGTGTTAGTTCATGTGTGTCATATAGATAACACTATGCTCACGCACATGGAGTTCAGGTGAGTCAGTTCTGATTGGCTAAAATGAATGTCTGTCAAAAGAACTGAAATAAGGTGGCAGTTTGCAAAGGGTTAGATACAAGGTAATCACAGAGGTAAAAAGTGTATTTATATAACTGTGTTGGTTGTGCAAAACTATGGAATGGGTAATAAAGGGATTATCTATCTTTTTAAACAATTAACATTCTGGTGTAGACTATCCCTTTAACGGTAACAATCCCCAAATCACAAGAAAAAAAAACAACAAAAAAATAAAACTATATATAAAATTATTTACACCACATTCTCCACCTGACTACATCCTTCCCTTGGACAACATTCAGAATCGTGTAACCTTCTAAACCTTTGAAATTCTCTTGTAGGGAAACACCCATGCACATTATACATCTTTCTGTCTATTTACCAACATTTTGTTACTCACATTCTTCCATACTTGCACACTCTCAGACTCAGTCAAACCCCCAATTGCATGTCATTTCTCCCTCTTTTGGAAGAATGCAATTTCTTACTATCACACAAATAAAATAAAATAAATATCTTAATTTTTTTTGTATCCTCAAATAAAACCATGTTGATGCAAAACACTCAGGCCTCCTATTTTCTCTAACACACAGCCCAAATCTTCATAACACCCCACAAGTAGCATACCTCATCATATACCCTGCAATACTATCTTTCATACTCCTTAAAGGCCAAAAATAAGTTTTATTTTTCACTTTCTTATACACATTCTGCCAACTTTCATCTCCTTTCAAATTATCATTAAACTTAAAACAAGCACTTCTGGCACCCCCTTTTGCACAGGCCATCCACTCAAATCCACTTCTCTCTCAAAATCTTTCACAGCACATTTATCCCAATTCACATTAAAACCATTTGGCATACAAAAGCATTCAATCTGAATTTTTGCTCTCCTCAAACTAACCTGGGAATCACACACCACTGTTACATCATCCATATAACTAAAACATCCAGACCTTTAATTGACTTATGACTCCTTAATCTCTTTAACAAAGGTTCAATCACACACACAAAACGAACAGGAAACAATGCACACCGCTGCCTCACACCAGATCTAATGTTCACATTATCTGTCAAAAAGACATTCGTGCATACTCATGTTATTTCCCTATTCAGTGTAAGGAAGTTTACAATGAAATCTCATGAGAGCTAAGTGAAATCTCATGAGATCACAGTAAAAGAGTTCATGACCTCAGCACTGTTGATGCTGATTGGCTGCTGTTCATTTCTTAATTTTTTTTTTACCTGCAGCTGGGTAGTAACTGAGTATAACTTTTTACACAGAACTTACTCTGCTGAGCTGAGGAAATTGTGAGGTAAAATATCTTCCTTTTTTACATAGAGATGCTCAGGTGATATTTTCCTGTCAGCTTTTTACAGTTATACGGCATCAGTTTCAAGTGATTTAGCATATGAGTATTAAGTCCCTTTAAAATTGTATGCTCTTATCTAACCCCTTTGAGATCCTCCCACATGATCCCTAACGGTTCCAGACTATGTTGCTGAGGTTGTGGGGAGCTGGGTACATATAGACATATGTGGTGGAATTGTACAGACATACAAAACATATGGAGAAGGCTTTCCTCGCTAATTAGCTATATTTTAGATGAAAGAATACATCTCACTATCACACAAGCATTACTTCATAACCAGCTCCACAAATACAATAGACCAATCGATATTTTCATCAAAATATTGTGCACAGTAACAAGAACATGCATAGCGAGATACTGGAAGGTAGGGGCACCCCCATGGCCCGAAATTAAAAATAAGATTCAAGGTAATCACAGAGGTAAAAAGTGTATTTATATAACTGTGTTGGTTGTGCAAAACTAGGGAATGGGTAATAAAGGGATTATCTATCTTTTTAAACAATTAACATTCTGGTGTAGACTATCCCTTTAACGGTAACAATCCCCAAATCACAAGAAAAAAAAAACAACAAAAAAATAAAACTAAATATAAAATGATTTACACCACATTCTCCACCTGACTTCCCTTGGACAACATTCAGAATCGTGTAACCTTCTAAACCTTTGAAATTCTCTTGTAGGGAAACACCCATGCACATTATACATCTTTCTGTCTATTTACCAACATTTTGTTACTCACATTCTTCCATACTTGCACACTCTCAGACTCAGTCAAACCCCCAATTGCATGTCATTTCTCCCTCTTTTGGAAGAATGCAATTTCTTACTATCACACAAATAAAATAAAATAAATATCTTAATTTTTTTTTTATCCTCAAATAAAACCATGTTGATGCAAAACACTCAGGCCTCCTATTTTCTCTAACACACAGCCCAAATCTTCATAACACCCCACAAGTAGCATACCTCATCATATACCCTGCAATACTATCTTTCATACTCCTTAAAGGCCAAAAATAAGTTTTATTTTTCACTTTCTTATACACATTCTGCCAACTTTCATCTCCTTTCAAATTATCATTAAACTTAAAACAAGCACTTCTGGCACCCCCTTTTGCACAGGCCATCCACTCAAATCCACTTCTCTCTCAAAATCTTTCACAGCACATTTATCCCAATTCACATTAAAACCATTTGGCATACAAAAGCATTCAATCTGAATTTTTGCTCTCCTCAAACTAACCTGGGAATCACACACCACTGTTACATCATCCATATAACTAAAACATCCAGACCTTTAATTGACTTATGACTCCTTAATCTCTTTAACAAAGGTTCAATCACACACACAAAACGAACAGGAAACAATGCACACCGCTGCCTCACACCAGATCTAATGTTCACATTATCTGTCAAAAAGACATTCGTGCATACTCATGTTATTTCCCTATTCAGTGTAAGGAAGTTTACAATGAAATCTCATGAGAGCTAAGTGAAATCTCATGAGATCACAGTAAAAGAGTTCATGACCTCAGCACTGTTGATGCTGATTGGCTGCTGTTCATTTCTTAATTTTTTTTTTACCTGCAGCTGGGTAGTAACTGAGTATAACTTTTTACACAGAACTTACTCTGCTGAGCTGAGGAAATTGTGAGGTAAAATATCTTCCTTTTTTACATAGAGATGCTCAGGTGATATTTTCCTGTCAGCTTTTTACAGTTATACGGCATCAGTTTCAAGTGATTTAGCATATGAGTATTAAGTCCCTTTAAAATTGTATGCTCTTATCTAACCCCTTTGAGATCCTCCCACATGATCCCTAACGGTTCCAGACTATGTTGCTGAGGTTGTGGGGAGCTGGGTACATATAGACATATGTGGTGGAATTGTACAGACATACAAAACATATGGAGAAGGCTTTCCTCGCTAATTAGCTATATTTTAGATGAAAGAATACATCTCACTATCACACAAGCATTACTTCATAACCAGCTCCACAAATACAATAGACCAATCGATATTTTCATCAAAATATTGTGCACAGTAACAAGAACATGCATAGCGAGATACTGGAAGGTAGGGGCACCCCCATGGCCCGAAATTAAAAATAAGATTCAAGGTAATCACAGAGGTAAAAAGTGTATTTATATAACTGTGTTGGTTGTGCAAAACTAGGGAATGGGTAATAAAGGGATTATCTATCTTTTTAAACAATTAACATTCTGGTGTAGACTATCCCTTTAACGGTAACAATCCCCAAATCACAAGAAAAAAAAAACAACAAAAAAATAAAACTAAATATAAAATGATTTACACCACATTCTCCACCTGACTTCCCTTGGACAACATTCAGAATCGTGTAACCTTCTAAACCTTTGAAATTCTCTTGTAGGGAAACACCCATGCACATTATACATCTTTCTGTCTATTTACCAACATTTTGTTACTCACATTCTTCCATACTTGCACACTCTCAGACTCAGTCAAACCCCCAATTGCATGTCATTTCTCCCTCTTTTGGAAGAATGCAATTTCTTACTATCACACAAATAAAATAAAATAAATATCTTAATTTTTTTTTTATCCTCAAATAAAACCATGTTGATGCAAAACACTCAGGCCTCCTATTTTCTCTAACACACAGCCCAAATCTTCATAACACCCCACAAGTAGCATACCTCATCATATACCCTGCAATACTATCTTTCATACTCCTTAAAGGCCAAAAATAAGTTTTATTTTTCACTTTCTTATACACATTCTGCCAACTTTCATCTCCTTTCAAATTATCATTAAACTTAAAACAAGCACTTCTGGCACCCCCTTTTGCACAGGCCATCCACTCAAATCCACTTCTCTCTCAAAATCTTTCACAGCACATTTATCCCAATTCACATTAAAACCATTTGGCATACAAAAGCATTCAATCTGAATTTTTGCTCTCCTCAAACTAACCTTGGAATCACACACCACTGTTACCTCATCCATATAACTAAAACATCCAGACCTTTAATTGACTTATGACTCCTTAATCTCTTTAACAAAGGTTCAATCACACACACAAAAAGAACAGGAAACAATGCACACCGCTGCCTCACACCAGATCTAATGTTCACATTATCTGTCAAAAAGACATTCACTAAAGCCTTACTAACAATACCATAATACAAAAATTGAATCCACATAAGCATCATTTTTTGGCATACCCACTCTCTCCAAAACTCCAAACATAAACTCATGTGAAACTCTAGCAAAAGCGTTCTCAAAATCAATTTTAGCAACTGCAACAGAACGCTTACACACCCAACTGTACCATCTAGCAAACAACCCAAATATTCAGCAAACTGCCTGCCAGGTGCAGCACACACCTGTTCTTCACCTACAATCGTACCCACAACACACTTCATCCTATCAACCAAAACCATTGCAATCACCTTATAATCCTTATTTAATAAAGTTATAGGGATCCAATTTTTTTAAAAAAAATCTTTCTTATACATCAAACTAATTACACTCTTTCATTGATTCAGACAAAACATTTTTCTTTAACACCCAAACACAAACCTCAAGTAAATCTTCTCCAATTAAATCCCAAAAAGCATAGTACAAATCAACAGGCAAGCCATCGCTTTCTGGGGATTTATATTTTTCATTCCATGCAGCTACTACTAAACAAAGCTGTTTGGGGGGGGGGGGGGGGGGGCAGGGAGGTTGGGGGGTAAGGGGGGATAGTACACTGCTGAAAACCTAAAAAAAGTGCAGCCTTTTATTTTAGTACTGGCAGATTTTTGGGCAGTACTTAATATTGGGGTGACCTTTGGAGGGTGGGGGAGGGAAGAGAGCTGTTGAGAGGGGTCAGGGAGGGATCAGGGGTTGGGATGTGTCAGGTGGGAGGCTGATCTCTACACTAAAGCTAAAATTAACCCTACAAGCTACCTAATTAACCCAATTCACTGCTGGGCATAGTACAAGTATGGTGAGCAGCGGCCCTCTAAATACCAAAAAGCAATGTCAAAGCCATATATGTCTGCTATTTCTAAACAAAGGGGATCCCAGAGAAGCATTTACAACCATTTGTGCCATATTGCACAAGCTGTTTGTAAATAATTTCAGTGAGAAACCTAAAATTGTAAAAAAGTTAACAATTTTTTTTATTTGATCGCATTTGGCGGTGAAATGGTGGCATGAAATATACCAAAATGGGCCTATATCAATACTGGGTTGTCTACTAAAAAAAAATATCGTTTTGATAGGTAAATATAAAAAAGGCTCTATTTCTGTTTAAATGTAGTGATGGCAAAAATGCTACAAATGCTCTGGTCTTTTGGGGAAATGCCCAGTCCTTAAAGAAATAGTAAAACCATTTTTTTTTTCTTGCATGATTTAGATTGAGCATACAATTTTAAGCAACTTTCTAATTTACTCATAACATCAAATTTTCTTCATTCTCTTGCTATTTTTATTTAAATAACAGAAATATAAAGCTTAGGAGCCAGCCCATTTTAGGTTCAGCACTCTGGATAGTGCTTGCTTATTGGTGGCTACATTTAGTCACCAATAAGCAAGTGTAGCCCAGGTCTAAACCAAAAATGGGCTGGCTCCTAAGCTTTACATTCCTCCTTCTTAAATAAAGATAGCAAGAGATCGAAGAAAATTTGATAATAGGAGTAAATTAGAACAATGCTTAAAACTGCATGCTCTATTAGAATCATAAAAAGAAAAAATGTGGGCTCAGTATCCCTTTAATGAACAAACAGCTAGATTACGAGTTTTAAGCGCTATAGGGAAATTAACGACCGCCACAAAAGCGTTGTTATTTCATCTCCTTATAGTGCTGCTATTACAGTTTTTTAAAAACCCGACTTGCGCGGGCGATATGGTGGTGTTGAGCTCCATACCTCACCCAAATACAAGCAGTGTTTTGACGTGCTCGTGCACGATTTCCCCATAGACATTAATGGGGAGAGTCAACTAAAAAAAAGCCTAACACCTGCAATCGCGGAAACAAAAGCTCTGTAACGCAACCCCATTGATGTCTATGGGGAAAGAAAAAGTTATGTTTAAACCTAACACCCTAACATAAACCCAGAGTATAAACACCCCTAATTTGCCGCCCCCGACATCGCCGCAACATACATAATGTTATTAACCCCTAATCTGCTGCCCCTAACATCGTCGCCATCTAAATACACTTATTAAATGTGATAAAAATACAAGATAGAAGTGATAAATAGTGACACAAAATATATAATAAAGCATAAACGTGTGTGTAAAGTTCATATGAGGATATATGGATTCTTCCTGAAAATCTTCAATCTTCTGATTTTTCTTGTTTGATCCTCATATAAAAGAAAAAATATGTCACATAGCGTAACTCTGTAACCTTATTGCAGTGCAGAATATGTGCGTATAAATGATTACTCACATGGGATGGAGCTATAACCAAACTCAGATGAATGCGCACACCCACTTTTATACTGTTGGGTAAACAGTTACTTGTACAGGATATTTGGATAAAAGAATTTATTAAAATACAAATATAAAAAGCGTAACAAGAGCTGCTAGAAACACCATATACAACAGGATTGGCAATACAATGTAGTAATTGCTCAAAGTGAGCTGAACACAATACCCGAGACAGTGGTAAGGAGTGCAGAAACTAAACCACACAACCTCCCCCTTAAATGTCCAGTATATGTTGCTCTCCTTATTGGTGTGCAGATACTTGAAAGGACGCCAGGGAGGGATATATCGTTCCCTGGCGTCCTTTCAAGTATCTGCACACCAACAAGGAGAGCAACATATACTGGACATTTAAAGGGACAGTTTACTCAAAAATTTTCTCCCCTTTAATTTGTTCCCAATGATCCACTTTACCTGCTGGAGTGTATTAAATTGTTTACAAGTAGCTCCTTTACCCTTATATTGGCATTTGAAATTGTTAATTTAGCATGTGGTATCCCCACCTATTCTGAAAGTTTGTGGCCGCGCGTACCAGCTATAGATAAGCTTTGTAAACACAGCCAGCAGAAGAAATTACACTCCCAGTCGGATATAGCAGAGATAAGGTAATAAAATGTTGATTTTCCATTGTTCTCTCAAAGTATTGGTGATTGTTTTAAGGACAGATATAAGATAAAGAAGCAGGTATATGTGCACAATGTGATACAGTAATGAGATCTGATTATACCTTCAAGCTCAACCCATTTTATTAGGTTGTGGCTTCAAAACACAAAATCAGAGCTTTAATATACACAAATAAGCCTTAAAAAGCTAATTTTCATAAATTTTTTACTCTGCAGTTGGTAAAAAAAGCAATTGTAAACACATTAAGGGAAAAACTATTTTACAGTATACTGTCCCTTTAAGGGGGAGGTTGTGTCGTTTAGTTTCTGCACTCCTTACCACTGTCTCTGGTATTGTGTTCAGCTCACTTTGAGCAATTACTACATTGTATTGCCAATCCTGTTGTATATGGTGTTTCTAGCAGCTCTTGTGACGCTTTTTATATTTGTATTTTAATAAATTCTTTTATCCAAATATCCTGTACAAGTAACTGTTTACCAAACAGTATAAAAGTGGGTGTGCACATTCACCTGAGCTTGGTTATAGCTCCATCCCATGTGAGTAATCATTTATACGCACATATTCTGCACTGCAATAAGGTTACAGAGTTACGCTATGTGGCATATTTTTTCTTTTATATGAGGATCAAACAAGAAAAATCAGAAGATTGAAGATTTTCAGGAAGAATCCATATATCCTTATATGAACTTTACACACACGTTTATGCTTTATTATATATTTTGTGTCACTATTTATCACTTCTATCTTGTATTTCTCCAACATTGGTGTGTCCGGTCCACGGCGTCATCCATTACTTGTGGGAAATATTCTCCCCCACAGGGAAAGGCAAGGAGAGCACACAGCAAGAGCTGTCCATATAGCTCCCCCTCTGGCTCCGCCCCCCAGTCATTCTCCTTGCCGCTCTGAACAAGTAGCATCTCCACGGGGATGGTGAGGAGTTTGTGGTGTTAGTTGTAGTTTTTTATTCTTCTATCAAGAGTTTGTTATTTTAAAATAGTGCTGGCTTGTACTATTTACTCTACAACAGAAAAGTGATGATGATTTCTGTTTAAGAGGGCTATGATTTTAGCACAAGTAACTAAAATCCATTGCTGTTACCACGCAGGACTGTTGAAACCAGAGAACTTCAGTTGGGGGTAACAGTTTGCAGACTTATCTGCTTCAGGTATGACTAGTCTCCTTCTAACAACACAGGCTAATGCTAGATGACAGTCATTTTTCCCCTCAGGGAAAACGGTAAGCCATTTTTCTTTCACCTCAGCAAAAAAGATAACAGGCTTCCCCTTTTTGATTTTTATGCTGGTAGACACTGTCAGGGGCCAAATCGATTGTTTTTTATTACAATATGATGGCAATTGAAATGTTTTATAAGCTCATATACACTTGGGGACGTTTTTTATTGATCTGGCTTGCTTTAGACACCTAAATCTAGTCAGGAAGGCCCCTTCACTCTAGTATACTGAGGGAGGAGGCCTCATTTTGGCACTTCAGTTAATTTCAAGGCAGTGCATGCAGTTCCATGTGAGAGGGTCCTGTGGCTCAGAAAGTGACTCCAGAAGGCTTATTTCTGTGGATGATTGACCCCTAAGAAAGGTAAAAGCTGCAGCAATGCTGTAAGCAGGGATTGTGGTGTATAAAAACGGTTAAATCCAACAATTAGCTCCGGTTTGCTTGTTTTAAGAGCTAGAGTCTCCATATTTGCTGTGCAATACTTTCTAAGCATTAAGACACTGGGGTCCAAATTTCAGAAAAATCGGATATTGCCTTCATAGTTTTTTGAACATTCAGAAATAAAGTGTGTCATTTTATTATTTAAAGAGACAGTAACGTTTTTGTTTAAAATCGTTTTTATTGCATTGTTTGCCTGCCTAAATCTGTTTAACATGTCTGTGCCATCAGATAACCTATGTCCTGTGTGTGTAGAGACAAATGTGGTTTCCCCTTCGAGTGTTTGTGATAATTGTGCTATAGCGTCCAAACAAAATGAGGACAGCTCTGTTACATTTCATAATGTTGCCCAAGATGATTTATCTAATGAAGGTAGTGGGGATAGTTCTAAATCCTCTCCTTCTGTGTCTACACCAGCTTTGCCCGCGCAGGCGACACCTAGCGCGCCAGTGCTTATTTCTATGCAACAATTAACAGCAGTAGTGGATAATTCTATAGCAAATCTTTTATCCAAACTGCCAGCATTTCAGAGAAAGCGTGATTGTTCAGCTTTAAATACAGATAAAAGGGATGAACAATCAGATGCTGACGATGCTTTATCTATTTTACCCTCACATCAATCGGAATTGGCTGTGAGGGAAGGGCTGTCTGAGGGTGAAATTTCTCAACAGGCAGAACCTGATATAGTAGCATTTAAGTTTAAGCTAGAACATCTCCGCGCTTTGCTAAAGGAGGTATTAGCTACTCTGGATGACTGTGATTCTATGGTAGTACCAGAGAAGTTGTGCAAATTGGACAAATTTTTAGAGGTCCCAGTGCACAACGACGCTTTTCCAATACCCAAAAGGGTAGCGAACATAGTGGAAAAGGAGTGGGAGAAGCCAGGTGTACCCTTTGCCCCACCTCCTATATTTAAGAAAATGTTTCCCATAGTAGACCCTAGAAGGGACGCATGGCAGACGGTCCCGAAGGTTGAGGGAGCTGTTTCAACACTAGCGAAGCGCACCACTATTCCTATAGAGGACAGCTGCGCTTTCAAAGATCCTATGGATAAAAAATTGGAAGGATTGCTTAAAAAGATTTTTGTTCAGCAAGGGTTCATCCTTCAACCAGCTACGTGTGTTATTACTGTCACTTCAGCGGCGTCCTTTTGGTTCGAGGAACTAAAAATGTCGCTCCAGAAAGAGACTTCCTATGAAGAAGTCATGGACAGAATTCACGCAATAAAATTAGCTAATTCCTTTATATTGGATGCCGCCTTTCAAATAATGAAATTGGCGGCGAAAAACTCAGGTTTTGCTATAGTAGCGCGGAGGGCACTTTGGCTGAAATCCTGGTCGGCAGATGTGTCGTCCAAGACTAAGTTACTTAATAACTTAGTAAGACCCTTTTTGGGCCGGAATTGAAGCAAATTATTTCAGACATCACTGGGGGTAAGGGCCGTGCCCTCCCACAGGATAAGCCTTTTAAGGCTAAGAACAAGTCTAATTTTCGTTTCTTTCGCAATTTCAGGAATGGACCGGCTAATAACTCCACTGCCGCTAGACAAGAAGGTAACGCGGCCCAGCCCAAACCCGCTTGGAAGCCCATGCAAGGCTGGAACAAGGGTAAACAGACCAAGAAACCTGCTGCTGCTACCAAGACAGCATGAAGGGGTAGCCCCGATCCGGGACCGGATCTGGTAGGGGGCAGACTATCTCTCTTTGCTCAGGCTTGGGCAAGAGAGGTTCCGGATCCCTGGGCACTAGAGATAGTCTCCAAGGGATACCTGCTAGAGTTCAAGGGACTTCCTCCAAGGGGAAGGCTCCACCTGTCTCGCTTATCTTCAGACCAGATAAAGAAACAGGCATTCTTACATTGTGTAAGAGACCTATCAAAGATGGGAGTGATAAACCCAGTCCCCTCCGGGGAACAAGGTCTAGGTTTTTACTCAAACCTGTTTGTGGTTCCCAAAAAAGAGGGAACTTTCAAGCCAATTCTGGATTTAAAGATATTAAACAAGTTCCTCAGTGTTCCATCCTTCAAAATGGAAACCATTCGGACAATCTTGCCGACAATCCAGCAGGGTCAATATTTGACTACCGTGGATCTAAAGGATGCGTATCTGCATATTCCAATCCA